>NW_028280993.1:1385171-1715342 GCF_059751285.1 Brachycentrus maculatus | reverse complement strand
TTGCGCAGATACCTTTTCACTGTCCAATTAGAATCAATAGGCATAGTCATACCTTTTATAATCCAGCACCAACAAAGAACTATTCAAAAAATCCCTTTATTTATCGAAGTTGTGAGAAATTTAATGAATGTTGTACCGACCTTGATATGTTCTACTCCAATCTTTCAAAATTTAAAGCTAAATTGTTCGAAATCTTATAAACCTAAAAAAGTAATTCTATTCCCTGTCCTTTCCTTTTCTTTCTTTCCTATCACTGCCATCTCCTTTTCTCTTTATCCCATCCTTGTCTCATGTCTCTTCCTTTATATAGACCTCTCTTATGTATAGTTGTGAAGAACTATAATTGGTACTCATGATTTTATTTTTTGTATTCTGTATGTATCATATATTGTAATTGTTGTTCTTCCTTCCAATAAAATAAAATAAAATAAAATACTCGATCGTGCCAAGTTTTTCTAGGTCTTCCTCTGCTCCTTTTTTCAATTACATTCGCCTCATAAATTTGTTTTACCGTTCTTTCCTCACTCATTCGTTCTACATGTCCAAACCATCTCAACACACCTTTCTCAATTTTATCGATAATGCTTGTCTCAGGTTTGCATTCCTTCCTTATTTCACTATTCGAACATCTATTATACGTACATAAGATTTTGGGTATTCCTCCATAACAAATTTATGCATTGATTCAAAAATAAACTTGATGTCAATAATAATCAGAATTTATCGGGTACATCGGAGGTATTTTGTGAATATCGGAAACAAATTCGCGTGTAAACAGCGCGCGAAGAGTGTGCGAGAACCGCGACACTCTTCGCATTTTACTCCTGCATACTTGCACTGTTCAAGCGTGAGGAACTCAGTAAATCCAGTGAGAAAAAAACCGGAGCCGGACTCAAAGGGCGATTGTCCACTACCCGGAATTTTACCGTCCAGCAGTTCGGTTTTGAAAAATGAAAGTGACTACGACAGTTTACCGTGATCGAATTTACGCGCAACGTGTTCACGCACCGATCAAGAGCACCGATCCGAAGAAAGATGGACAAAAGCACAAGCCAATCCAAGCCAATCATCGTTTTAAAACGCCAACTGACGTGCCGGACGGTAAAATTCTGTGTAATTCCGTGTAGTGGACAAACGCCCAAAAGTTCAAAGAGCCGACATATGCTTTAAAAGCTTACGAGGTTTTGATATCGGAAGTCGCCGCTACCTGCCTAAACTAGATTCAAGAATATCGTTATAGGTGCCACCCGGACAATGAACAAAGTAAAAAGCATCGCGTTTCCGGATACATCCGGAAATTATCTGTGTGTAACTATTGCATTGTTTGACCTGGGAATATTATTTCCTAATTTGTCCATCGATTGGAGACATTGGATGATCTAAGCGCAAGACGAGACGCAATTAATTATACAATCATCCAATTTGATTCTGGCCTCAAATGCCCCTTTGTTTACTTAAACCGGAGAGAAGGTACTCACTTGGAGTCCTTTAGGGACAATGGTGTACAGGGCACTGCATCGTATACAAGCAGTGTTATCTTAATCGTTAAATACACTAAGGGAAGGTGATCAGTTCTCCGCTTCAGGTGTCAGTCTAAAGTGAAATTAAATAAATAACATATAAAAGTGAAAAATCACTTAATATTTATTTTTACCCTCGGAATCGAACCTGGGACCTTTTGCACGGTAGCCAAACGTGCTGACAAAACGTTTTATTAGTGATATTTTATCTGTTTTATAGTTATATTTTGGAAATACGTTTCTATGTTTTATAAGTAATATTTTTATATAATGTGTGATATTTTGGATATTTTGTATCCATGCATGGTTAGTGATATTTTATGATTTATTAGTGATATTATGGACATCTGAATCATGTTTTATTAATGATATTTTGTCCGTTTTATGAGTGATGTTTTGGGTATTTTGTATCTATACATGATAAGTCATATTTTATATTTTAACAGTGATATTTGTCATGTTTTATTAGTGATATTTTATCTGGTAATATTTTGGACGTATGTATCCATTTTTTAAAGTGATATTTTATGTTTAATTGGTGATATTTTATCTGTTTTTTTAGTGATTTTTTTTATAAATTTTATTTTTTCAAATGGGAGATTATTTATGTTAAGTATCTCTGGTATAAAATATAAACAAAGGGACGTGTTTATTTACGAAATACCACATTTTAGACATGTTTGAACATGGACGAACTTATCACTAGCGACAGAAGTTGATAACCGGTGCAAAGTTCGACGTTTGGGAGTTGTAATATTTACACAAATAGACCTATATAATATCCCTGCAAAGATTACATAAAAGTTTATTGAGATCTTCGTCATTCCTCGAATTGCGACGCCATTAGAGTACTGTCACACGCGTAGGGGACGAAACTAGATATTTATATTACCATGAGTTCTTACTTCATCATCATCATCTTCTAAAGGCAGCGCCTTGTAGTGTCAGCCACTTGTCTCTGTCAGTCGCCATCCTCTTACTTACTTACAAATCATATAAATAACGCGATATACACACATACACACATATAACTGGCAATACACCTCTATTATATTTAAAAAAGTATTTATACTTTAATTAATTTAATTAATTTTGTCCGCCTCCGTAGTGTAATGGTCAGCACGCACGGCTACCGTTCTGGAGGTCCCGGGTTCGATTCCCAAGGAGGGTAAAATAAATATAAGTGATTTTTTCACTGTCATATTTATTCAATATTACCCTGGACTGGTACCTGAAGCGGAGGGCTGATCACCTTTCCTTCATGTGTAAACGATCAAGATAACACTGCGTTTATATGACGCAGTGCCCTATGCACAATTGGGGTGCGGATAAGGGTTTTATTATTATTAATTAATTTAATTACTTTAAAAAAAATTGAGGTAAAATAACTGTGAACAGGGTGTACATAACGGAGTCATGGTACTAACCCTAATGAATTTCCCTAGTTGGGAAAATAAAGATGAAAGTAGACTGAGTACAGTCTAAATGCGTTCTTTAACCCTTTGCACTAGAGACCTTTTTTTGTATGACATACCAGTCGTAACTCGAGAGTACTTTTTTTGCAATTTTGCACAAAAACAGTTGATTTTAGAAAAATATACAAAAAAACTGGAAATGGGTATCATGCAAATTGACCATAAAACCAATCGATAAGTTTTACAACATTTTGAGTGTGTCCAAATACTTGTTCACAAAATCTGGATTATCTCCAATTACGGGAGTTATTTTCATATTATTTTTTGAAATCTCATCAAAGATGAAGAAGAATATGGAAGTCT
Source organism: Brachycentrus maculatus (assembly GCF_059751285.1). Classification (NCBI taxonomy): domain Eukaryota; kingdom Metazoa; phylum Arthropoda; class Insecta; order Trichoptera; family Brachycentridae; genus Brachycentrus; species Brachycentrus maculatus. The sequence goes on along the minus strand of NW_028280993.1, from coordinate 1,712,044 downwards.
GGGCATTTACGGGGCTGACGATCGTCATAGGCTGGTTTAAGTGATCACTTTACACACGTGTAACATTCACCAATTCTACCCATTATTGACAACCACACTACTCAAATTCTTAAAAAGTTCTATATATATGAACCAATTTTGAAACATTGTTCTTGAATCACTAGAGCTTCACTAGAGACATCTATTGGTGAGATGAAAAGAAGCTTTTTATTGAGTAGAAACTCTTTTATTAGTATGTGAGGTCTGAATCCTGGATTATAATCACACACATGAGAAACGACAGACTCTTCTTTGATGAGATGTCAAAAAAATAATATGAAAAATACTCCAGTAATTGGAGATAATCCAGATTTGTGAAAGTATTATTAGGACACACTCAAAATGTTGTAAATAATATCAGCATGTAAACATAATATTGGTACAACTGTTTTTTATAACGTTTTCATTTCCTTTATCCGTCGCTTTGTAAGAATCTGATGTAAAATAAAATCTTGTTATCTACAAATACGAGTATATGGGTTTTTGGTATTTTGGTAGAAAAGTATCTCTTTCAAATGTTTTTTCTCGATTTCCTTTAGGAAATTGAATTTTAATTTGAAATTATTGGAATTCATGATACAGAAAAACATTTATGATTTTTCGCCATTAAAAATATAATTGAGTATTGAATATGTAACAAATGATGTCCGCCTCTGTAGTGTAATGGTCAGCACGCTCGGATACCGTTCTGGAGGTCCCGGGTTCGATTCCCAGGGGGGTCAAATAAATATAAGTGATTTTTTCTCTGAAATATTTATTCAATATTACCCTGGACTGGTACCTGAAGCGGAGGGCTGATCACCTTTCCTTCGTGTGTAAACGATCAAGATAACACTATGTTCATATGAAGCAGTGCCCTATGCACCATTGGGGTGCGGATAAGGGTTTAAAAAAAAAAACAAATGATTGCTGTATTGTCTGCGAATATATGGGTTTCTGGTATTTTAGTTTTTTTAGCATCACGCCGCTTCTCTACAAGCGTAGGCAGAGATTATAGAACGTCACACCAATCTGTCTCTCTGCAAACAATCTTCGCCTCTTCCACACTCAGGCATCTCCTCATACATACCCGCCAATTATTCCGACTCCTGACCTGACCACTTTCAAGTCTTTGAAATACTCGATCATGCCAAGTTTTCTTCGGTCTTCCTCCGCTTCAATTACCAACCACATTCGTTATTTTTTTTTTAATGTTCTTTATTCGCTCATTTGAATCACATGCCCAAACCATCTCAACAATCCTTTCTTAATTTTATCGATAATGCTTATCAAAGCCTTGCATTCTTTCCTTACATCACTGTTCTAACATCTATCACGCATTGTCTCACCGCACATTCGTCTGAGAGATCACATTTTGACTGCATTCAGTCTACATTCATCCCTCTATTGTTAACTTATCTTTCCTTGTCAATTATAATTTTCTTCCGATTATCCCGATTTTCCCTTTGGTTGGGTATACTATATGAAATTAAAGTAAAAAAAGAGTCACAACTGGCAAAAAAGGGTCAATAATCTCTCCATTGAATATTAATATGGTAAGAGATAATTAAGTTAGTGAAATCACATTGTTTGAGTCATTTAATCTTCACCCCACTGACCCTCTGGGAAAATACTGATATCGTAGAGTATAATTAAGTAATACTGACTAATAACTATTACAAAATTGCTATATATTTAGTTTACAGCACGTAACTTTAAGTATTATTCTCTATATTGGTTTTTGGGCAACAATAATACTAATAAATAATGTATTATCCAATCACCCCAACCAGTAATCTCGGACACATGGAACAGATTAATATCTAATGTGATATTGTTCAACATAGCGGTAGCTCTTCCTACAGGCATAACCATTGGCAGGTTGGTCTTGTGTATAGGAATGTGAAACAATCTATGCCGACACTGTCTTAGGTTACTATCGGGAACATACAGACCAATGTTCCGGATAATTTAAACCGATGCCTGTCAGCGAAAGCTAAACTGGAAGTTCAAAACGTAGTTCTAGTTATGCAATATCGCTCACTCCTTTCAACAACGTCATATATCAAAAATCGTAAATTTTCAGTTGTGCGTGTTTTCGGAATACCCAGAAAATGTACTATATCCCAGCAAAAATGGCATATTTTTAACATAATATTTACCAGTTACAGGGTAAAAAGGGTTGTTTTTGCATTTTGAAGAAAAGGTATTGTTTAATTTTTTTAAATATACTAAATATTTTTCAAACGGAGAAAAAACATTCAGGTTTACCTAAAAAGATGTGTTGCACAATAAAAAGTTCAATAAGTGGCTTGGTATTTAATTTTAATACATTTTATTATATTTTTAAACTTTGAAAATGATCTCCCGAAAAATCAAGTTTTTTTATATATGACGTTGTTGAAAGGCGTGAGCGATGAAACCAGTAACTATTTTTAATAAATACTATAATTTTCATGTTTTCAATTGCGTAGTCCGCCTGACGAATGTTTAGTTACTATGGATCTACAAATATAGAACTATTTGTTAAAAGGAGTTAGCGATATGTATGTAAGTGAAGTATGTGCCTAATGTATGTATGTAAGTGAAGCATCGAGTTGGCAAAAGAAGAATGAATGTGAATGCAGTTGACATGCGATCTCTCGGTGCGGTAAAACACTGTATGGTAGATGTTCGAATGGTGATATAAAGAAAGAATGCAAGACTGAGATAAGCGTTATTGATAAAATTAAGAAAGGTGTGTCGAGATGGTTTGGATATGTGGAAGGAACGAGTGAGGAAAGAATGGTAAAATAATGTATGAGGTGAATGTAGTTGGGATAGGAGTGGAGAAAGACCGAGGAAAACTTGTTATAATCAAGTATTTTAAATATTTGGGCATGGTCAGGTCAGAAGTCAGGTCTGAACAATCAATGGGTATGTATAAAGAGATGCATGTATGTGGAAGAGGCGAAGATTGTTTGTAAAGACGAGTGATGTGGAGTCCTATTCTCTCTGCCTACTCCTACGGATAGTGGCATGATGGTAAGTTAATTTAAAATGACATGAAAAGAATTAGTTTGGTCTGCTTTGTATCAGTGTTGATACGCAGTATCCTTGTGTAAAGTTATTATAGTAAAGTAACCTTTGATACGATGATACATAAGGGTCAGAATACCTAGACGTTACGTATGTATGTGGACGCTGAACAAATAAGATTACACTGTCTAAGAAATATTTACAAATATGTACATCATTTCCGTCTCCGTAGTGTAATGGTCAGCACGCTCGGCTACCGTTCTGGAGGTCCCGGATTCAATTCCCAGGGGGAGTCAAATAAATATAATTGATTTTTTCACTCTAATATTTATTCAATATATTACCCTGGACTGGTACTTGAAGCGGAGGGCTGATCACCTTTCATTCATGTGTTAACGATCAAGATATCACTGCGTTTATATGATGCAGTGCCCTATGATTGGGGTGCGAATAAGGGTTTGAAGAAGAAGACATCATTAAAAAAAAACTGAATATTAAAACACAGGGTAAAAAAAAACTAATCGGTGTTTGGTCGTTCACGGTTGGCAGCGAAAAGCCAACTAGTTGACTTTTGGTAGTTAAATGTGTTAAGATAAGTAACCATAAATTATTTATTGATTTGGCGTTTAATTTGTAGAACTCCATTTTAATTTATGTATTAATTTTAAATCAAACACAGATTTTTTGAGTCTACTAAGTTGTATTTTATTAACAAAAACACATAAAAAATTATATTGTGCCTTCTTAGGGCATTATCAAACATTCGTTTGATAATGCCCTAACAAGGCGAAACAATTGTCACAATATAATTTTTTATGTGTTTTTGTTAATAAAATACAACTTAGTAGACTCAAAAAATCTGTGTTTGATTTAAAATTAATACATAACCATAAATTAGTTATAAATCCATTTATTACCTAATATTGTCATTGACTCGTCAAAATGTGTCGGGTTGTGGTCCCGTGGTTAGTGTCGCGGACTCTTAAGTCAGAGTTTTTCGGTTCGAACGCCTCTGCCGCAATTAGATACCTATCTCTAATAATGAACCGCTTAGGCTCACAGAAGTTGTATAAAATTGAAATATTTTTGTAAATAATAAAAACACAAATATTTCTCTTAAAAAAAAAATTATTAATGTCAATATTCAAAGCCGTAAGCCCTGTAAATACTAAAACTTCCCCATATTCTTCTTCATCAATGTTGAGATGTCTAAAAAACCGCAAAACAACCAATTGTGTAATACTTGGCTTAAAACCAAGAGCAATTAATTGCCATCACTGAAATTCTGGATATATCGGGGGACCAGGATGATAAGGAAGTTAATATGGTCATTTTAAAATGTGTGGAACTCACCCAAGAGAGGGTCCAGTCTGTCCCTGAAGCTCTTGGCTCTGGAGATAGTGGCCAGCCTTACAGGAGTCTCTCCGGGGGGCGGAGTCACGGATCTCTCTCGGGCCGTTGAACTGTCATCGTCTTCCTGTAAAACCAGTCAAATTATGAAATGAAAACAAGAGCCACATTATAATAAAACTGGAATGCAGCATTTTGAGTGTGTCCAAATAGTTGTTGACAAATCTGGATTATCTCCAATTATACGAGTTATTTTTCATATTATTTTTTTGACATCTCAACATAGATGAAGAAGAATATGGAAGTCTTGGCATTTTTTTTACATTTACACTATCCTCATCATCCATCGTTCACTTTGTGAAATACCACTTTTATAAAAGTGGTATTACACAAAGGGAACAATGGATGATAAGGAGAGTGTTTTAATACCATACCACAAAGTTATCAATATCTTTTAATAAACAAAATATATTTACGTTTACTTTCATCTCACCATAGATGTCTCTAGTGAAATTCTAGTGATTCAAGCACTTTGTTTCGAATTTAAACAATATATATATAGAAGTTCCAAGAATTTGAGTAGTGTGGTTGTCAATCATGGGTAGAATTGGTGAATGTTACACATGTGTAAAGTGATAATTTAAACCAGCCTATTACGGTCGTAAGCCCCGTAAATGCCCAGACTTCCATATTCTTCACCATCTATGTTGAGATGTCAAAAAAAAATTGTGTTTTTATTATTTACACAAATGCTTCAATTTTATACTATTTCTGTGAGCCTAAGCGGCTCATTATTAGAAATAGGTATCAAATTGTGGGAGAGTGGGTTCAAACCGAGAAACTCTGACTTAAGAGTCCGCGACACTAACCACGGGACCACAACCTGACACATAATATAAAGAATAACTCCTAATTGGATATAATCCAGATTTGTGAACAAGTTATAATATGAAAACCTAAATGGTCCAACTAAAGAAAAGGCCAAAGAGGTATTAAAACAGCATATCTACTCTGTAGCATAGTGGTTAGCAATATGGCTGCCATGCTGGAAGTCCTAGAGATTTGATTCGTTTTTGTCAATTTGAACTATGATACACAAAGCATCTAGTTGTAGACTCCACTCAATGCCAGGCAGTGTTTTTATTTACATTACATTTTCTTTTTCAGTGGAATAAGTTACGAAGGAGCTTTGCACACATTGACACCTTAAAGTGTTTAATTTATATAGTGAGGAAAATGAAACCATTAAGACTGGATGAGCATTGTGAGGAGAATGGAACCATCTAGACTCCCCCACATGGCCCTGTACAACCCCAAGGTACTTTAGGATCACTTTGAGGCACTTTTGGTTGAACCACAAATTTTGCACTGTTTTTCGAAATTTTAATTTTAATATTCTATTAAAAAAGACCACCAAAGAGATGGATCGACAGCTGGGATCGACATCGCAGGAGGCTAATCCCTCTTAAAAACAGACCACAAGAAGAAGAAGAAGAAGTTATATAAAAGAGGTGAAGGAATCGTATTTTTAAAGTGAAATAAATAAAGAATTTCTTCTTACCGCATCAAACATCTGAGATGACTGGAAGGAGAGGGGTTCATCATTAGAGTTTGTTGGGAGGAAACTATCCCACTGGGAACAGTCCCAGGGCTCACTGAACACTGTCCCGTCATCACTAGCCTGGAACAAATATGGATTATAAGAGACGTCGTTTTATATTATTCTTATGCACCATAATTGTAAGCTGATAACTAAAATACCTTCTTATTTTACATAGTTTTTGAAGGTCATATTCTACTAAAGGTTGGCTATGATGCAGAAGGCTTTAACTAAGGACACAAATAACTAAAAAGGTTATGTTTAAGTTCGGAGACAGACTTTCACTGAGGAACTATTCAACAAATTACAAATCCTGACAGTCAAACAAACATACGTTACAACAATCCTTACACATCACTCACACAAATTATAAGACAACATCTCTCAGCTTAATGACCTACAAATATCTTTAACACTCTTTATTAAACCATTCATACAAACACAAGAATTAATATGCAAAAATACATCAAACTTTAAAAAAAGGAATAACCCGCAAACCGTCTACATTTAGAGGCTCGTCTGCAGGTAGAATAGTAAGGATGGGGAAGGTAAATGTGAAAAATACATCACAAATGCCCAGACCAATTGAAAATAAATCTTTCTTGAATTTATTTTGCAATTGACGGGAATCGAACCCACGATGCCAATTTCGCAGTCGAGCGTCAACACAATTACACCACGACGCCTGTCATATTAAAAGAATAATTAATAAAAAATATACCGCATTTAGTCAAAGGAACTTGAGCGTTCTTCATAATAAAGGTTTACAACCTACTCCTATAATTAATTAAATGATGAAATAATAGAACTATTACTAAAAGCTATTAATTCGTTACAGTGTAGTTTGTTAAAGAAATGTAATTTGATGTGGGAAATATTAGTGTTCCTGACGTAACTCTCGCTATGCCACTGGGGGGCCCGTCGTCTGTAGCACAGCTATGGCTCTGCCGTTGTAAGGGGCAGAGACTCACCGCAGCTCAGTCCGGTCGGCGTAGCCGAACAATATCCACTGGCCCTGAAAAGGGGCCTCCGACTTGGGTAGACTGACAGACTGAGGTACGGAGAGCAGGATCACAAGGAGATCGCACTGACTCGTGTGTCGAAGCGTACTCACTAGCCTTGAGAAAGGCTTTCCAACGGTCCGTTGTTGGTGCAGTGAGACGGCGAGTCAGGCGAAGTCCGGCGGCGAATTCTTGAGGCGAAGGAGCGAAATGGAGAAATATAAAAAGACCAATTCGGTTTTTACACACTGCTTTATTCAAATTTAGGTTTCTACAGCCGGCACGGTTTTATGCCGTGTCGGCGCTTCTCGGCGCTGAATAACGGTAAAGTACCGTTGCTCGGATAACGGGACTATACCGTTATCCGAGCCTTGTCCGTACGGGCCCCTCTCTGCTGGCGACCGCGCTCCCCGCTCCCCGCCTTCCCTTCCGGGCGAGCGGAGCTCAGTCGACCGATTTGCCTCGTACGGACTACATCAAATTACATGTATGAGCTAGGATACAGGCTTATTTTAATTTATACATTTTATCCTTAATATTAACGCTTATTTTATTCCTAATATTAATGGCTCAGGGCCAGACGTCCGCAACAATTAGATTGCATGGAAAGAATAATGTCAGAAAAGAATCAATTGTATATTTCTATTATTGTGATACCTTTTTGCTAGACAGCAAGAAGCAAGACAAGAAATTAGACATTTAAGATGTGTTTCTTGTATACGAAGTCGAAGGTAACCGAATTGCACAAAAATGTGCACACCGCCATAACAGAAGGTTTCTAAAACGCACAAATTTGTGCACACCACAACCAATGTGTTGGACAAGTAATTGGATAATGGATGTGGGTAGATACAAAACAGATTGTGTTATCCAGTCATATAATCCATGATTGCACAACTCATGAAAGACTAACACAAATGCTTATTAAACATTAATAGTAAAATGTGCCCTCAGTACGGGAAAACGTGGATGATTGTAAATTTGAGTGATGAAATAAATAAATTTGCCATACCTGAGAGCTAACAGCCAGTCTAGCCTCTACATTATCATAGCTGGACATCCTACATCCTTTGACATCCTCCGATGGTTCGTGTACGGCTTCTACTTCTCCCGTTGTTTTCAGTAGTGTGGGGTACGGTGAGAGATTCAGCTCGGGAAATCTAGAAATATAATAAAATGATAAATATACTTACATCACCTTCAATTGAACGCCCTACCCATATGAACGTACATGACACATCCATTATATTATCGCCCAAAAGCAACAAACCGTATCCCATATATTCGTATATCCGTAACCATAGAAACGTTTATGATACGTCTATTGTTCTACTCGCCATATTGAATATGTTACATTCAATACAAAATACATTTTAGAATCAACATCTTACGTTGAGAGCCTCTGGGCCTTGCAAAGGATATAAAAGAGGTCACAAATGGGGGCATTGTTAAAAAAAAATTGAGATAAGCATTATCGATAAAATTAACAAAGGTGTCAAAATTGGACTACATGACTCCACAGTATGCAGATTTTGTATGGAGGATAACAAAACACCAATCCACATTCTCTATAATTGTGACGCACTCGCTCGCAAACAAAGTCATATCCTTGGAGGACCACTACTGGACTCCGAGAAGGTGAAGCTCTTACCACCGAGACAGGTCGTGAGCTACATGACTCATCATGGTCGCAGTGACATAAGGGATGCAAGATCTCTTGACCTCACAACAAAAAAAAAACAACAAATAAAACTGGCTCTACACGACGACGCCCTCAAGGCCGGGGTCCCGATCGTGGTCGCGGGTGACTTCAACGTGAAGACGGCGGAGTGGGGGTCCTCGACAACCAACCGGCGAGGTCGAGTCCTCTGTGCAACGGCGGCCTCACTGCGCCTCCACTCTGCGAACGTCGGAAATGTGCCGACATTTCAGAGGGCCGCGTCGACCTCGACAATTGACGTCACCTTTGCGGATGAGACGACGATTGGCAGAGTGGAGGGGTCGAGACTCACCGAGATATACTCGGCGAGTAACCACCGCTACATCGCCTTCGAACTCATGGACGTCAATAGCAACAAAGAGATGGTGATCAAAGTTACAGAGGCCATAATCAGGGGCTGCGATGCCTCCATGCTGAGGCGGAAGGGGGGCTCCTGTGGGAGGCAGGTCTATTGGTGGAATGACACCATAGCCTGCCTCCGACGGGAGTGCCTCACCACCAGCAGGAGATCGCAGCGAAGGCCTGAAGACGAAGACAGGAGAGCCCTGTACAAGGCGGCCAAGAGCGCCCTCAAGAAGGCCATTAAGGGCAGCAAAGAGCGGTGCTGGCTGGAGCTGTGTGGGTTAATAGACGAGGACCCGTCGGTGCAGCATGGAAACGCCAAAAGCTCGTATTGATCCCCAAGGATGGCAAACGGCCAGGGCCGACAGCATACAGACCCCTCTGTATGCTGGACGGCCTGGGAAAGGTACTGGAGAGGCTAATCCTGCAGAGGCTGCAACCGTGCTTCGAGGCTAAACTGTCCCCCCAAAAGTATGGGGTTTTGGCCAGGCCGGTCAACGATCGGCGCCGTGACTGAGGTGGTGGCGCGCGCACATACGCAGGGGCTTCGAGGGAAGCGTCAAGAAGAGTCGACATACTGTGCTGGTGGCGCTCGACTCTCACGATGGGAAGTGATTCTCAAAGCGCTGGAGTGGAGCGTCACCGCGGGCGTCTTACAGGGATTGGTCATTAGCCCTTTCCTGTGGAACTTCATGTATGACGGGCTTCTGAGAATAGACCTTCCCGAGGTGGCCAAGCTAGTGGCCTTCGCTAATGAAGTCGTGGTGTTGGTAATGGCAAAAACCGCGACCACAATCGAGACCGCAGGCAACGAGGCGCTGCGGAGAGTGAGCCGGTGGATGGGCCGCGCAGGCCTGGAGCTTGCTTGCGAGAAGACCGAGGCGTTGTTTTTCACTCGGAAACGAACGATGGCACCGCCGAGGCTACGCGTAGGAGACTTTGAGGTGTCCTATAGGATATTTGAGTGTCCTCTTAAAAGAGGACACTCAAATACCTAGGCGTCCACCTCGATGGCAAGCTCCGCTTCACGGAACACGTCAGACAGGCAGCATCAAGAGCCGCCATTGTTGGGGAGCAGCTCGCCAGGCTAATGCCCTACATTGGCGGGCCTAAGTCTATAAGGCGAAGGCTTCTCAGCGAGGTAGAAGACAAAGGAAGCAGAGGAAAGATCCAGGTGAAGATTACCAGTGCAGAGACCCTAGGTGAGGTAAAGGACCATAGCTGCCTCCCTGAAGTAATGCGTGAAAGCGGATTCCGAGGAAGCAACTGAACGAGAGGGGATTCTTTTTAAAAATCCCACACTACCTCAGGGAGCTTGGCGCCGTTGGCTCCCTGTGGTGGGTGTCTTCCCGAAGATTTTTTCCCCCACCGCAAAAAAAGAAGGGTAGGTTACCTTTGAGCTAGAACCTGATGGATGGTCAGGGTGTCTCCGCCAGGGGGGGCGGAGGAGTCCAGCCGGGACAGCTGTTCCGCCAGTGAGGGAAAGGCGCCCCCCACCAAGTTACTGCTCCCATTCACCCCCGTCTCTCGGCAGCGACTCTCCTGGATGGGCGTCATGTCACCTTGCTTGCCTGGAGATAGATAGGAGACATGGTTAGTAATGCGGTAACTTGCCACAAGTCAAACACACTGATCAACCTACCAGGGTGGTAGCCATGCAAGACGAACACAAGAAACTTAATAAAACCATAGTGCACAAGAAGATCTATCTCTCTCTCTCTCTGCACGATCGTCGATCAATAAATTAAACCCTGAAGAGGGCAACAGGTTGTTGCCGAAACTAGTTGGTTGTTAGTGAGTGTTAGTGAGTGGATCAAAAAACAAAGTCTTTTTATTTCACAAAATAATATATCAATATGATCCACAAAGTTAATGTTTTCAATATTCAAAACGTGCCTTAATGTGTTTAACATCATCTGATTCAGAGTAGCCCACTTGGTTGACATTCTACTCACTTATGAACTCCCAGCTGGAATCGACGGTCCATGTTTGATCTTGTTTCACGGGAACGGGTTTTATTCTCGGAGGTTGGACAGCTTTGCCACGGGGTCTACCAGACTTCAGTCCCGCCAAATTGTCAACAGAACTTGACGTGTTGGGGGATGATGCTGAAATTTTTTTTTTTAAATTTATGAATTGGAATATGAAAGGCCAAGTAGTTGTTTAATCGCAGTGATTCTTTTATTAGTATGTGAGGTCCGAATCAGTTTCTGTTCAATAAAGAGTTCCTTTTCATCTCACCAATAGATAAGTCTCTAGTGAAGTTCTAGTGATTCAAGAACAACGTTTCAAAATTGGTTCATATATATTGAACTTCCAAGAATTTGAGTAGTGTGATTGTCAATAATGGGTAGGATTGGTGAATATTACACTACACGTGTGTAAAGTGATCACTTAAACCAGCCTATGACGGTCGTCAGCCCCGTAAATGATCAGACTTCTATATTCTTCTTCATCTTTGATGAGATGTCAAAAAATAATTTAAAAAATAACTTCCATAATTGGAGATAATCCAGATTTGTGAACTAGTATTTGGACACACTCAAAATGTTGTAAAACAAAAACAAAAATACAATAAATATGTATTTTATAAATGACCGTGAGCACACGACCAGTCCCGAGTGCGGCTGAACGCATTTCTGATTTGAACGCTTCACACAAGCTTGAGATCTAACCCTTAAGAGAGAAGCAAAAGTTACCAACGTAGCTGGAAAAAATTGGGATACGTGGATACGTGGATACGTGGGTGAAATCACAAAAATAATGATAATATATTTACGTGATAGTTCCTCAATGCTATGCATATCTCTCAGTGGCAGGTAGGGATGTCCGTGGGTTGGTGGTTCACTGTACCGTTGGGCCGGACCGATTCCCGGCATTCCTCGCGCTACTCTCCGCCTCTGCACTAGTGGAGCAACCGCCTAAAAACACAACACAACAATAAGCCTACATAGCTTCATCTGCGGATAATAGTGTCTGAAAATAGAGTGCAATGTAATGCAAAGTGATATGAATATAGTAAAAGTATTGAATGGTGTTGCAATATATGCAGATGATCTGGTTGACAATGAATATTCTAGGAAGTAAAATGGGGTCAAATAAAATTCTCAATAGTCAGCCAGTGTAAAAAATAAACAAAAATATATTATACCGATTTCTACATTGTAATTTTATAAATTATTACAATTTATATTATCAGCACAGTCAGCAAACTTGGTTTTAACCGGATGATACCTATTTAAAAAAATTAAACTGCATTATATATAAATGTTGGCCATCTCTCCTATTAACACATTGTGTACGGTGTGCACATATTTGTGCGTTTCAGAAACCTTGTGTGGTGGCGGGGTGCACATTTTTGTGCATTTCGGCTACCTTCAATTTAGTATACAAAAAACACGTCATAAACTTCTAATCTCTTGGCCTTTCTGCTTTTGTTGTGTAGTGGATAGATGTCGTAATATAAAAAATAATACTGATATTTACTGATTCAAAACATAGCTAATGGTCGTAATCTGTTTTGAAGGAAATGTTACAAATTAACTTTAAACAATGGATACAGACAAATAAAATACAAAGATCATTGTCCTTTACTTAAGTCGGCAGTTGGTACTTACAAAGCAATAAACGCGTGTGGGGAAAGCCCATAAATCATTTTTTATTTGCAGATTTTGAGTTTTTGGCGGTTGTTAAACTGTGTAGTTATTTTCTAATATTTTATTAGTGTTTTTAACATTTTTTTTACTTTTGTGATTTGTGGACTAACATGATTTTATTTTGAGACGTTAGAGACCATTTAACCGTTTTTGTATTGTTTTCGAGTTCAACCTCAAGTTCAAAATATGAAGTTCACTGACATATTTTATATTTCCGGACAGCTGTCTAATGTCGCCCGCCTCAAGATACAGTTTTATCAAAACATTGCCGTAACTAATGTGTTAATATAAAGCTGATGCTTGTGTCACATCTTAGAATGTCGATATATCTATAAATTTTAATATAAATAATTATTTCATCAATTGATTCGGTAGTCACTTTGTGGTAAAATCTATCCATTTTTAATTAATGTTTTACTTAGTAAATACCACTATTTCTAAAAATCTACTGTGACACGTGTTTCGATGTATTCTGCATCATTTGGTCCCATACGGACCATACGGTCCATAATCTGCCATATGCGGATGTATGATCCCATACGGACCATACATCCGCATACGGTGTTCGAAAATGATGCGGAATGCATCGAAACACTTGTCATAGTAGATTTTAAGAAATAGTGGTATTTACTAAGTAAAACATTAATTAAAAATAAATCATTATAGTGCGCAAACGTAAGATATTGATAATTCGATAACCCTTTCTAAATAGTACCCTGATACATACTACTTAGTAAGGTAGGGTAGGTACTACATAGTTGGGTTTTTATATGTCACGTGGGTAAGTTAGGTAGAGTCTGTGTATCTTGAATCATGCCCAAAACGTACTATACCAATACTTTATGTATTCACTTAATTCTTTAAGCTTGGGGAAGTTGCCTTCTATCTTGCCTCCTCTATCCTGACCTGTGATCATAAATGACTGGACCGGATTGAAAAAATCCAGGACCAGTTCCAGATAACGCAAGATACGGAGATTTCAACTACAGTGATCGAAAAAAGCACTAAAAGGGGAAACAACTGTCTTACCTCCTTGATTGCATCCACAGGATCGGCATAGAAAGGACTGCTTTGCTTGTCAGGTTGCAAGTCTTCATCAGCACTGTTGCAAAAATCGCTCGTCAGCAACAGGCATTCATCAGTGTTGATATTTTTATTATGATTCTCTCGTTCGATTTCCTCATCTGTCCGGACGATGACATCAAACTCCTTTTGCTTCAGTCTTTCAATAGTGTCGTTGGTCATTTGCTCATTAGCGTTCTTGAGCAGATTCAGTTTGTCTGGTCGTTTGGGGACTGGCTCCCCTTTGCTATTGGTGGTGGCTATGATCACATTGACTTGCTCCCCGGATCCTTGGGACAGCTTTTGCTGGGCAGCCAGCTTCAAGGCCATGAATTGATGGTGCTCCTTATCGGAGTCGTTGTCTGTCGTTGCGGGTGAACTAGGACTAAGTACGTTGCTATTAAGGGATGTGACCTTAGCTGTAAAGAAAAGAAAAATGATTTTTATAGCTAAAACAAGAATTCATTTCTTGAAAAAATTTGTACGGTTTGGATATGGGTAAGTATGTATATACTTTTTATCAAAGGTACTGTAAATACTTTTTTTTTACCAGTTTTGACAAGCACTTTGTCATCTTCAGGGGTGGATTTGTATGTATCCATTTCGGAAGATGACAAGGTCAAAACCAGCTGGAAAAAAGAACCAAGAATAAAAGTGGTTAAAAACAAAAGTAAGTTTTATTTCATAAAGTTAATAAAATGTGCCACAAAGTATCAACAAAAAACGTTAAAAAAGGTCATGATCTCATTGACTCATAGTCTCATTGATATATTTTCTTTATATCATTAAGACCATTACAAATAAGATACATACAATATTCCAACACGCAGACCCAGAAACATTTTCATTGATTAAAATATGTATGTCTCTATTATGTCAAATTGTAAATTGGAGACATGATCTGGATTAAAACTATTACAAAATAGTACCGTTTGTCTCAGAAAAATCTATAAATATCCCAAAACCTATATTCTTTGAAGCAATTCATTTTATCATATCATGGGGTTCATCACTTTAATAAATTAACTGGTATCCAAACAATAACAAAAGATAAAAAAAACTTACTAACTAACCATCACGCCGCTTCTCCCCAGGGGTAGGCAGAGAGAATAGAAAGCCACACCACTCTGTCTTTGCAAACATTCTTCGCCTCTTCCACGTTCATGCATCTCCTCATACATACCCACCGATTGTTACGACTCCTAACCTGACCACTTTCAAGTATTTGCCATACCTGATCGTGCCATGTTTTTCTCGGTCTTCCTCTGCTCTTTGTTCCACTTACGTTCGCCTCATAAATTTGTTATATACTAAAGATAATACTAATAAAACTAACGCAAGGTATCAGGGAGCAGGTCCGGCCTCTTGCTGATGAGTATCCCGCTGCCCAGAGCATCCTTGTTGGGCCGAAAGGTGGAACGGTTGGTGGGATGACCAGCCTGAGAGCCGACATGCTCCGGTCCCCAAATATCTTCGTAATCCGACACCTTGTCTCCCAGAGAACTTCGGTAGTAAACTCCCGGGGACTCCAAGATGTCACTCTCCTGGAAAGATGAACTTTTAATTAATCAAATGAATAAAGCATATAAATGTCAAGATTATCACAATGATGAGAATATTTATTGATTACCGTTGGTGTAAAAATTATCCTGGCAAAGAATTCAAGCACTGAACTATCTGCACATTATATGTGGTAAAGACATAGTCTTTTAGACCTTATGCAACCAGATATAGCTAATTTAACACACTGTGTCGGGTATTTTCCAGGGCCAATTATTTGATTTTCTGAAATAGCTATACGCATGAAATAGCTTTGAACTAAAATATATATATGATTCATTTACTATATTATAAATATTTTGCTGTTTTTTTTATATCACAAAATTAAAATATGTGTGTAAAGTATACAAAACTACAAAAAGAAAGCTCTCACATAACAAAAAAAATATTTTCATAAAGTTCATAATAACTTAGGAAAATATTTTGTCACTAAATTATATAATAAATACGAGTCAATAGTCACAAATCAATGGTTGATCAAAATATTACCAATAAAATATAACAACCATAATTTGACCTAATGGTAGATATAATTTATTTGTACCGTGAAGTTATTTTTTATCATAATCCTCGTGTCCCTTCAATATGAAATTCAAAAAATCGGCAGATAGGTAAATTCTTCAATGTGTAACGACGAGAGATACTTAACAGGTACATATTTACGGCCTGCAATAACAATTTTCCCGCACCCCCGCGCTAATTTGCATGTACCGAGATTAGTCGGTTTCTGCTTTTTAAGTATAATTTGTATGAAACGGCTCCTGAGCACAAAGTGTAAATAAAGTCGGGTGAAAATACATAAAGATTTTAATAGTAGTATGTATATGTAAAGGATAATGAATATTTATTATCAAGTGATTTATTTATTTAGTAACCATTGTTAGTTTCCAAAAAAAAAACACATTTTGAACATGCAACACAACGGAAAACAGAGTTAGTTGGCTAGTTAGAGTTAGTCAATCATTGCACTGACCTGATAGTGTCTGGATTCCTTTCTGTGGGAGTGTTTGCTTTTCCTGGACCTTCCCGATGTCGTAGTGCTAACGGTGTTCGTGTTAGGGGACAAAATTCTGGAGTCTCTTTCCTTCCCCATTAGCGGCGAGTTAAAAGCGGAGTTGTTTGTGAAGCTGTTTTGGTTGGAGACAGGAGAGAAAACAGAACTCTTCCCCGAGATGGGAGAGCTCCTACTCAAAGGAGAGAACAGTTCGCTTTTGTTCAAAGCCGGACTCGTCACTTGACTAGGAGAGAACATTCCGCTCTTGGACGAAATGGTGGCATTTGAGAGAGGAGAGTTTATTTGACTAGGAGAAAAAATCCCACTTGTAACAGAGTTTGACCCGTTTGGTGAAGACACTTGATTGGTCGGGGAAAACACTCCCTTCGAATTGAAGCTGTTTGTGATTGGCTCCGGGGAAAATGGAGTTGTTTGGGGAATTGGTGAGTTCAATGGTGCCGACACTTCTTGGTGCTGTCTCCTTCTCAAGCTACTTTGGAGCGAGGAAGGCAGGATGTTGGTAACACATTCGCCTTCCGGTGACAGTCTTTTGGATGTCTGAAAAGCGGATTTAAACATACAGTCACACGGCACAGCTGTCAATGGTTAAGAAATAAAATAACGGTACACAATTAGTATAATACAGTGACAACTCGTTAGTTCGAAATTTAAGGGACCAAACTTCGGAAAATATTTCAAATTACCTATACCCCCGGCCAAACGTTACTGTGGCTCAGTCCAGTGGGATTGAAAGAAGAAAAAAATAAACATATGTTTAATTTCACAATGCTTGTCAAAAAATGAGGAAATGAAAAATCTATGAATCAACCATGCTATCGAAAACATTGAAAAGGTTAAGTGACAACAGCTGCCAAAAAGCACGCTACCCGCCATAAGTAATGTAATTGCATGTGTTGCTGTTACGTTCAACAGATGGCACTGTCATTGCAGTAAAAAAAAATTTTTACCTCAACGCTATAAACACCTGTCACAGGTGTATAATAAATAGAAACGTCTATTTGAACTCAACTTTGTGTCGAACTTTCAAAGCAATCAGTGTATTTCTTTGGGAGATTTAAGATTTTGAACCAACGAACATAATCATTTTGATTTATATAGTTTGCAAATAATGAAACTAAACAAAAATACATTTGAGATTTTTAAATTGGCATTTTCACCAAAGAAATTTGTGTGCAAAAAAAAAATTCTTCGAATTATCGAAAGTTTTATAAGAAAAATTCTTGGAGTGGCCGGAATTTCAAAATATTTCTCGAGCAAAATTCAAATTGATGAGCTATACTGTAGTAAGTGTTAATGAAATCGTTATTCACAACATTAAGTGGCATATCACTGGCATGGAATGCAAAACATTACATTCCTAGCCATCAATATGATGATGCTGTTAGCACACTTCAAATAATTGGGTTTAATACAAGGTTAAAACAAAGGATATCATCTCAGTTCAGTCAGAGAAATGTCATAAACAATGGTGACCTTCATAGTATAAACAGAACAAAATAAACAATATTGATCATTTTTCTATACAAATTTTACTTCTAACTCTTATTCGCTCCCAATGCACCATTGCAATGGTGTAAAGCAGTGTTCATTGAATCAATGTTTTCTTTATCATTTAAATATAACAATTAAACACTTGTATAATACAACTTTTTTGAGTTTATTAAAGTAAACACGACTAGTTTTGAGAATTACAGATGTCCTCATCAACGGGTAATAAATAAAAACTATATATGTATAACAGTTTGTATTTAGATTTTTTTATGAAAACGTCTGTAGTTTTCTAAACTAGCTGTATTTACATGAATAAACTCAAAAAAGTCTTGTACGAGAGTTTTATTTTTATAACAAAATCATCACGTTATTCCAGAAATTAGATATAACGATTCATATTAGATAAAATATGTAGAAGTTCTAAAAATCAAATTGAATTTGGATATATCCATATATATATCCATGCGGGATGTTGAATGATATGATTGGTTATGATAGACTTGCATATGCCCAGACTTCTATGTTCTTATCAAAAAAAAAATTGTGAGAATTTTTAGTGCTGTGTGCATAACAAGAGATGGTACACCTATGTGATTGTCAAAGACTAAATTTTATCTGATCATAAGTGATATCCTTTTCACCAAAAGTAAATATTGTGATATTTTTACATTCATTTAAATTACACCAGTATTCAGAGACATTTCTCAAGTATTGAGTGATCTAAGTGGAGAAACGCAACAGAGAAATTGGATCCTGAAAGGTATATGCAAGTGAGAGTAATAGAAACAATAGTATGTACAAATAAAAATGTGAGATGCGTGAAAGTTGTGAGGCATTCCGTCATAGAACTGCAACTAGCTAGGAAGAGTGTAAAAAAATAATGAAAAAAATCTGCACATGAGATGTAAGAATTTACATGCGTAAATAAATTCTTCTGGCCCCTATCCGCACTCAAGTGGTGTATAGGACACTGTATAGAATCGACGTGATGTTAACTCGTTTGTGACTACATAAAAGCAGGGTAGTCATTCCTGCCCTGCAAATTCATGGATGAAGGAGTGGAATACGTTTGATGCGGTGCAGATAATGTAAGGAAAGTAGCTTAGAGTGATTGATATAGAAAAAAAAGAGAATATCACTCCAGGTTGCAAACCCGTAATTGTATTAGCTTCGCAAATTGTACAGTGCTTATATATCCTTTGAGTATAGAATTACACATTATAGATCCTTGTATAAGAAAAACACTTCTTTTTTTACCACTTGAGTGTATTTTATTATAACGACTAGTTTCGGAAGCAACCTTCAGGTCTAAATATAAACTGTATAATAGCTTCCAAAACTAGTTGTCTTAATAAAATAAACTAAAATAAAGTGTTAAAAAACAAGTGTTTTTCTTTTACAATTTCATCATGTCTTACCACAAAGTGAATGCCAAAACAATAAATAAAATATTATAGATCCTTTATTTCCGTAATGCATATTTTTATATATTTTTGGTAGTATAGTCAAATCTTGAAAAAAATCTCTGAATACCGTTGTTAGATTTCAACAAAACAACATGCTGTTAATTCGTTTTAGCTACTATGCTACATAATGTACTGGAATGAGATAATCACCTGTCCACGATGACTAGAATGCACGCTGTTACGTCCGTCATCGAAACTGTTATTATTGTTAGTGGAGCCATCGCTCTTGATGCTGTCATTATTCGGAGACAGGAGGTCCTCAAGATGGTGGCTGTTTTGTTGGTTAAGTACGCTAAACGTCACGGTGGTGGTGACAGTAATGTTAGCTCCTGCGGCCATATGGGATTTGGTCCCCATGGGGCTGAATGAGCGGATTTCGTTAGACGGGGTGTTATTGTTATTGAAGGGCGGCTTGGCCCACCGCGGGGGCGGCGGCGGGGGGAGGTTTTTGCCACCCTGAGAAGAAGGCAGAGGGGTTTGAGGAAAGGCAGGACTCGACTGGTGTGTTATGTGAGCCTGGAAGCAATAAAGCAGCCGTTATAACATCTCTAGGGTTAACCGCTTCATGCTTTCCAACGAGCAGTGTTCGCGGACGGCACGTGTGTCGTATCGCGCCAATCCGAGCACTTTTTGCGTGTTTCAGCTTTTTTTTTTACATAAAAAAGAGAATTATTTGTGTTTATTTGTGTTATTTACACAAATATTTCAATTTCATACTATTTCTGTGAGCCTAAGCGGCTCATTATTAGAAATAGGTATCAAATTGTGGTAGAGAGGGCTCGAACCGAGAAACTCTGACTTAAGAGTCCGCGACACTAACCACGGGACCACAACCCGACACACCTAGACTTGTTTACGTTACATAAGATGAACAAACCAACTGAGCGCGCCAGTTGGCACTTAGCGCTTTTTATTGGAATTTATTTTAAATGCTTTGAAAAATTACCAAATTTTATCTATCTATTTTATTCATTAATGCAGTAAGATGTGTTTTCCTACATGAGGCTAAGTTTTTTTACATTTTTAATTGCTTCTATTTCGTTTTTTGAACGGGTAAACTTTTCTTCTTCTTTTTTATGGCTTCTTACCCTTCTAGAGTGTTCTAGCCAGTGTTGAGTTATTTTGGGCAACTTTTTAAATATGTTAATTCTTTAAATGAATAATAAAATAACTTATTTTTTAAATATTTTTTGTGAAAAACACAAGCATGAAGTAGTTAAAAGACAACATAAAAAGCGAAGAATGCTACAAATAAGAAGAATTTTAATTGACTAATAAATTACACAGGTTGACGTCATTTTTTGTAATTTGGAAACGCCGATTGTAATTCTGAAAACATTTTTTTATATATATTTATAATATCTTCTTTAGGCGTCTATCCATACCCTAACTGAACTAATATTGCAATCAAATAAAATAATAATACTGAGAGCGATCAGCTTTTATCATAAGCACTAGTATTTTATTGAAATTTTAATTGTAAAATTGGTATAACAGATAACTGAGTCTAATAACCGAGTCTTTCAATAAGCATAGCGGACTTTAAGCCAGAGTTTCTTGGTTTGAACCATTTTATTACAACTTGATAAATATTTTTAATAATGGGCCGCTTAGACCTAAGAAAGCATAGTGTAATAGAAATATAATTTTGTTATATACAAAAATATTTGTGTATATAACAAAAACACAAGCAATTTTTTAAAACAATTTTAAACATAAAAACTTCAAGAAACTATGTGAAAAAGCCCACAGATGTCACTACCTGTACAATTTATTATTCAAATAAATTTTAAAGCCCTTGAATTATAAATACAAATGTACTAACTCATCCACACTCTTTTTAGACTATTTTTAATTTAAGTTGTACTTGGTTAAATTTAAATTGACTTGTGGTATCACCACTATTTCTTAATTAAGATATGTGTTTCCATGCGTTCCGGATCATTTGATTATTTGTGTTACAGTAGATTTTAAGAAAATGCCTGCAAAATCACTGTTTAAGTGACTGTCATATTAATTAACGGAATAATTTTGTTCAAATAATGAGGTTATCTTTACTCTAACAGATTATTACAAACAAAGATTATAATTGTTTCATTTTATGTATTAATTTTAAATCAAATACAGATTTTTTGAGTCTACTAAGGTGTATTTTAATAACAAAAACACAAAAAAAAACATATTGTGACAATTGTCACAATATAAATTTTTTATGTGTTTTTGTTAATAAAATACAACTTAGTAGACTCAAAAAATCTGTGTTTGATTTAAAATTAATACATAAATTAAAATGGAGTTCTACAAATTAAACGCCAAGTCAATAAATATATAAATAATTGTTTCATTTGCAGTATTGGATGCAGAAAACCTATATTATATTAGTAAGATATGAGTATGTACAAACGTAAGAAGTGTGCAGAAACAAGTATGTGAGAATCAAGGTCAGATTTCAGAAGCCGACTTCAAGTGGAAGCTCACCGTGCTGGAGAGGAGGTTCAGTGTGTTGGGTGGGGTGGGTCTCGGCACTCGCACGAAGCCGACGCCACCGCTGTGAGCTGATCCCATGACCCGCGAGACGGCCAGGTTTGGCGGGGAGGAGTTCCCCTTGAAGGTGGACATGGCGCACCCCCCGCCCTGACTGCCGCATGGATTGTCCACGGGAGTGAGGTTAAGAACGATGTTTGAATCGCCCGCATCGGCTAGGTGAGGAGTTCTCGGGATACCTGCAACATACACAGAGGTAAGTGATATTGTAAATCCAGTAAAATGAAGTTGTCCAATACCCTCCTTATCATTCATCAATCACTTTGCGTAATACTACTTAAAAATACTACTTGTAGAGGTTCTCACCAAAACCTAACATTTCCATTACAAACGATTTTAAGTAATCAGGAATTCTAGCTTGTAAAATTGTTACATTTTGTTGCAATTTAATGATTTCATATTAGTTTAACACAGGATAAGTCACGTTTCGTCCAAACTTTAATTAAGATTTCAATAGAATACAGTAAACATAACAGATTTGTTGAAAATTGAGAGGTAGCATGGTCCTGGCAGAAGGAAAACAACTTGGCTGCGCAATATAAGAGATTGGACCGGGACGAGACATGTGGGGAAGCTATTTCGGGACGCGCGAAGATAAAGATGCCTTCACCAGAGTGATTGCCAACATCGGGGGGACCTGATACGGCACAGGAAGAAGAAGAGGTTGGTCATCTTATATGTGTCATCTTTCACTCAAGTATTTATTTCATATCGTTATAGACTGATACTTGAAACTACGCTTGGATGGCTTGACTCTGGCCAATGTCTGTACCCAACGGATTCTCCAGTTCTTTGGACACGTTGCGCGTGACAGTGAGAGTAGACTGAAACCTGGAGGGGAAGAGAGGGAGAGGAAGATTCCCCACACAATGGACCGGATGAGGAATAAAACAGACAGAAACATGAAACACAAGACTGATAACCTTCACCATGTTATCAACGACCAAGATAACAGGCTATGCAATCGAAGATGGCTGAAGTAAGTAGTTCATTACTAGGTCCGAAGATGTCAAAAGTGTTGAAGTGTCGAAGATGTCAAGACGAATTTTGCATACCTGCGCTGAAGCTGCTAAAGCTGGAGCTTGTGTCAGAGGGAGTCTGCGACATGGGAGTCGGCGCACATAGCTGACTGCCTCCTGGGACACCCTTGCTCTGCCCTGGGGTTTCAGCTGCCAGCCCGTTGGGCTTGGGGTTGGCCATGGGGTACCTCCAGAACTCCTGACCAAGGAGTGCAAGGGACGAGAGTTGCTGCCTGTTTTTGGCTTCCCTCAGTGCTCGAGGCAATATCAGCTGCACAGGGAGCTCATCACTGAAAGGGAAACAAATGTTACTCTCAATTAGATGGTGTGTGATTTATAGAACGACATATCAAAGCAGAATTTACACTATTTAACCTAACCAGTCTACTATGAGTCGAAAAAGCCAAAAAATAGAAAAGTTTGAAAGTCGTTAGAAGAGGCCTACATCCAGCAGTGGAGAGAAGGCTGATAAAGAAGAACCTTACCAGACCTAAATGGTGGATTTTTTGATTTACTCACATTTTACAACCAGATCTACATTAAAAAAACCATGACAGGATTTGCCCAGCAATCATCAGCAAATCACTTTCCTTATACACCTCTGACACCAGCGCCTAATAATACCTTTATTTATACATCTATAGAAATAAAAGAAAATGGCAATGGGCAGGACATATTGCGAGATAGGACCTCACTAGATGGACCCCAAAATTTTTAAGATGGAGACCTTGGGAGAACAAAAGAGGCAACGGAAAACCCCAAAAGAGATAGTCCGACGACAAGTTGCTGTGGGGGGTAGAAACTGGCTGCAAGCAGCAACCGAACGAAGGAAATTGAAAGATACAAAAGAGGACTATATCCAGCAGTGGAGGACGGAAGGCTCATGAAGAAAAAGAAGAATAAATAAAGGAGAAATTGCATATTGGTACGCACCAGCACTGAGAGTAGTGAGCCACGAGGTCTGGTATGTTGTCGAACTTATTCTGCGATGTCTCCAAGCCAATGCGGCCACCCGTCGCGTGGACGAGGTAGTGCTCGATGTATGGACCAGCGTGCAGAGGCAGTCTCACGCTGAGGGCCATGGTGTCCGTTTGGCTCGATTGGCGAACAACGAAGTTCTGCAATGGAAACAAGCATAATTTAATTAAGTAATAAAATGGACCATCAGGACTGTCGAGGCGCTGTTTAGAGCTGCCCAAGACAAGGATTATTACTCTTAAGTGATAGTCGACGTCAGGGAGACCTGACATGACACAAACAGAAGAAGAATAATGAAATGTTCTTCTTCTGTGCATGTCATATCAGGTCCCCTTAACGTCGACTATCACTTGAGAGTAATTATCCTTGTCTTGGGCAGCTCTAAACAGCCCCTCGAAGATTCTGATCCCCGTCCAATTTCTTATAATCCGGAGCCAGGAGATCTGCCTTCTGCCCACACCTTGTCGACCCTCTATTAGGTGCAATAGGTCGTACTTTTCTCCTGTAAACACATGTCCCAGATAGGACACCTTGCGTACTTTGATATCAGTCAGCAACTGTCTTCCAACTCTTGCTCTTCGGAGCACATATTCACGTTGCTGACTGTTATGTACTAAGGTGGTGGAAGATAATCAGCAATAATTCGCTAGTACTTTGACTTTAGTTTACAGTGAATGAGCATTACTAGGTAGCTCTAAGTGAGTGATTGGTTGGTAGAAGATACAAATCTAGAATTACCAGACTTTGCGGGTATGTCCACAATTGTGTCATCAATGTTGTTGTCATCAATACATCACCAACATACTCACATTCTTTACACTGATCGGTCAATGGAATGCATAGCAATCTACAATGCAACCAAATTTGGAATGCGTCTATAATGCAAATGAAATGTATAGTGTTGATCTTGATGGTCCATGACTCCACTCCGTCGTATAGAGAAGTATTTACCAAATATAACACTTAACCATACCTTGCCTAATTAATGTTGAAAAATGTAATATTATTCATTGAGATGGCATTGATGCTCGATGGGGCATATAGAAGAACAGGTTTTATTTCTTCTTCCTGGCTACATCCCAACTTATCGTCTTTGTAGACTGCTGGGGTCAGTTCTCCTCATCCTCAGGTTATAGGTCCTTCTGTCATGGACAACGTCACCTTAAGCCATGTCTTTGAACAACGTTTTCTCTTTGCACCATCCATGAATTTTTAGGTCTTCCTCTAGTTATCTTTACAGGAAGATCCATTTCAGAAGATGTTGTATCTCAATGCGACTTACCCCTTCTTCCTTGCCTTGCAGCAGGTGGAAAGCGCCCGCCCTCTGTATGCCAGGCAGGAACCAGACGGGGTGCGTGCGTAGCAGCCTCTCGAGCAGGCCGATGTCGCAGGGGGCGCGCTCGGAGCCCGAGCCCGAGGCGGCGGAGCCCGACCCGCTGCTGCCGCACTCGCAGTCGCCGTCCGCGTCGCTGCCGCCGCCACCGCCGCCGCTAGTGCGAGACGAGAGACTCTCGCGGCTCTGCGGGGAAGGAGACACGTCATGATTAAAAAGAATGAAAAGGAAATATTCCATGATTAAGATGAATGAAAAGAAAACACAAGATGATTAAGAATGTGTAATGGAAATACACCTAGATTATTAAGAGGAATAAAAAAGAATAAAGAGGAATAAAAATAATGAGAAAGAAATACACTATGATTAAGAAGAATGAAATGAAAATACACCGTGATTGAAAAGGATGAAAAGGAAAAACATCATGTAATAAAAAAATGAGAAGGAAACAATTCATGATTGAGAAGAATGAGCGGGAAAGACGCAAATTTCCGAAATTTGAGTAGTGTGGGGTTGTCAATCGTTATATGTGTATGTAAAAAGTGATCACTTAAACCAGTTAATGACAGGTCGTAAATAAATAAACCCTGTAAAATGTCCAGACTTCTCTTTATTATTCCTCATCTATGTCAAGATATCTAATTTCTATGAATCTTACACTTTGTCTATGCTTTTGTTCGTTCAGAAACAAACAAACCGGAAAATAAATCACACAAGAAAATACGTATAGGCTAAAAATTACAGTAATAATATTGAAATCTGTTTCTAATTTGAACTCGGCATTGTTGTATGCAATCGTTAATAAGCAGAAGAGAATCAAAGATAAACATGGATACTAAAAACGTATGTGAAAATAATTTTATGCATCGATTATATCAAAACGTAAAAATACTCGTATACTAACAATGACACAACACAGATTCATCCAACTATGCGCTTTGCGCAGATATCAGGGCACTGAAAGTTAGAAACTAGCTGCGGTGAGTCTATTTTCAGCTATTCAAATATGTAATATGAATATTTAGCGAGCTGAAACATGTTGACAGCCGGAAACAAACAAGAGATCGCGTGGAATTGTTTGAAGGAAGAAAGGGATGTTTTTACAATATTTGCGAATTTTGACGGCCCGGGGCTGAAATTTCAAACCCTCAACGCAAGAGAAGATACACTAAACAAGCATACTCCTATGAGGGAGTATATGTGTCGCCTATAAAGATGACGTCATTATCGGTTTGTGTCTCGTGTTTTTTTTTAATACAAAAAAATTTGAAAATTCTCTATTTCATAACATTTTATCTAAAGATAGACAAATCTTTAAAACATAAATGTTACCCGAAGAATTTTGCATTTTTTGTAAAATTGACTTACATGGATCTGGCGGATTTTGAAAGTAGGCGACACATATAATACAAATACAGTAAAATGTAAATATAACGGACCACGGACCACGGACTTATAATGGACAAAAAATCCAGCCAAATGTAACGAAATTAAAGCATCTTGTTGATGTTATACATGCTTAAATTCGAGTGTCACCGTATGTCAACAATTTTAAGCGGCCATGATAATCACGTCATACGTCTAGCACTAAAATTTAAGAAATAATGCTGGAGCCGGAGTAACAACACTGCCAAAAATGAAGTTATTAGTGGTAAGATCATATCTCGACGATCTAATAACATTCGCTGTATTTGTCAGATAACGAAATTCATACTTCAAAATTGTAAATAAAACTTGATTCCTTTTCCAAAGCGTCTACCGAAAGCAAGCGCGTCAATAACTCGACACTGGCTAGAACACTCTAGAAGGGTGAAAAGCCATTAAAAAGAAGAAGAAGAAAGCAAACGCATCGATGTCAAACAACAACGTCACTTAACGACAAGTGTCCGAAGACAAAAAATAGAATTTTGCTAACGTTTTGTATTGTTTACATTTGTAAATACAGCGTAAATACTTAACAAATTTTATTATTTTTTTAAACCTATTTTTAAATAACGGACTTTTTTATTTACCGGACACCCCCTCCCCTCAATTAGTCCGTTATATCAAGGTTTTACTGTACTACATACTACACAGTGGAGAAACCCAGATTTGTGAACAAATATATGGATACACAAAAAAATTGTGAATAAAATAATTAGTCAAGTATAAGCTGCATCAAAATAAAAAATCAGGTTTTCAGGAGTTTCCCAGTATGTAAAATAATCCGAGTTCCAAATAAAAGGGTCTCTGCTAAATATAAGCTTTCTAAATCCAATAATAGATGGATCTTGCATACATTTAAATAACAAAGTATGTACTAAATATTAGCTTTAAAAATCCAATCATAGATGGCTGTTGTGAACTAAATCATGGAACGTCATGAGATTGATCATATATGGATGACTTCCAAAAATTCGAGTTGTGTGGTTGTCAATCAGGAGTAGACTGATACACCTGTGTAAAGTGATCATTTAAATCAGCCTATGACAAGCCATAAGCCGTTATTTAATAATTAAATGCATTTATTGAAGACGCCGGAAACTATTATTTATTTAAGGCTTCAATGAAATATCTCGTTTTAAATTTGTATAAATCGTTTCCACGCATCAATTAAAAAAAATCATCCTATATTTGCTAGAACCGAGCGTTCATTCAAGTATTGATATCGCAAATCACAGGATTATGACACAAAAAAAATTGTGTATCGAATAATGATTGCAATAAATAGTAATATCGACGCCATTTGTTCCGGAACTGGTATTTCGAGGCATTTATCACAGTTAGATCGTCTATGAGGCCGGTATTAAAAGTGATGAATCGCCAACTTAATTGCTCGGTCGCAAAAAGGGCGGGAAAGCATGTTGCCATAAATGAAAAAAAAACTGGCTGTCGAGAATCTCGTATTTGCGGCCAGTCGCATTTAAAATAGGAGCAAAAACGCAAGTACCTACCTTCTGGGCGACCTCGTCCCATGACAGATAAAATTTGAAAATAGCCGCGTTGGCAAAAACAAATTACTATTAAGATGAATAACGTTTTTTTAAGCAGTTAAAATGAAATTAAAAGAATGACACAAACCGGGCAAGATGTTATAAATTAAATTAGATTATATTTTTAAAGCCTTATATTTATTTTTTAAGTCGTATTGTTTATGAATAGTGAAAAGATAAAAATCATTGTGAGGTTATTATTTGTGAATAACGATATAATTGTCGTACATTTTGGGAAATTAATTTCATAACAGTTTATTTTTATTATTTATTTTATTTTATTTCTCTCAAACACTAGAATAAACCCTCGTAGGCCCATATATTGGAGATGCCTCAACAGAGACGATGTGTCTTTTTAAAATGTTAAAGTCTGGGCTCGTCAATTGAAGAACAATATCGTAGTCGTACAGGAGAAAGTGACCAACTAACAAAACGTAAAATGTTCAGGAGAGCCATTTAAGTCCCTTTTGCTTGACAAGAAAATAAACATCAATGTAGTTGGTCATTTTTAACAAGTCAACATATTATACTTCCAAGTTTAAAATCCTTTGGGATTTTTTCAGGGCAATATTAAACTAGTAAGATATCAAATAGTCCATGATCACGTTTTTGTAAAACAATGCACTTGGTCACTTTCTCCTGTATGACAACGATATGTAAATTAATTATTTTTTAAATAAATATTTGAGTACAAAGAAAATCTAAATAATTATTTTATATGTGTAAAGGTTAAATTCGACTTTTTTTTATCAAGTATAAAACTCATTGTATGAAACTTTTTATCAAATATAAAATAAAAATCCGTGTTGCAGAATTGGATTTGGCAACGCCGCGCATAATAAAAAGCAACCATCATAACAAAGTCACAACTCGGCTCGTTTGTTTACGTTTCGCTCGATTGAAAATAACAACATCTATTAGTTGATACTAAAATCAAAGAATGCCTGGAAATATATTGACATTCAAGGTGAGATAACCCATTCAATCATTCGGAGGTGTAAATAATAAAATAGTAAGTACATGGTTAGTAATGAGATCTGTCAAACTGACGTTGAGTGTTCCCGCCATTTTATCCGCGCTCTCTTTGCTCGCCACAGATAAAAAACGTAATGTGTATTCTCCATTGTTTGCACACAACTCAATGGCAGTTTATGATCTACCGGACAGGTAATTTAAAAGAACGAGCTGTTCCGTGCAGTGTGGATTCTCGCGCCGGCACTTAAAACGTCGGAAAGTGAAATGGATTGAGTCGAGATTTCAATTGTTTCGGGTGTAAGTAAGTCGGTTTTTTGTGTTAACTTTCTTTCGAGGGCGTCGCGAAACGAGAAAGTGTTCTTTATTTGGAATGAAAGTGTTTTTAGGTTCAAATAATACGATTTCCAAGGTCACGTTTGCACTTAAATACAGATAAAGAATACATTACTAGGCGGATTGCGAGTTTCTTGAAATGAGTGCACGACTTACATTATTTATTGATGCAATTTACTATCTAGTAGAATTCCTCTGAAATCATCTCTTCTTCTTCGTCTCTTAATCCATATCCAATATTGCATTGAGCACTGCGTTACAAAATGCATTGATCGTTAATATCATAAAACAAAAATGGGTATTGAGATACATTTCGCTCACTCCTTTCAACATCGTCATATATCAAAAATCGTCGATTTTCAGTCGTGCATGTTTTCGGAATGCCCAGCAAAGAAGCATAATTTTAACTTTTTTAATATTTACCCGCTACAGGGTAGAAAGTGCATTTTTTAATTATTTTGTTAAATATACTAAATATTTTTCTAACGGAGAAAAAAAATCAGGTTTTACCTAAAAAGATCTGTTGCACAGTAAAACGTTTGATAAGTGGCTTGATATTTATTTTGAAAACATTTTTTTATATTTTCAAACTTTAAAAACGATCTCCTGAAAAATCTAGTTTTTTTTTATATTTGACGTTTCAACAGAAAGTAGTGAGCGATATGTAACAGTAGTATACACATATAAAGAAGGTTTTTTTATAACGACCGAAAGAAAGCATAGAAAGCAGAAAATTCTAAGAAACATAATTTATTGTCTTTGAAAATCGCATCAAACAAAACGAATCAGGATGCGTCTACATAGATTATTTTCATATTTTCATTGTAAAATGATGATTTTTATATGGACGAGGATAGTTTATGAAATAAAAGCATTCAGCGCCCTTGAGGTAGTATTTTACGAGAATTCCACAATGTGTGTTTATATTTTTTTGTCTGCGTTTGTATGAAAATAAAAATTTGAAAGAGAGAAAGAAGAATAAAGAGAATTCACACCTTGTATTTTTAATTTATTTGTGTATTAAGCCCGATATTTCCCCCTAGTGAGGATTCCCTGTTAGCAGAATTTGCGCAGGAATTCTGACAATATTCCATTTGGAAATGAACGATCATTCAACCAAAATTCAATTATTGCTTAGTTCACTTCGGTATGTAATTACGCTTTCAAATCCCATCGCACAGTAATAACCATAGTTCGCTCTTACCGGCTCTTATAATTTTTATTTAATTACATGGTTTTCTAATCTGTTCATTTACCAAATTACGGTAAACATCGGCTACAGAACGCATCGATTGAACAGTTAATTTTTAATGGTAGTTTTAATCGTGTTGCTCAAGTTTCGATATGATTTTACAGGCAAAACAAACGAGAAGATAAATCTCACAACAAAAGACGTTAAAGCTATAAAATTTCAGTTATAATATTGAATTTTTAATTAATGTCGGGTTGTGGTCCCGCGGTTAGTGTCGCGGACTCTCAAGTCAGAGTTTCTCGGTTCGAACCCACTCTATCACAATTTGATACCTATTTCTTATAATGAGCCGCTTAGGCTCACAGAAATAGTATGAAATTGAAATATTTGTGTAAATAATTAAAACACAAATATTTCTCTTTTCTTTAATATATGTCTTAGTAAATACCACTTTTTCTTAAAATCTACTGTGACTCATGTTTCGATGCATTCCGCATCATTTTCAAACACCGTATTATATTGTGAAATACGGTGTTTGAAAGTGATGCGGAATGCATCGAAACACGTGTCACAGTAGATTTTAAGAAAAAGTGGTATTTACTAAGTAAAACATTAATTAAAAATGGATAGATTTTATCACAAAGTGACTGCCGAAACAATTAATGAAATAATATTGAAATCTGTTTCTGATTGAACTTAGCAGTGCTGTATGCAATCGTTTGTGAGCAAAAAAAATCAAAGTTAAACATCGATATTAAAAAAGTAAACTCTATAAATATATATATATGATCTGAGCCTTATCTGTACCCAATTGTGCATAGGGCACTACATGGTAAGGAAGCAGTGTTATCTTGATCGTTGAACATAAGCGTAAAACCACTTATATTTACAACATTTTGAGTGTGTCCAAAGACTTCAACAAATCTGGATTATCTCCATTACAGGAGTTATTTTTCATATTATTTTTTTACATCTCATCAAAGACGAAGAAGAATATGGAAGTCAAGGCATTTACGGGGCTTACGATAAAATTAAGAAAGGTGTTTTTGAGATGCTTTGGGCATGTGAATCGAATGAGTGAAGAAAGAACAGAAAACAAATTTATGAGGCAAATGCAGTAAGAAATAGGAGCAGAGGAAGACCGAGGAAAACTTGGCATGGCCAAGTATTTAAAATACTTGAAAGCGGTCAGGTCAGGAGTCGGAATAATTTGCGGGTATATATGAGGAGATACATGAATGTAGAATAGGTGATGATTATTCGCAAACACAGATTGGTGTGGCGTTTTATTCTCTCTGATGGTTAGTCAGATTTTTAGATATTATTTTACGAAAATGGTGCTTTATAAATAACACAAAATTGTCCTTAGTATTATTATCGATACAATAATAATTTCAAAGTACAAAATCACCGCGTCAATAGCTGCGCACGTAATAAACGAAATGAAACAAAATCACCCGCAGAGAAACGCGAGTAAATATTATCAAAGGGATGTTGCCGTGATCACACTAATATATACCACACTGTACTTGTGTTTATTTACCATACGAAACTACGTGAAGTAGGTTTCAACTACGTTCAACCGCACAACACAGGGTGACCTAAGAGTCGTAGTCAAAATTAATTAAAAATATGATTTCATTAATTGATTCGGCAGTCAATTTGTGGTAAAATCTCTCCATTTTTAATTATTGTTTTACTTAGTAAATACCACTATTGATAGTGGTATTTACTAAGTAAAACATTAATTAAAAATAAAAATATTACAGGGAATCAAAATTTCATCAAAATACTTCCATAAAAAATCGAAGTCATTTATAATTACAGTATAAAATTTGCATATTAAAGTTATGACGTTTTATTACTGGAGTGAGGAGAGAACAAGACAGCGAGGAACGGGGAACACTAGAAGAGACATTTATCTCGCAGTGGAGAGATAGATGGCTGAGGAAGAAGAAGAATGCTCTTCCACCAGTACTTTTTGACATCTCAACCCCCCATAAATTCCAGGATTCTTTATATTTCTTCATCTTTGTTGAGATGTCAAAAAACAATACGAAAAATAACTCCTATAATTGGAGATAATTATCTAGATTTGTGAACAAGTATTTAGACACTCAAAATGTTGTAAAAGAGAGTGAGATGATCTTTAGAAAATAAACTAAAACGCATTTGTTTGGTATATTATTTCCACTATCTTCTTTTCCCCAATTCATTCACAGTGAAGCGGCTTAAAGGTAGTATTTAAAAAAATGGCACTGCACAAATTTTTGAAATTTATTATTATAATGATGTTAAAAATATTACCTCGATTTACGGGAAATGTAAGAAGTACATTTCAAAAACAAAAATTTTTGAAATGTAAGAAGTACATTTCAAAAAATTTTTTTTAATAAGCTAAGTAACATTTTTACAGTATTGAGTTTGAATTCAGCCCTTAAGGTAGTGTTATACGAAAATAGCGTTATATAAATTCTTGGGTAATATATCCAAAATTTAACAAGGTTATTGGATTGAATTCTACTTTTATTTACATATATATGATAATATGTGACGCGTTTCGTCTTATTAAGACATTATCAAACACTCTTATATTATAAATATGTAAATAATAGTAGAATTCAATTCAATAACCGTGTTTAATTTTAGATATATTACGCAATTTTTCAATATGGAATTCTACCAACTGTCTGCCGTTATAATAAATTATATAAATTATCCAAAATTGTTATTTAATAATATTATTACTCTACACGAATTTTAACATTCACCAATTCTACCCATTAATACAACAACACTACTCAAATTCTTGGAAGTTCTATATATATGAACCAATTTTGAAACATTGCTCTTGATTCACTAGAACTTACAATAATTAAAGAAAACACTTCGTTTTTTACCACTTGAGTTTAATTATAGACTACATGTTTCAGAAGCTAAACTTCCATCATTCAGGTCTGTATAATAACTATACAGACCTGAATACTATGTTATTATACAGACCTGAATGATGGAAGTTTAGCTTCTGAAACATGTAGTCTATAATTAAACTCAAGTGGTAAAAAACGAAGTGTTTTCTTTAATTATTGTAACATGTCTTACCACAAAGTTAATGCCGAAACAATAAATAAAATATCACTAGAACTTCACTAAAGACATCTATCGGTGAGATGAAAAGAAGCTTTTATTGAGGAGAAACTCATATATTAGTATGTGAGGTCCAAATCCTGGATAAATTATATTGATTAATTTCGAAACCAACTGTTTGAATTAACTAGAATTTCACTGGAGACTATGAAGGGATGAGAGAAGCGTTTTATTAAGCAGAAACTCTTTAATTTGTATGTGAAGTCCGAATTCTGGATTATATTCACATGGGTACTCGAGAAACGCTAGAAAATACCGTTTTCATTTTTATTTATTGCTTATAATTTTTAACCAGTTAATTTTTTTACAACGAAAATTTTTGGCTACCCTGTAGCTGCGAGAACATTCTATGCATTTCCGAATATGCAGATACCAATATTATTAACTTGTATGGAATCCACAGCGCTAGGTGATAGCTTTACGGCGCCAGACAGGTTAATATGGGGGTTAGGGAGGAGCGCGTGAGTGTGGAAGGGGTCCATACCCACCCTACCCATATCAAGTATCTATTACACACATGTACAGGTGTGGAAAGTATCCACCATATGTAATGGACAACGAAATCTCCTAAAGAAAACAACTGTATTAAAAAGTGGTATTATTTTTTGACATCTCATTAAAGATAAAGAAGAATATGCAAGTCTGGGCATTAACGGGGCTGACGACCGTAATAGGTTGTTTTAAGTGATCACTTTACACACGTGTAACATTCACCAATTCTACACATTATTGACGACCACACTAATCAAATTCTTGGAAGTTCTATATATATATATATGAACAAATTTTGAAACATTATTCTTGAATCACAAGAACTTCACTAGAGACATCTATTTGTGAGATGAAAAGAAGCTTTTTTATGGAGCAGAAACTCTTTTATTAGTATGTGAGGTCCGAAGTATGTGTGCCCCGTAAATACCCAGACTTCCATAGTCTTCTTCATCTTTGATGAGATGCCAAAAAATAATATGAAAATAACTCCTGTCATTGGAGATAATCCAGATTTTGTGAACAAGTATTTGGACACACTCAAAACGTTGTTAAAAAGTGGTATTTACCAAGTAAAACTTAAATTTAGAGTGGATAGATATTACTACAATGTGACTGCTGAATCGATGAATAAGAAAACTAACTTAAAATGATTAAAATAAAAAATCTAAGTACCCAACTAACAAACCATCCCTCCACTTACCCGCAGGGGTAGACAGAGAGAATAGAACGCCACACCAATCTGTCTTAGCAGACACTCTTCGACTCTTCCACATTTATATATCTCCTATACGTAAGCGCCGTTTATTCCGACTTCTAACCTGACCACTTTCAAGTAATGCAAAAACGGCGTTTTAAGAAAAAAATCTATTACGTAAAATGTTACCTGGATTAAGAGGAAATTAAGTTGCGACTAAACGAATACTGGGCCTTAATTAATGAGTTTTAGGGAACATGTATTCGTCTGCCTCCGTAGTGTAATGGTCAACACGCTCGGCTACCATTCTGGAGGTCCCGGGTTCGATTCCCAGGGGGGTTCAAATAAATATTTGTGATTTTTTCACTGTAATATATATTCAATATTACCCTGAACTGGTTCCTGAAGCGGAGGGCTGATCACCTTTCCTTCGTGTGTAAAACGATCAAGATAACACTGCGTTATATGACGCAGTGCCCTATGCACCATTGGGGTGCGGATAAGGGTTTTATTATTATTATTATTATTATTATTGTATTCGGTTACACACCTACGTGAGTTTCATTATATATAATACTATATGTACATTTATATACGTTAGTGTGTCTCTCATTATGCGAAATGTCTGTATGTATAATTCATGATATAAGTACATACATACATATACTCACGACGATATATGTTATATACATACGCACATAAATAGAGAGATATTTATAGCAGTATGTAGGGTGGTCGGAATCTCCATATTGTACATTCCTTCGGTAAGTGGGAAATGTGTACGTACAATATCGAACAGATTAAATGAAGCAAAACTTTTTTTTCGTATTTTCAACATCCTCTAAAAAAATGTTTTGGAGGTGTTCCTCGTATTATGGACCAGGGCTGCTTCTTTCAGTGACTGAGGTGATGAATAGCGAAAAGTATCACCCAATTTCACTGGAAAAATACCACCAGAGATACAAAAACGAGAGTCAAATGGTAATAGAATATTTCAGCAGGATTTAACCCCCTGCCAAAAGTCCAAAAAAAAAAATGAAAATTTTCACATATAAACAATGAATTGTGTTGTAGTGGTCAAGAATTTTGCCAGACAAAAACCTTATCGAAAATCTATCGGCAATCTGTAAGAATCGGCTCATCAAAATTGATTGCACTACGGTGGAAAAGCTCACTTTGTCCATAATTCAGGTATGGTTTCTAGACGAAAAAATGGCATACACGTACCAAAACCTTATATAATAGGTGCCAATAAGAGTAAATTCTTTGATTGAGCCCAAATGAGATCATTTTAAATATTAATTTGTGATATAACTAATTAACAAAAGATTTTACAAAACTTTTTACGAATATACAACAAAAAGAAGTTTTGTTTAAATTAATCTGTTCGATACTGTATGTGTAACTCTGAAACCCTACATATCCGTTTCACGAACTTCCAATATCACTTAAAATAAAAAATAAAAACCTCGCGAGCTGATCATTAGCATGTGAATGGTTGGGTGAGAGTAGACGCGAGTGTAGATTAGGAAAGGTATCTATGATTCGGGTTGAGGCTCCGTGGTTAGTGTCGCGGAATTTCAATCCTGGGTTCTTGGTTCGACCCCCGACTCTGCCACAACTTGATTCCTACTCACGCAAAACGCAATCCACTTACGAAAACTTAAAAATATAATTAATTTGAAATTTGCATAATTTTTAACATCCCAACATAGATTAATAAATCTGGGCATTTACAGGGCTTACGACCGTCATAAGCTGATTAAGTCATCACTTTACATACGTGTAACATACACCAATTCTACCCATGATTGACAACCACGCTATTCAAATTCTTCGAAGTTCTATATATGCATATGAACCAATTTTTAAACATTATTCTTGAATCACTATAACTTCACTAGAGACATCTATTGGTGAGACGATAAATCATAAAAATATTAATATGCCAATACAAGAAAACTTGTACCCATCTCGAGAAAAATGCGCAAGATTGATCATTTTTCCCTCATGTAATCGCGATTCACGATGAAGACAACACTGCTTCAATACAAAGCAGTGCCCTTTGCACCATCGGGTGTAGTAAGGGGTAGGAGAAGAATAAGAAGAGAGCAAAAAACCATTTGTAGAATCCAAAATTTTGTGAATATTTTTTATTATTTAGGGATATAAATATTTGCCGTTGCTTTAAATCGACGGATGACGACAACATTATTCTATGCAAGATATCCCGCCAAAATCTCGGTTGTATTTGCGAATCCGGGGATTTGCTTCTGCCACAAAATACCACTTAAGCAATTAATTCTCGTATTCAAACCCGATACGGATATGGAAACAAACGAGTCCATTGTCAATACAAAGGGTTTGGGATCAGATTCTGAGAGGAAATATCGCTCACTCCTTTTAAGAACGTCATAAATCAAAAAACTTGATTTTTCAGGAGAACGTTTTTAATGTTAAAAAATATAATACAATGTATTAAAAATAAATTACTAGCCACTTATTGAACTTTTTACTGTGCAACAGATCATTTTAGGTAAAACCTGAAGGTTTTTTCTCCATTTGAAAAATATTAAGTATATTTAAAAAAATAATTATACAATACCATTTCTTCAAAATGCAAAATCAACACTTTCCGCCCTGTAGCGGGTAAATATTATGTTAAAAATATGCCGCTTTTGCTGGGATATAGTACATTTTCTGGGCATTCCGAAAACGTGCACAACTGAAAATTGACAATTTTTGATTTATGACATTCTCATGTTAGAATGACTATTGGATAGTAGTAAATATTCAACAAAACGATTCGTTGTAATACGGATGATTTCAGATCAGATTCTGAGATAAAATATGTAAGAAGAACTATTAGAAAATAACAAATATTCAACGAATAAATTTTTTCGAGTCGTTGTCAAGACGGATGATTCGGGATCAGATTCTGAGAAATGCAAAAATAATTTTTGGATATTCATTCAACAAATCAATTATTTTGAGTCGTTATCAAGACGGATGATTTGGGATCGGATGCTGAAGATGAAGAAAAAAATGGAATTAAGTAGAGCATTTGAGTGGTATTATTTTGAGATGTCAAATGTTAAGATAGGACTATATCTCATTTTTTAATTTACCGTAGACAGTGTTGGAAAACAATGCGCAATGCATCGAAACACGTGTCACAATAAATTTTAAGAAATAGTTGTATTTAACAAGTAAAAAAAGTGACTGGCGAAACAATAAATGAAAGTATATCTCAGGACAAAGTGTGGCGTTCCAACCTCTCTGCCTACCCCTGCAGAAACGGCGTGATGGTCTAGTAATAGTAGTAGTAGTAGTAGTGGATATATATTGTATAATAGCACAAGAACAAAGTCCCTTGGATGCACTTCCAGAATCGCAATCTCGTGAAAATTAGTTGGAGAGGCGGCCATTTGCATCTTGACAGCCAATCGGTTTCAAGTACCACAAGTAGGTACTTCAGACTCGTGAATTTCCACGTTATACCCTTGTGTATTTATCTCATGCAACTGGCAACTACTAACAGCTACCGTACACTGCCAGCCAGTGGCGTGCACAGGGAATCGAATAGGGTAAGCAGCAGAGGAAGGTAGTTTTTTTTTAGATGAGAATTGCATTTATTATTTACCCTGCTTATTATGTACAAGGTTTAACCCTTTCCCCTCTGACCATTTTTTCTCATAGCTGATCAGCTACTCTGATAAAAAAAATGCGACGTTTTTCTACCATTAAAATAAATATTTTGGTTCCCTTACTTTGGGACACTCTGTCTGACAATTCGTATGACCATGTTAATTAAGATTAACTGTATCTGTCTGAAATATTTTTTGGTACTTGGGTGAAAGAGAAATCAGTGATTAAAGTTGTCCCTATGATTCTAGTAGGCAGCTCCGTGGGCCAGAATGTCTGGCCTACAGAGTGGTAAGAGTTAAAGATCATTTAGTGGATTTTTGATTCTTCTAACTAATTCAATATGTTTTTATTTGAATCTGTGTTGGGAACAGGAGGGATAATCTAGTGTGGGCCAATCAGGAACTTGTCAGCATTTCTCATTGCTGGGAGGAAACCACGTTGCACTCCTCAGGAGAAGGCGAACTGTTGACTATCATCAGCAGACATTCCGTTCCACTAGAAGAGGGTTCGGCATTTTGTGTCCTAGCTTGGTTTATGGTACCAATGTCCACTATTTTCCATTTTATAATGAAAATATAACCATGTTTTAAAATCACAATAAACATTTTATTATAACATAATTATAGTGTCTACCGGTTTCGAAGCTAAACGCTTCTTTATCAAAACTGATTAATGATAAAGAAGCGGTCAGCTTCAAAACCGGTAGACATTATGATTATGTTATAGTAAGATATTTATAGTGATTTTAAAACAAAGTTACATTTTAATTATAAAACAAAATAAAAACATATTTCTTTGGTCAGAAGAAACAAAAAAACACTAAATGATCTATAAACCTTGTACAAAATATGCTAGGTAAATAATAAATGCAATTCCCATCTTAAAAAAAAAGAAAGGTAAACTGGAACAACTTAGTAAGGTTGGGCAGGTACTGGTTTTGTTTCAATATGTCACGCGGGTAAGTGCCTATATGGAAGGCACGCCACTGCTGCCACCGGTGTCTTGTACCACTGAACAGACACGCAGAATAATAAACACTTGGGATGAATTTCCCTTTGTTTTCGGATATTGAAAGATTCCAGAGATTTTTTGGGAAATATCTTCTATTGCCAATGCAAGGCGATATGTAGTCGATTTCTTGGCGTATTACATAATGTTTACGTTATTTAAAACACCACGTATGTTTAAATTAACACACATGTAGAAATCGTCACAAGAATGCAAAACTATCCTAATCGCAGGAGCCAATTCAAATGAGTGGATATTCTCAA
Organism: Brachycentrus maculatus; assembly: GCF_059751285.1. Taxonomy (NCBI): domain Eukaryota; kingdom Metazoa; phylum Arthropoda; class Insecta; order Trichoptera; family Brachycentridae; genus Brachycentrus; species Brachycentrus maculatus. The sequence continues at coordinate 1,672,147 of NW_028280993.1, read as the reverse complement.
TCATTTCGTACTATTTTCTTTTGAATATTCAAATAAAAATCATTTTAAAATAGCTATTTCTTTAAATCAAGAATTTTTGCACAACAAAATCAGTCTGATGATGTCGGTAACGACGAAACCCGGTCGCTGGTCAAATAAAAAAGTGGAAAAGCTAAAAATATTGGTTTTAATCTAATAATAAATTAAAAATCAGTCACTTTAAGAACAAAATAAAAAAGGTAAAAAAGTTTTAAATTTGGTTGACATTTCAACATAGATGAAGAAGAGTATGTAAATCTAGGTATTTACAAGTCTTACGACCTGTTAAAGGGTGGTTAAGTGATCACTTTACAAACGTGTAACATTCACCATTCTACCCATGATTGACAACCACACTACTCAAATTTTGGAAGTCATACACATATGATCAATTATGACTTATGACGTTCCATGATTGAGCTCACAAACGCCATCTATGACTGGATTTTAGATTTTTTTATTAAGCAGACACCCTTTTAACCCGTGAATCAGTATTTGGACATACTAAATTTTTTGTTAAAAAAAATGTTTTTCACAAATGCAATGCGTCGAAAAAAAAAACATTCCGCATCATTTTCAACCACTGTACGCTACGGAAAATGATGCGGAATGCGTCGAAACCCGTGTCAAATAGATTTTAAGATAAGATAGTTGTATTTAACAAGTGAAATTTAAACTTTATAAAGAGCCTTTATTTTTTTATAATAAAAATAAGTAAATTACGAAATCTAACACGCTGTTACAATATCCATAAAACACTTCTTATTGTAAGCTAGTCTCGAGTCGAAAGACTGGCGCCAGTTTCATGAAGTGTATATAATAAAATAACAAACTGCATAATAATATTTATACAATCTGAGAAATATCAAATGGCTATCTCACTCTGCTAAAATTGGATGGTGATGTAAGCTCTCATGGGATGCTGGAACGAGATGTTTCAATTACTGATCTGTTATAACTTTGTTAATCGCTCACTCTTTTCAAGAACGTCATAAATAAAAAATAGATAATTTTTAGTTGTGTGTGTTTTCGGAATGCCCAGAAAATGTCCTATATCCCAGCAAAAGAGGCATATTTTTAACTTAATATTTACCCGCTACAGGGCAGAAAGTGTTGTTTTTGCATTTTGAAGAAAATGTATTTTTTAATTATATTTTGAAATATCCTAAATATTTTCAAATGAAGAAAAAACCTTCAGGTTTTACCTAAAAGGTTTTACCTAAATATTTCGTATATTCAAAGCATTGTTGATTTTATAGAATGTTAATGTAACAATCTCCTTATCATTTAAAAACTCTACATCACAACTACCGGTTACAGCATAATTATAACATAATGAAGTCAACTACAGTCTGAACTGAAGTGAAATTTCTATGGCTTCCTATTTACATTATTTTTTGACACTATCTCAACATAGATGAAGAAGAATATGTAAGTCTGGGCACTTACGACCGTAGGCTTGGTTAAGAGATCACTTTACACACGTGTAATATTCACCAATTCTACCTATTATTGACAACCACACTACTCAAATTCTTGGAAATTCTACATACTCGTATATGAATAAATTTAGAAACCATGTTCTTGAATCACTAGAACTTCACTAGAGACATCTATTGGTGACACTAATCGATTTTTTTAAACTTCTAGATATATTGATCAATGCTTACTATTTATACGATACAAAAAATATTATAAACTAAGAGGAGAACCCAGAACAGAATAAAGGTTTTGACATAACTTACTTAAAATATGGTGAATAAAAACAATGCTTAAAAAACTTTATTTTATTTTAATGAATTTTCACATAATTTCATTGATTGATTCGGCAGTCACTTTTTGGTAAAATCTATCCATTTTTGATTAAAAAAATATTTAGTATTACTGAGAAAAGTGGTATTTACGTTTTAAGTTTCACTATTTAAGTTTAAGGTATTTAAGTTTTACTTAGAATAGTGGTATTTACTAAGTGAAACTTAAATAAAAAAATTCACGTAGTTTTGTTTTCGCATTACATAAAAACGGTACAAAGAATCCTTTTAAATGCATAAATCCTGAATATTTAATTTCCACCCCTAGCAACCTTCACCCTTTAGCTCTCAGGGGTTGATCTGCTCTCGATTGAATGATTGACGGACGATCAGTGATTAAAATTGTACCCGCAGGCTGTAATCGGTCGCAATCACTTAACGGAACCTCCGCGGGGGAAAGGCTAACATGGCGACGGATATCCGTTCCGGAGTGCTTGTGGTGGGGATAAAATGGAGGATAGAACGCTCAACCATTTAATATTATTTTATTTTTAATATTAAGGCCCAGTAATCGTAATTTTACGCGGAAGCTAAACTGGCAGTGCACAACGGAGTCCTGGTTCCAACTCTTATGTATGGAAGTGAAACATGGAGTTGGCAAAAGAAGGATGAAAGTAGACTGAATGCAGTCGAAATGCGATCTCTCAGAAGAATGTGCGACAAAACGATGTATGATAGATGTACGAATAGTGAAATAAGGAAGGAATGCAAAGCTGAGATAAGCATTATCGATAAAATTAAGAAAGGTGTGTTGAGATGGTTTGAACGAATGAGTGAGGAAAGAACGGTAAAACAAATTTTTGAGGCGAATGTTAGCGGGAAAATAAGCAGAGGAAGACCGAGAAAAACATGGCACGATCAGGTATGCCAAATACTTGAAAATGGTCAGGTTAGGAGTCGTAACAATCGGCGGGTATGTATAAGGAGTTGCATGAACGTGGAAGAGGCGAAGAATGTTTGCAAGGACAGAGTGGTGTGGCGCTCTATTCTCTCTGCCTACCCCTGCGGGGAAGCGGCGTGATGGTTAGTTAGTTAGTTAGTTAAGGCCCAGTAAGCAATAGCCCGCGACTTAATTTTCTTTAAACCCAAATAATATTTGACGTAATTGATTTTTTACTTAAAACACCGTTTTTGTATTGAAAAAAAAAAGTTTTTCTCACATTACTGGAACGTCTTTATTTGATGGTAGGGACTGGCTGGAGTCATTTCGTCGTAACACGTTACGTTGCGAGCATTCGTATAGTCAGTACAGCGAGCCGAGGTCGTTCCGAGTAGGTACTCCATCCGTTGTTCGGATGCTCGCCGCGAATGTTACGTTACGACGAAATGCTCCGGTATGTCCCCACCTTTAGGCAGCTTATGCACTACACGGAATTTTACCGTCCGGCAGTCCGGTTTTAAAAAATGAAAGCGACTACGACAGTTTAGCGTGATCGAATTTACGCGCAACGTGTTCACGCACCGATCAAGAGCTCTGATCCTAAAAAAGATGGACAAAAGCACAAGCCAATCCAAGCCAATCATCCGTTTTATATGTTAACTGAAGTGCCGGACGGTGAAATTCCGTATAGTGCACAAACGCCCTTCGAGTTCCCAGTCGAATCACTATGGCAACTGATACCTTAGCGCTACACACGTGTAGAAAAATCTCTATATTTCTTTTATTGACATCTCAACACAGATGAGGAAGAAAATGAAAGTCTGGGTATTTACAGGGCTAACGACATGTCAAAGGCTGGTTAAGTGATGACGTCAAAAATGTACATATTTTCTAACACTTATAGAACTCGTAGCACTTTTCAATTTTCTCACTTTCGGTCACAGTCCATCTCAATGCCTTGTTGAAGTTAGCAGGTGTTTCCACAGTTCTGTCCCGGAAACGGGCGCCGTTTCCGGCCTTCCCTACTTCCGCTGCACTCCGCGTAACTAGTTGAGTGGATCGTTTCCTCCCCTGACCAATAAATCCGATGATGTTTCAGTTTTAGGGGTTCGTTAAGATCATCATTAACCAACCTTCTCTCCCCTCCCGATTGAACATAGTGGATTTCTCAACATCCCTCCAATAGAATATTCGTTTTGGTATGGTATACCTATTGTACATATCGCTCACTCCTTTCAACAACGTCATATATCAAAAATCGACAATTTTCAGTTGTGCAGGTTTTCGCAATGCCCAGAAAATTTACTATATCCCAGCAAAAGCGGCATATTTTTAACTTAATATTTTACCGCTACAGGGCAGAAAGTGTAGTTGAAGTTTTGCATTTTGAAGAAAAGGTATTGTTTAATTTTTTTTTAACGTACTTTATATTTTTCAAATGGAGAAAAAATATTCAGGTTTTACCTAAAAAGATCTGTTGCGCAGTAAAAAGTTCAATATTTATTTTCAATACATTTAATTATATTTTGAAACTTTAAAAACGATCTCCTGAAAATCATTTTTTTGACACATAACGTTGTTGAAAGGAGTGGCGATACATTATACTTTAAAATATGAATATTTAGAAAATACTAATATGTATCTACTCGATAAAATGAAGACAGGTGTGTTGAGATGGTTTGGACACGTGAGATGTAGAAATAGCAGTGAGACAAATTTATCAGGCGAGTGCAGTTGAAAATAGAGGCACAGAAAGACCGAGGAAAACTTGGCATGTTCAAGTATGCCAAATACTTGAAAGTCTTTTTTTTATTTTTGTACAAATGTAAAACGTAATAATTTTATGTTAATGACCTGATGATGGAATTATTATTCTGAAACCGTTATGCACGAATAAGTGTTTATAAAAGTGGTATTACACAAAGTGAACGATGAATGAGAAGGAGAGTGTTATATTACCATACCACAAAGTTATCATTGCTTTAATATACTAAATACACTAGAATTTTCACTAGAGACATCTATTGGCGAGATGCAGAAGCTCGTAGCAGTTGACCTCAAGCGGATCAAGACACTAGTTTCTATCCTAACATCCATCTGGGTCACTTCTATAGTGAAAATCGCCCATAACTACACCCAAGTATGAAGGAATGCTCGCACAGCGCACCGTGAGAAGTCATTAGTTCTTGTTTCTTTTTTCTCTTTTCATACTTTGGGCTGGGGCAGAAAAAATCTAATGACTGACGGAATTGACATGGGAATGTTCGCGTGATACTGTTCGTGATGGCGACCTTCACCACGAAAAATATAACTTCCACAACGACGCTCGTACGTTACATGTATGATATGCATTTAAAAACACATTTCTCTCTTTTGACACACGTTAACTGCGAGACATTAGGGTAATATAATGTATATTGATGTCGTGATTGATACAACAATACTTAAAAAGTACTTAAGATAATATGTATCGCAATGTAGTATGTCTAAATCATTCATTCTCTTTTGTTTTACTGAAATTATTACCTAACAATGAAATTATTATAATTTTATTAATTGATTCGGCAGTCGCCTTGTGGTAAAATCTATCCATTTTTAATTTAACTATGATATAATAGTTTAACTTAGTAAATACACACTATTTCTTAAAATATAGTGTTTGAAAATGATGCGGAACGCATCGAAACGTGTCACAATAGATTTTAAGAAATAGTGGTACTTACAAAGTAAAACTTAAATTAAAAATAAAATGATTAAAGAAAACACTTCGTTTTTTACCACTTGAGTTTTATTATGGACTACATGTTTCAGAAGTTAAACTTCCATCATTCAGGTCTGTATAATAACTAAAATATAAAATATAAAATTGTTCTATAAATAAGGAGAGGGGATATATTTTAGTTATTATACAGACCTGAATGATGGAAGTTTAACTTCTGAAACATGTAGTCTATAATAAAACTCAAGTGGTAAAAAACGAAGTGTTTTCTTTAATCATTGTAACACGTCTTACCACAAAGTTAATGCCGAAACAATAAATAAAATAAAAATAAAATTATTATATTTTAAGATCTCAACATAGATGAAGAAGAATATGGAAATATGGACATTTACAGGGCTTATGATCCATCATAGTTTGGTTTAAATGATCATTTTACACACGTGTGACATTCACCAATTTCAGATGTCAAAAAATAATGAAAAAAATAACTCCTATAACTGGAGATAATCCATTCGTGAACAAGCATTTGGAAACACTCAAAATGTTGAAAATACCACGTTACAATCCCATTAACCCAATATATGAGTAATATAGCTTTATTGATACTTGGAAATCGAAGGCGGGTTTCTAATGTATTTTTCCCAGAAAACATAATGTAACCTTATATCTTTGTGTAAATGGATATAGATACTTAAATGAATTAAATGAAGTAAAATGTGTATTTTTATTGTTACTGAAATGTACTTACGTCTTAGTCTTAGTCTTAGTCTTAGTATACACTGTCAAATGTCTAAGAGCATTTTAAAATTCCCGGTTTAAATTCTGAGATAAATTCCCATAGCAATATCACCACAGAATTCATTTACAGACGTCCCTTCCCGGCCAATTCCGCTCCGGAAAGATCTCGAAAGCGAAAAGCAATTCAATCAATAAGGGTCCTTTTGCTTTGATCTCAGATTACGCGTGTGTCGACACATTCCTACTGCATTCACCCACTTACGCGGCGAGATGACCCGGGAATATGGACGTTCGAGACGAAGTATAGAGGCATTCAGTCGAAACGCAGAAAACACAATAAAAATAGTTTCAAGTCGTGTCTATTCATTGAATCGCTATCAGGGACACGTTTTTCAATTGATGTTTGTCTGATATTGAGATCAATTGAGTTGAAATCAGAACAATGGATTATTTTAATTCTGTGTGTGTTTGTATATATGTATGTTAAAACATCGGTTAAAACTAATACGTTCAAGTAAAAATATTTCATTTTTAATTGTACTTTTACTACATCCCACTATTTCTTAGAATCTTTATGACACGCGTATGAAATGCATTGAAACACGTGTAATAATAGATTTTAAGGAAAAGTGGTAATTACCAAGGAAAACTTAAATTAAAAATGGATAGATATTTCCACAAAGTGATTGCTGAATCAGTCGAAGAAATAATTCATTTTAAATAAATAATGTCATTTTTCTTACAGAATGACAAAAATCATATTTTTTTATTGGTTCAATATCGTTACAAAATTAATATATTTTAATTTACTAAACTAGACGTTTCTACTTCAAAATGTAAAAATATTTTACTCTAGTAACGCTGTTCCTCTCCAAAAAAGAGACTCAGCCCTCGTACTTGAAGAAAGACTTACACTCAATATTTATTTATAGTACTAACTTAAGGTCCAGTATTTATTAAATGATAACTTTTTTTCTTTAAATCCAGGTAACATTTTACGTAATTGTGTTTTCTTTCTTTTTTTGCATTGAAAAAATAAGTTTTCATTAAAAATCACCTGTATTTATTGGGGGGGGGGGGCTGGGAATCGAACCCGGGACCTCCAGTACGTTAGCCGAGTGTGTTGACCATTATACCACAAAGGTTGACATTATTCAGTGATTTAATTGTTTGTTTAGTAATTTAATATCTTTATAAGATAAAACAATTTTTTTTAATGATTTTCTCACATTTTCATACGGTGTACGGGGTGCGTGGAAGTTTTTGGCATCGTAAGGGAAGGGTAATTAACTATAACCTAACTATAAGTATTTCAATGTTTTAGAATTAGTACATAAACCCTGATGATGATAAGGTTCTTGTCGAAAACGGTAGGAAAAATGTACCAATAAAAAATGGTTAAAAACAAGGTTGTTTTATTTTATAAAGTTTTTAAAATGTATTGTTCGAATGGAAAAATAGTTTTATTTTAGTAGTTATCAATTGTTGGGTAATATATCCAAAATAAAACAAGGTTTATTGGATTTGAATGCTACATTTATTTATGTACATGTTAATATTTCCTAATAAGACGAAACGCGTCACATATTAACATATACATAAATAAATGTATAATTCCAATCCAATACCTTGTTCAATTTTGGATAAATTACCCAACAATTCAATATGGAATTCTACCAACTGTCTGCAGTTACAATAAATAATTTATAAATTGTGCCACAAAGTATTTGCGAAAAACATTCAAGAAAAAAAAACTAATATCTTTTTCTTTTTTGATAATTCAAATAATTACAGAAATAACCTCTACTTTCAATCAAATGGGTTGATAAACTGTTCATCCGAAAGACGATGTTAGCCGAAGTTCACCGAACTGTCGGATAATCTGGTCGCTTTTTTGTCTTTTGACTCTTTTTTAGTTATTTCCCGCCACGTGCCATCATGTGGCCGAGGCCATGATTTCCTTTTGGCGCCTCCTCGAGCCACTCATGGTGCTTAAGTGCAAAGTGAGGCAAGTGACAAGTAGATTTATAGATTCTTAATTCGGAGTGTCACCGCTTTCGGCAGTCAGCTGGCTAGCTTATGGGACAGCGCGCTTTATTTTTAGACTCGAAAATTACGGCTTGATGTTTTTATAGTAACGTATCGACGCCTTTAAGGAAAATTATCGTTCACGCCTCAGATTTTACCATAAACTATTATTTCTTTTGCTCTGCCTCCGTAGTGTAATGGTCAGCACGCTCAGCTACCATTCTGGAGGTCCCGGGTTCGATTCCCAGGGGGGTTCAAATAAATATTTGTGATTTTTTCACTGTAATATTTATTCAATATTACCCCGGACTGGTTCCTGAAGCGGAGGGCTGATCACCTTTCCTTAACGTGTAAACGATCAAGATAACACTGCGTTATATGACGCAGTGCCCTATGCACCATTGGGGTGCGGATAAGGGTTTTATTATTATTATTATTATTATTTCTTTTACCAACTCTATCAATTTTATTTGTGAATTCCTACCATAGTTTATTGGCAGGGTTTTATCATTACCGACATCATCAGGCAGGTACCAGTCAAAAACCTCAAAGTAAAAAAAGGTACATGGTTTTTAAAATTTAAATTTAAATTTTATTATTTCTTAAGTTAGCTTATATAACAACTAATATAAACTATTATTTACACTTAATTTACATTCTATAAGTATTTACATCTTCTTGCAGTAAACAAAACAATTATTTTTAAATTCGTTCAGACTCTTTTCATTCTTCATACATTCAGGCATCCCATCACACATTTTCAAACCCTTATACATTAAACAATTTTGCGACTTTTCGTTTTATTATAAATGTAATAATACAGACTATACCAGGCCTCGTATTGCTGTGGCTTGGTCTGATTAAATGGAAATGAAAAAACAGAGCAACCACACATTTTAATGTGATTAATTTTAAACTGCTTGTGAATATTGAAAATCTTTGAAACAAATATCCTAATGCTAAGTGATCGCAATGATTATGGATATACAATAGTTTAGCAGTTGTCAAGAAGCACGTTGTCCGCCACAAGCAATGTTTGATTTTACACGCGTTTTAGACGTTACACGTTAACGCCACCATTTTGGTCAAATTACCTACTTAAACACATTTTTACCTGTCACCGGTAAAATCACCTGACACCGAATGCAACACTATGGGCGCTTGTCCACTATACGGGATTTCACCGTCCGGCAGTCCGGTTTTGAAAAATGAAAATGACTACGACAGTTTAGCATGATCGAATTTACGCGCAACGTGTTCACGCACCGATCAAGAGCTCCGATCCGAAGAAAAATGGACAAAAGCACAAGCCAATCCAAGCCAATCGTCGTTTTAAAGCGCTAACTGACGTGCCGGACGGTAAAAATACACGGAATTCCGGGTAGTGGACAAGCGCCCTATGTTGAAATTTCAAAGCAGTCGGTGAATAACTTTGAAAGATTCAAGATTTTGAACAAATGAACATTCACATTCTTATTTATATAGAATATACAAAGAAGTTCGTATGAATTGGTGGGAATATCAGTATAAGTTATTTTCTTCCGTTTCCGCTAACAATAGAATGATGGTAGATACCTAAAATACAAATGTGGAACATCCATTCATTATTGAAATTTTAATTCAACTGCATACCTACTCACGTAGTGGCTCAGCTGTCGAAATTCCCACATTAATATTTAAAATTCCCTGTTAAATTTTCCCATTGTCATACCATGGTTAAATGGATGGAATTCAAAAAAGATGGCTGATCCAATTATTAAATTATGTTTGAGTTCAAGAATTGTCACATTTTAGACGCTTGAGTGAATTTGGCCATGTTGGTTTAGATCACGTGTTTCAAGTGTTCACTCAATCCAGCCTTTGACAGGTCATAAGCTGTATTAATACACAGATATCAATATTTTCCTTCATCTTCGTTGAGAAATTAAAATTTAAAAATAATCAAACTCCGATGTGGACAAAACCCAGATTTGTGAACAATGATTTGGACACAAGCAAAAGTTTTGTGAATAAATTGACTGATTAAGATACAAGTTTCATAAAAAAATTCAATCATGTTTTTAAAGCGTCTCATAGTTTATAAAATTCGAGAAGAATCTGCTATGTTGAATAAAGTTCTCTGCTAAATAAAAAAAAACTTACTCAACTCAACCAAAGATGGTGTCGAGAACTCGCATGTAAAGGAGGTGTCGATTGAAGGATAAGTTCCGAAATTTGAGTAGCGTGGTTACTATGGGTATAATGGTGAATGTTACACTATAATAAAGAGATCACTCAAACCAGCCCATGACAGGTCGTAAGCATTGCAAATACCCAGACTTTCATATTCTTCCTGATCTATGCTGAGATCAATTTTAAAAAATCTAACTCGTAAGTGGACAAAACTCATAAAAAAAGATATAATATATGAACAATGATTTGGACACTTCAAAAATAATGTGAATTTACAAATTATTAATATAATTATCAATCAGAACTTGATGTATTTCCGAATAAAGCGATACTTAAACCAGTCTAGACAGTTAACAAGACGTGTAAATAACCTGACATCCATATTTTTTCTTAATCTATCTTGATATAACTCCCAAGAAGATAAAACACAGATTCGTGAACAAAGAATTTGGACACTCAAATTTGGAATCTATCTTGATATAACTCCCAAGAAGGTAAAACACAGATTCGTGAACAAAGAATTTGGACTCTCGAATTTGGAATCTATCTTGATATAACTCCCAAGAAGATAAAACACAGATTCGTGAACAAAGAATTTGGACACTCGAATTTGGAATCTATCTTGATATAACTCCCAAGAAGATAAAACACAGATTCGTGAACAAAGAATTTGGACACTCGAATTTGGAATCTATCTTGATATAACTCCCAAGAAGATAAAACACAGATTCGTGAACAAAGAATTTGGACACTCTCAAATATATTTACAATTTACACTTTTATCAATATAGATGTTTAAATTTAGACGCGTAATTTGAGAGTTGAGGGCTTTAGAGCACTCTGAACTTGTTGTATTTAATTTCCGGAAAGTTTTAAAATATCGAACGCGGGAGTTTTAGGCGGGCGTTTTTTCCCGCCAAACTTTCGCGCTATTTCTCGGCTGGGGGACGAAACCGCGTATAATTTAATGGCCAGACGACAATATTAATGGAGAAATGCCATAAAGAACAGGCCCCGTCCCGCGGGGAGCAATTCACACTTAAAACTTTTGTGTTTAAATTATTTTTTTATATACTCCCTCTTACATTGTGTAACTCTTATTATCCTAGTCTGTCAGTTTCAAAGTCTGATAATTCCTTCGAATGAAAAAATAGTTTTATTTAAGTAGTTATCAATTGTTGGGTAATATATCCAAAATTAAACAAGGTTTATTTGGTTGAATTCTACATTTATTTATGTATATGTTAATACGTTACGCGTTTCGTCTTCTTAGGACATTATCAAACACACTGTTTAGACTAGAGTGTTTGATAATGTCCTAAGAAGACGAAACGCGTCACGTATTAACATATATATAAATAAATGTAGAATTCAATCCAATAAACCTTGTTTAGTTTTGGATATATTACCCAACAATTCAATATGGAATTCTACCAACTGTCTGCAGTTACAATAAATTAGTTATTAATTATTATATAGTCAGCACGCTCGGCTACCGCTCTGGAGGTCTCGGGTTCGGATCTCAGGGGGGAAGGGTCAAATAAATATAAGTAATGTTTTCACTGTAATGTTTATTCAATATTACCCTGGACTGGTACCTGAAGCGGAGGGCTGATCGCCTTTCCTTCATGTGCCAACGATCAAGATAACACTACGTTTATATGAAGCAGTGCCCTATGCACCATCGGGTGCGGATAAGGGTTTGAGGAGGAAATATACGTTTTAATTTCATGTGGGTAGCAGATGATTTAAAGGCACAAGAAACATAATTTGCTAGAATGTTAACGGTGTAATATTCTACCAGATGTCAAATAAATAATATGGTAAATAACTTCTATAATTAGAGATAATTCAGATTTGTGAACAAGTATTTGGACACACTCAAAATGTTGTTAGAAAATATAAATTAAACCCTGTCATAAATTAAACCCTGAAGAGGGCAACAGGTTGTTGCCGAAACTAGTTGGTTAATAAAAATGTGAGTGGGTCAAAACGCAAAGTCTTTTTATTCCTCGAAATAATATATCAAAATGATCCACAAAGTTAATGTTTTCAATATTCAAAACAACACTTATATTTTATTTAGACCCTCCCTGGTAATCGAACTCGGGAACTCCAGCACGGTACACAAACGCGATAATCGCCACACCTTGGAGGTGGACGGACAAGTGCATAAGATAAGTTTGTATGTGCTTGATTAACAGCTAAAAATGGGTTTATCTGCTTTTGAAAATGATGTGGACGTCTTTTCTTACCGGCGGGCAAGGGAGGCGCGGGGCGTCGCGGAACGGTTTTTGCGTTTTCTTTTGTTTTTTGCGATCTCTTTTGTTTTTTGCAAAAATGATATATATTAGTCCGAGGATTAGATAAAGCCCCCTTCTCTTGCTGCTCAACAGTCGTGACTCTCCCCCCCCCGTTATTATTTCGCGGTGGGATTACGAGGTTCGGGATGAAAATACGCGATAATCTTTATAAAGTACTCGCGAATTGAGAGAAATGCCCGTCTGGGTATTAATTTCTGTTGTGAAAATTATTTTCTTCCATCGCTGCTTTTAAAATTTTGTTCGCAGATTATTTTGTATTCAATTGTGTTTGTTTTCTTCTTTTGCTTTTGTATTAATTTGTGAACTACGTCCAAATTTCATGTGGGCAGATAATGATTTATGTGCCGGGTTGTGGTCCCGTGGTTAGTGTCGCGGACTCTTAAGTCAGAGTTTCTCGGTTCGAACCCACTCTACCACGATTTGATACCTATTTGTAATAATGAGCCGCTTAGGCTCACAGAAATAGTATGAAATTGAAATATTTGTGTAAATAATAAAAACACAAATATTTCTGTTTTTTTTTAATTAAAAATTAATTTAATTAATTAATTAAATTAAAATTTATAGGTCAAAGAAACATAAAATTCTAGCAAGCTAATGATGTAGTATCCTACTGTACATGGACCAATTGATATTTGATTCCCAAGGGGGGTCAAATAAATATAAGTGATTTTTCACTAAAATATTTATTCAATATTTCCCTGGACTGGTACCTGCAGCGGAGGGCTGATGACCTTTCCTTCGTGTGCATAATGATAACAGTGCGTTTATATGATGCAGTGCCCTATGCACCATCGGGTGCGGATAATGGTTTGAAGAAAAATATACATTTTAATTTCATGTGGGTACCAGATGATTTAAAGTTACAAGAAACATAATTTTCTAGCAAGCCTACGGTGTAATATTGTACTCTATAAACAATAATATTAGAAAAAGCCTTTTTCTTAAAATAACTGTAATTAATTAACTACTGATTAGCCAATACGTTGCTTCGCCGCAGGGGGCGGCAGAGAGAATAGAACGCCACACCGATTAGTCGTTCCAAACATTGGTCACCTTTTCCACATTCATGCATCTCCTCATACATACCCGCCGATTATTCAGACTCCTGACCCGACCGCTTTAAAGTATTTGACATACTTGATCGTGCCAGGTTTTCCTCGGTCTTGCTCTACTCCTATTCCCGACTGCATTTATTTGCCTCATAAATTTATTTACCGACCTTTCTTCGCTAATTTGTTCTCCACTCTCTCAAACTATCTCAATGCACCTTTTTTAATTTTATGGAAAAAGGATATTCTGCTAGAATCGTTGAAATGGCAAAAATAAAGATTAATTGATAAACTGGACTCTGGTGAGATTATAACCAAAGAGAATGAACAACTTCAGAAGACACTGAGACGAGAGTTCGTGGCTTAATTTACAACAAATAGACCATCTTCAGAATGACAGAATTTACAAATTGAACCATTTCTTTCAACGCTTCGTTAGATTTGATTAAAATCTAGACAGATAAGGGGACTTTGGGAGGGGAATTACACAGGACCGAATTATAAAGTGAAAGAGCTACTAACATGGTATTTTTTTAAACTTAGTTAAAAATTTGACACGCAGAGAAACATAGGGAAATAATGTAACCATGTCCTAAGTGAATTAAGAAAAAAGAGTGAGCAAAAACAAAAAAAAAGGATAATAATCCTCTACTAAAAGAATACCATACTAAAAAGTAACTCTTATAAAATAATATACTAAAAAAAACCTATACTTAATAAAAATAGCCAAATATTAAAAAAAATAACCGTAAATTTAACATAATAACCCTTTACAAAAAAAAACCGCACACCAAAAAAATAACCCTATACTTAAAGTGATGTATTAATTTTTACGTACATATACATATGGATTATTTATAATGTTAGTATTTGTTGAAACATTTGTTTAATATAAGAAAAAGTATGTAAATACAATATTCACTATAATGGTTATAGAAATTGGTCAGAATAGAATTATAACTATGCTGTTTTTGTATTGAAATTGTACATACATATCGTAGTCATACAGGAGAAAGTGACCAAGTGCATTTTATACAAAAACATGATCATTGACTATTTGATATCTTACTAGCTTAATATTGCCCTGGAAAAAATTCCAAAGGATTTTAATATTGGAAGTATAATAATATATTTACTTGTTAAAAATGACAAACTACATTGATATTTATTTTCTTGCCAAGCAAAAGTGACATAAATAGCCCTCCTGAACATTTTACGTTTTGTTAGTTGGTAATTTCTCCTGTACGACTACGATATATCGACGTGTTGCGTGTCAACATAGAATGACAACCTTCAGAACCAAAATAAATGTATGTATATGTTTTCATGTAAGTCTTCACATGGCAGATGAGATGTTTTAGAAAAGAAAAATTGTGGACAGTTGTGGAAAGATATCTACCTAATATTTGAAGTCTAATTTTGATTCTAGCTACGGCCCTGGTGAAATTTTTAATAAGACAAGTATGTATACGGAAACAAACGAGTCATTGCAATTGATTACTGCAGCATTTCTGTGTTCTGAAACAAATGTATGTACGAACCGACTTGCCGGCGGAAATACCTATGTCAATGGTATGGAGCAGTCCGTATCACCATTACACGACAATTTTGTGCTGCAAACGTTAAAAAATGTCATATCATGGGTCGAGAGAGCTCGAAACGAAGATGTTTTAAAACAGAGAAAAGTCATAGACACCATGGAAAAAGTTTTAGTACTTTGGCCATTTTATGAGGGAAAACTACGAAGTAATACGCGTATTATATTATAAGGCAAAGTGGAAGGTTGACGCAGCATACGAAGAGAACGTATATCCTGGGTTAAAAACTTAAGGGAATGGTTTTCACTAAAGCCCTTGAGGTAGTATTTTACGAAAATGACGCTATATAAATAAATTTAGGTATCCAAAATTATTAATAGTATCAAATATCCAATATTATTTCAATTTCAATATTTTGACATTATAACATATGTACTTATGTAGATGAAAAAGAAAACAGAAGTTTTGGTATTTACAGAGCTTATGACCCATCATAAGGCGGTAAAATGATCTATGTGTGTAACATTCAACGTTCTACCTATATATGATTGAAATAGCACTTTAAATTATTCAAATAAACTATTAAAAAAACTTTCATAAAATTATATTATTTAAACCTGGATGTAATCACTAAATGATAAACCAATGTTAAAATAAATGTACGATAAATTGACAGAATGTATAAAGAATGAAAAGGAATATGTAAAATGCATAAAAAACACTAACTTTGTTTTTAGCTACTTTAATTTTAGTACAATTTTAATTGGTTTCGACGAAGTGCTTGTCGAAACCAGTTGGAAAAAAGTAGTTGAAGAAAATCGTTTGTGTTTTATTAATAGTATAAAGTTAACTAAATATCAGAGGTTTTTTTTAAAATTAATCAAGTTTGTTAAAGATTTGTATTAGATTAATTTTATTATTGCGATTAAAATATAAATGCTAGTAATTATTAATTAATTGAAATTATAATACAACACAAAGTTTTTTAATTCAAAAATAAATGAAATCAACACTGGAATCCCCAATGACAAAATCCAATTTAAACGTAAATAAATAATAAATGTATTTTGAAATGCCAGAATGCATAAAAAATGAAAGGCTATCAATGATTTAAAAAAGTAAAAAGAATGTCCGCCTCCGTAGTGTAATGGTCAGCACGCTCGGCTACCGTTCTGGAGGTCCCGGGTTCGATTCCCAAGGAGGGTAAAAATAAATATAAGTGATTTTTTCAATATAATATTTATTCAATATTACCATGGACTGGTACCTGAAGCGGAGGGCTGATCACCTTTCCTTCGTGTGTAAAACGATCATGATAACACTGTGTTTATAAGACACAGTGCCCTATGCACCATTGGGGTGCGGGTAAGAGTTTTATTATTTAAAAAAGAATTGTAATGTGATTATAATCCAGGATTCGGACCTCACATACTAATATAAGAGTTTCTGCTTAATAAAAAGCTTCTTTACATCTCACCAATAGATGTCTCTAGTGAAGTTCTAGTGATTCATGAACAAGGTTTCTAAATTGGTTCATATATATAGAACTTCCAAGAATTTTAGTAGTGTGGTTGTCAATAATGGGTAGAATTGGTGAATGTTACACGTGTGTAAAGTGATCACTTAAACCAGCCTATGACGGTCGTAAGCCCCGTAAATGCCCAGACTTCCATATTCTTCTTCATCTTTGATGAGATATCAAAAAAAAATTATAGAATCCAATGTTTAAGTAAATCATAAATAAATGCATGATGAAATGCCAGAATGTATAAAAAAATAAAGGAAATTAATGATTTAAAAAGGTAAAATAGAAAATTAAACTATGTTTTTAACCAATTTTATAATAAAATACAAAATTTTGTAAGGAAACGAAAATTGGCAAAAAATTCAACTAAAAGATCGTGCATCGAATCACGAGACGCCTAATAAGGAAGCCTGCAAGCCAAGCAACTTTTAAACTATTCGTAAAACCTTATGCAAATGCACTATTACATAGAGATTCACAAGGATAAAGTTTCGCAAAAAATGAGCTTAAAGTTTAGCGAAATAAAATCGGCGAGAATGGAGGAAGGCAGGGAAAGTAAGTACAGCAAAGGACAAAAAACAAGGAAAAAAAACCCACGTGCCTCGGAATAAGGAGGCATTATTAAAACTGCCCCGTGGGAGAGGATTTTCTAGGGGGTAGATGGGTTTAAGGGTTGATTTAAAACCCTCTTTGCCATGGAGACGGTGCTAGAATATTATGCAAGTAAAAATACACATTTAAAAAAAACTTTACGTTATTTTATTATTGCTGTAATATAATACTTTTACGTATAAAATGTTCCTTTTCATTGAACTTTTCTCTAAAAAAAATATATACAGGCAAAATAAAACCGTACTGCGAATGTATATACACATTCAATGGCGCATAGGGCACCGAATCGAATGGATACAGAGTAAACATGATCATTAATATAATATTAGGTGATCAGATTCACATTACTACAAAAATATATACAGGGAATAGAAAACCGTACTGCGAATGTATATACACATTGAATGGTGCATAGGTCACCGAATAGAATGGGTACAGAGTAAACTTGATCATTAATACCATATAAGGTGATCAGTTTCACGTCACAGGTATTAAAAATTTTTTTTTTTTAACATACCGTTATTTTATAATTGCTGTAATTCTTAAAATTAAAATTTTCTTTTTCATTTCAACCTTCTCTACGAAAAATAAGTACAAACAAAAAGCAATGGATATTCACATCCAATGGTGCATATGGCACTGAATCGAACAGATACAGTGTAAACTTCATCATAAATATTATGGAGGCAAGGTGATCAGTCTCACGTTGCAGGTAATAATATATACAAATAAAAGTGAAAAAATCGCTTATTTTAATTTTGATTCCTCTGGAAATCGAACTAGGACGTTTTAGCATAATATAATGCACTAATCACTTCACTACGGAGCTATACACGAATGTACTGATCAATACGTATGCAAAATACGAAAACGAACGCAAAATAGAAGTGATTTAAGTTTGGAAAAAAAGTAAAGAAAAAAACATCAATAGATCAACATATGTATATAATTGTATACAAAAAGTTGAGATCCGCGTTTTATATATAATATTTTAATAACATTTCGAACCCGGGACGTCCAGCACGGTAGCTAAACATGCTAACCATTACGATTTGGTCCCGGGTTCGATTCCCGGGGGGAGGGGTGTGAAAATAAATATTAGTGATTCAACACTGTGATATTTATTTCATATTAACCCTGAACTGGTCGCTGAAGCGCAGGAGTGATCACCTTACCTTCGTGTAAGTAACGACCAAGATAACACTGCGCCAATACGATGCAGTGCCCTATGCACCAGTAGGTGCGGATAAGTGTAAAGAATAATAATAATAATAATATTTATTCATCATACTAACAAAGGTGAAATTCTCATCCCCCCATACACGACCGTCAAGACAGCCGGCTCAGTACGACAAAACATAAACATCACGCATCGTAATGTATGCAGTGTGTGGGTGGCACCGCTAGGTCCATAGAATCCGGCTGTGTTCCGCGTAGGGCCCTTCACGCGTACTTTATTCAGACGTCGAGTGCAAATCCTAGCAAAGTTGACAGGCGGTACCTACGCGGTGCCTACCGGAACCTACGCGTAATGCTGAGCGCGCGAGTTTTTAAATCTGCAAGCTGTATTCCACCGCCACGCGAACCATATATAAAGCGCTTTAGACAACTTGATTTGTGGATATGTGAGTGGGTACCTTTACATGAATGAAACATAACGGTGTCGCCTTTGCTTTTGAATTATATAACACGGTAAACACCGTTTTTTAAATATTGTAATTTTATGTACGTATTTTTAATAAGAACAGTATTTGTAAAGTAGGTAGAGTATTTTAAATAGGTAAAGTAATTACAGTATTTAACATAAGTAGGTGTTGTATTTTATGGATGCACAGTTAGTACAGTATTTTAAGTAGGTACAGTAAATACTGTGTTTTAAGTATGTAAAGGAAATGCAGTATTTTAAACAGGTACCTTAAATACAATGTGTTAATTAGGTACAGTAAGATCAGTACTTTAAGTAGGTATGTTAAGAACAGAATTTTAAGTAGGTACAGGAAATACAGTGTTTTAACTAGGTACAGTGAGTACAGATTTTTAATAGGTAAAGTAAGTACAGTATTTAAAGTAGGAACAGTAATCATAGTATTTTAGTATTTTAAGGATGAACAGTAAATATAGTTTTTTAAAGTAGGTACAGTAAGTACAGTCTTTTAAGTAGGTACAGTAATCATAGTATTTTACGGATGTACAGTAAATACAGTTTTTTTAATAGGTACAGTAAGTACAGTATTTTAAGTAGGTACAGTTATCACAGTATTTTATGTATGTATATGTAGTAAGTACAGTATTTTAAGTAGTAAAAAAACTAACTGGACAAAATAAATAATTTTTCATTAAAGTATTTATTAGGGGGGGGAGTGCTATACAAAAAATGGGAATTAAGTTGTGGGGTGAATCGAAATACAGCCTTCTCGCTCGAAGATCTGCGAAACTAGCTACGAAACTACGACCCGGTGATATACATAGCTAGATATAATATATATTTTTATTGTTATTATTATTAGACAGGAAAAGGTCGAACGAGAAATGTGTGCTAGATTAATCCTCTCACATGTGGAAGGGTAGATTGATTCTGCCATTAATATATTGACGATGGAATCAAAAGAGATGAACGAAATGACCAGGAGAAGATGAATAGGGAAGGGTGAGAGAAAGTAAATATTGATTGATAAAGGGTATTTAGGGTACCTTGCAATATGTCAGAACACAAAACTTAATTAAAGATATTATTCTTCTTCTTCTTCAAGCCCTTATCTGCACCCCAATGGTGCGTAGGGCACTGCATCATGTAAACGCAGTGTTATCTTGATCGTTAACATATGAAAGAAAGGTGATCAGCCCTCCGCTTGAGGTACCAGTCCAGGGTAATATTGGATAAATTTTAGAGTGAAAAATTAAAGATACACACACATTATTATTTTGAGATTTTTTTTTTACTACGCATGTGTTTCTTAGTACGTTGAATAATTCGGAAAGAACCTCACACGTATGTATGGATAAAGATTACATGTCTATCACTCAACAGACTATTATAAATCACATTCTCACCATAAATTTGTTTTACTATTCTTTCTTCAGTCATTCGATTCACATGCCCAAACCATCTCTACACATATTTCTTTAAGCGAATATTCGAAAACTCCAACATAATTTTCTATAAACCCAGGTAACATTTAGCGTAATGGAATTTTTTTGCTTAAACACCGTTTTTGTATTGTTTTTTTTTTTAAATAAATTTGATTTTGAAAAAAAAAATTGATAGAAAAGGAGTTAAAAAATCTTTTTGTTTTTTTTTCAGTTCAGTATTTAAAAAAAAATCAAGTTCCAATAAGTATTCTAAAAAAAACTTGTGCGCAGAGACACGTGTGACTTCTCGCGCAGCCAATCGCTTGCTGATTGTGTGTTTGCGAGTAGCCCCGTAAATAAAAAAGAATGAAAAAGTAGATATGGCAAGCGCCGTGACGTTGTTGAACGGACGTTCGACTGCGAAATTGGCATCGCGGGTTCTATTCCCGCCAATTGCATAATAAATTCAAGAAATATTTATTTTCAATTGGTGTGGGTGTTTGTGATGTATTTTTCACATTTACCTTCCATATCCTTACTTTTCTACCTGCAGACAAGTCTCTAAGAGTAGAGGCTTTGCGGGTTATTCCTTTAAAAAAAATATCCTTCAGAAAATGTCAAGTAATATTTTGTGTTTATAGTCTGCTTCCGCGGTGTAATGGTAAGCGTGTTTAGCTACCGTGCTGGAGGTCCCGGGTTCGATTCCCAAGAGGATCAAAATAAACAAGGGTGATTTTTACTCTCTTGTTTATTTAATATCACCCTGGACTGGTACAAGAAGTGCAGGGCTGATCACCTTGCCTTCATGCAATTCATGATCAAGATAACACTGCGTCGCTAAGATGCAGTGCCCTATGCACCATTGGGTGCGGATAAGTGTTTGAAAAATGGATAAAGTTAGAAGGGTAGGCATATTTTTCAAAGATAATTTTTCAAAATATTTCGTTAGCGCTTTTTTTTTAAATTACCTAACGTCCAAGTGACTGAAATCTAGCTACTACGGCTTATGCAACTTTTTGAATTTTATATCCAATGCCTACTCGTGAGTGAATTTACTCTAAATGTAAAGAGTTACAATAGTTTCATGTAATTCATGAGTGAAAATTCTAAGCAAAAACACTCACTATCTCGCTAGAGGCATGAACAAGCGCTTTTGATAAATGCCGAAAATGGTAACGTAAAGCGTTCTCGTCATACGGTGCTTATAAAAACACTCAAATCTCCTCTCAAAAATGCCAAGTTGACATGAAAATATTTCTCGTTTCCCGTTCTTTATCTCCCCTTCTTCCGCGCGGCTTCCGTCCTGTTAATTCGCACTTCCTTTCATCCGGTGAGGTCCAAGTTCCTGCCTGGCGGATCCCGAACTCAATTAGCCGCGGACCTCTTCCATTAACCCCCGGATCCCTATCACCCCTTAAAGCTGGATGCACCTCTGGTGTTATTAATCATCGCTTTGAGAGTTTTCTCTGAATTAAAATTAAAATGCGTAGCGGGAATGTCGCGGATGAATGATTCGCAAAGGCGGTTTGTGCGATTCAAAAATGTGCGCTTTAAAATTTCATTCTATGTAAGTGCGACAATGAATAACAGCGCTTGTGCACTACAGGAATTTTACCGTCCGGCAGTCCGGTTAGCATGATAAAACGGATGATTGGCTTGTGCTTTTGTCTTTCTTTCTTCGGATCGGTGTGCTCAATCGGTGCGTGGTCACGGTGCGTGTAAATTCGATCACCCCAAACTGTCTTAGTTGCTTTTATTTAAAAAAAAACTGGACTGCCGGACGGTAAAATTCCGTGTAGTGCACAAGCGCTCTAAATATGTATCAACCGAAAATAAAAAGATAAGAATCCTTCGAGATGTTAAGATGTTAATATAAATAACTTCTAAGTGGAAAAACCCATATTTAGAGAAATTCAAAATATTAAAAATAAAATAATTCACTACATTTCGAGTGTGTCCACATACAGGGTGGCGCAAAACTAATCATCCTATCGGAAGATGTTATAATTTTTGCAAATGGCGTCGTACGTCAATCATATTTGACAATTCGCTCACTCCTTTCAAGAACGTCATAAATCAAAAATCGACAATTTTCAGTTGTGGATGTTGTTTCAGAATGCCCAGAAAATGTACTATATCCCAGCAAAAGAAGCATATTTTTAACTTAATATTTACCCGCTACAGGGCAGAAAGTGTTGTTTTTGCATTTTGAAGAAAAGGTATTGTTTAATTATTTTTTTAAAATATATTAAATATTTTTCAAATGGAGAAAAAACCTTCAGGTTTTACCTAAAAAGATGTGTTGCACAGTAAAAAGTTCAATAAGTGGCTTGACATTTATTTTTAATACATTGTGTTATATTTTTAATCTTTAAAAACGCTCTCCTGAAAAATCAAGTTTTTTGATTTATGACGTTCTTGAAAGGAGTGAGCGAATTGTGAATCAAACAGCTGCAGTGTACAAACAGATTTAGGGTGGCACAAAATTAATCATCCGATTTTGTTTTTGCTTACCGCAGTGGCGTGCACAGAGAATTAATTAGGGTAGGCAGTAGAGGTAGGTAGTAAGGTAAGCTCGGTACTACTTAGTAAGGTAGGATAGGTACTGCTTTTCTGTCTTTATGGAATGCACGCCCCTGCTTACTAGGTATGTTTCGTTACGAAAATGTACGTCTGTCTTGGAGTACATATCGCTCACTCCTTTCAACAACGTCAAATATCAAAAAACTTGATTTTTCAGGAGATCGTTTTTAAAGTTTAAAATTATAATAAAATGTATTAAAAATAAATATCAAGCCACTTATTGAACTTTTTACTGTGCAACAGATCTTTTTAGGTGAAAATGAATGTTTTTTCTCCATTTGAAAATTTTTAAGTATATTTAAAAAATAACCAAACAATTCATTTTCTTCAAAATGCAAAAACAACACTTTCTGCCCTGTAGCGGGTAAATGTTAAGTTAAAAACATGCCACTTTTGCAGGAATATAGTAAATTTTTTGGGCATTCCGAAAACATGGAAAATTGACGATTTTTTACATATGACGTTGTTGAAAGGAGTGAGCGATATTTTTAAATCAAATTAGAAAAAAATAAATAAGGGTAATGAAAGTAAATAAATTAAGAGTGGAAAAATACATTAGACGAACGCAATGGCATAATAACTCCGAAGATAATTCAGTCGTGTTCCAAACCATAAATCTTGCCATAAAAACGGTGCGTTTCTTTGGTTGAGAGAAAGCCCATTATCTTTATGATAATATTTACATTATCCGACGAGGAAATCGACATTAGTCATCCGAGAAGAAGGGAGATGTAAGTACAGCAAGGTTAGGAAAAAAACAAGACGTATTCAATGAAAATTTAAATGAAAGTTAGAAATACACGTAGAGTAGAGGTGTTATCGGAGGGTAACTGTTACTTTTATATAGATTGCCCGTTTTTGATAGTAAAATATAAATGAAAGTTAGAAATAACACGTAGATTAGAGGTGTTATCGGAGGGTAACTGTTACTTTTATATAGATTGCCCGTTTTTGATAGTAAAATATAAATGAAAGTTAGAAATAACACGTAGATTAGAGGTGTTATCGGAGGGTAACTGTTACTTTTATATAGATTGCCCGTTTTTGATAGTAAAATATACATGAAAGTTAGAAATAATATGTATAGAAGAGATTTACAACATTTTGAGTATGTTCAAATACTTGTTCACAAATTTGGATTATCTCAAATTATAGGAGTTATTTTTCATATTATTTTTTGACATCTATCAAAGATGAAGAAGAATATGGAAGTTTGGGCATTTAGGGGGCTTACGACCGTTGTTGACGTTTCTGTTGGGATGTGATTATAATCCAGGATTCGGACCTCACATACTTATTAAAGAGTTTCTGCTTGATAAAAAACTTCTTTTCATCTCAATAATAGATGTCTCTAGTGAAGTTCTAGTGATTCAAGAACAATGTTTCAAAATTGGTTATTATATATAGAACTTCCAAGAATTTAAGAAGTATGGTTGTCAATAATGGGGAGAATTGGTGAATGTTACACGTGTGTAAAGTGATCACTTAAACCAGCTTATGACGGTCGTCCTCTACGTCAATGCCCAGACTTCCATGTTCTTCGTCATCTATGAGATGTCAAAAAATAATATGAAGGAGACAAATGTAATTCAAATGAGTAAAATTAAATTAAATAGGTAAATGATAAATGTGAAAATTAAACAAAAATTAATATGAAAACTTGTCATAAACGTACCCATAAAATAACCCAGTATTGTCGCAATTAAATGTCACCAGGGAAATGAAATGTAGGGCTAATAATTCAAGACTCTACTGTAAGGAAACAGAAATGTAATCACATGATAAACGGATGTGGAAGCAGCTATAACGAGTACTTTCCTTACATTTCCTTATATTGATTTAAAGCAGAACTCGGAATGTGGGTACCTACCCTCTCCAGTACCTACATATCGCGTTACAAAAACAAATATTTGTGCAGTTCACCCTTCGGGACACGTGGAATAGAAGTCTAGATTAACTGTAGACTTCTTTGTAATGCCAACAGTAAAATTTCCGAGTGCTGTCAGTAAAATTGACTTGATCTTTCTTTAAACATTGAAGTTCAATCGTATATAAAATTAAAGTGAAATATTTTCTATCGCATCATATTTTATAATACCTACAACATTTTGAGTGTGTCCAAACACATCTCATTTTCATCTCACCAATAGATGTCTCTAGTGAAGTTCTAGGGATTCAAGAATAATGTTTCAAAATTGGTTCATATATATAGAACTTCCAAGAATTTGAGTAGTGTGGTTGTCAATAATGGGTAGAATTGGTAAATGTTGCACGTGTGTAAAGTGATCACTTAAACAAGCCTATAACGGTCGTCAGCCCCGTAAATGCCCAGACTTCCATATTCTTCTTCATCTTTGATTAGATGTCAAAAAAAATATTATAATACCTATGTTACGATGAAATTGTGGTAAAATGTAGGAAGAAAATCATACGAAATCGAATATTTTCAATTGCAAATAAAACCGCCTTCGTGGTGTAATGATTAGCGTGCGTAAATGAGAAAACCTGTTTTTTTTACCACTTGAGTCATATTTATTCTGACGACTAGCTTCGGAAGCTACAGATGCTTTCATCTTCGGATCTGAATATAAACTAAAGCATAAATAATTATCTGTACTGTAAGTGAAGAGAGAGGGTAAGTTAGGGGAAGGGGGTGAGTCTGGGGATGAAGTTTAAGAACAAAGGGAAAATGGAAAGCAAAGGTGAGGAACTTTAAAACAATATATTTATAATTATTTTTTAAACTTTATAAAAATAAAACAATTTTGTTTTTAACCACTGTTTTATAGTAGGTACATTTTTTCTTTTAGAGGAAAAAATGTACCAATAAAAAATGGTTAAAATCAAAGTTGTTCTATTTTTATAAAGTTTATAAAATGTGCCACACAGTCTGCGAAAAACATTCAAGAAAATATTATTTTTAAGTTATTTTTCTCCAATTTCCAGAGAATTCTATTCAGAATATAAAATATTCTGTGATCCCAGCTCAGAATTATAAGCGTGATTGAATTTAACCTGGCGTTCAATTTCTATCCAAAAATTAAAGACAAGGGTTGATTTTGTTTGCTTAATCAAAGAATGTTTGCATCGCGTCATGAAGGGGATGAAAGAATGAAGGGATAGATCACAGGGAATTCATGCAAAGGCTAAATTATTATCGAGAGGGTGGTACGAGATTAGCCAAAGTCAATATGCTCGTATATTTCAGTAAACAGTTTACAACGAAATCGCCCATGTTAGGTAAACACACTTTGCCCTTAGTTTTCATACATATCTTTTATAGAAATTATGGGAATGTGTGTTTTTTTTTGCGACAGTAAAATAAGTCTGTTTAAGGTGGGATAATCGATGGCCTACAACTATTTTTTTTTTACCTAGGTAACATTTAAAGTAATTGATTTTTTTGCTTAAAATACTGTTTTTGTATTAAAAAAATGATTTTCTTCGAAACAATAAAATACGATTTTGGAAAAAAATTATTTAAGGTAAGGAGCGTCCAGCTCCGAAGTATAATGGTCAGCACGCTCGGCTTCCGTTCTGAAGGTCCCGAGTTCGATTGCCAGGGGGGGGGGGGTAAATTTTATTTTTTATTTTTTTTATTCTAATATTTATTCAATATTACCCTAGACCGAAGCAGGAACTGAAGCGAAGGGTGGATCACCTCTTCTTCGTGTGTTAACGATCAAGATGACACTGCGTTTATATGATGCAGTGCCCTATGCACCATTGGGGTCCGGATAAGGGTTAGAAGAAGGAGTTTAAAAATATGTATTTAATTTTTTTCCATTTATGTATATGTTCTAAAAATAATTGTTTGCGGACAACACGTTTGATTTCTCGCGCACCCGGTCGCGTACTGAACTGTATGTTTGAGAGTACACCCTTAAAGACTGAAAAATACTATATATATATATATATATATATATATATATATATATATATATATATATATATATATATATATATATATATATATATATATATATATATATATATAATACTATATATTTATTGTTTTACGATATCAAAATTCATAGTTTTATTTCATAGTTTGTCGCAGCGGATGAAAAAAATTGAAAAAAAATGGAGTGCGTTGAAGTGTTTGGTAAGGGAAGGGTATTAACTATGAGTATTTCAATGTTTTAGAATTTAGTACATAAACCCTGATGATAACAAGGTTCTTGTCGAAACCGGTTGGATAAAGTGTACCAATAAAAAAGTGGTTAAAACAAAGTTGTTTTATTATTAATTGTTTTCTGAAAGTCAAGAATTTTTTGTATTTTAGATTAACACTATTATTCTAGTTCTACTTATAATACCTATACCCTTATACCCTTTACTATGACTAAATTATATCGTATACCCACACACAGGCCATGCCTTTGTGGGATCTTTTTTTGTATTCATATTTATATTTTTTTGTATTTGAATTTATGTTATGTAATGCAAAAAAAAAATTAAAATAAAGAAAAAAATATATGTAAAGTTTATAAAATGTACCACAAAGTATCTGCGAAAAACATTCAAGAAATGATGGAAAATTTCTTGATCGCGTTTCGACGAATCGATGATGAGGCAAGGAAGACAGAGAGGTGTAAAATAGGGGTGAAAGAAGCGCCGTCGAAACGAGGGCGCATATTGCGGTATGACTCATCATCGAGTATTGTCAAGAATCTGAGCAAAGGTGGGGGGCGTACTCACCCTTAGAGAATGTCAGATAACGCATTTAATGACCTATGTACGCTAAAAATGTTGACTTACATGTATCGGTTCATATAATATATAAATTTAATCTCAACATAGATGAAGAAGAATACGGAAATCTGGGAATTTAAAAGGCTTACGACCGTCATAAGCTGGTTTAAATGATCACTTTACACACGTGTAACATTCACTAATTCTGCCCACGATGACAACAACAATACTCAAATTCTTGAAACTTTTAGATATATTGATCAAACTCAAAACATGGTGTTTGAATTCACTAGAATTTCACTAGACATCTATGGTGACATGAGAGAAGATTTTTTAATAAGCAGAAATTGTTTCTTATATTAAGTGTTTTTTTCACTTTAATATTTTTTCAATATGACCCTGGATTGGTAACTGAAGCGGAGGGCTGATTACCTTTCCTTAATGTCTTATCCATCAAGGTAACACTGCGTTTATATGACGCAGTGCCTTATGCACCATTAGGGTGCGGATGAGGGTTAGAAGGATAAAGGTTAGCGACGGGCTCCACCTCTCTTTCATGTGTAACGATCAAGATAACACTGCGTTTATATGATGCAGTGCCCCATGCAACATTGGGGAGCGTATAAGGGTTTTAAGAAGAAGTTTGTTAATTCAAAGCTTGAAAGACAATATAAAATTTATAATTAAAATGTAACTTTGTTTTAAAATCACTATAAAGATTTGTCTGCCTCCGTAGTGTAATGGTCAGCACGCTCGGCTGCCGTTCTGGAGGTCCCGGGTTCGATTCCCAAGGGGGGTAAAATAAATATAAGTGTTTTTTTCACTGTCATATTTATTCAATATTACCCTGGACTGGTACCTGAAGCGGAGGGCTGTTCACCTTTCCTTCATGTGTAAACGATCAAGATAACATTGCATTTATATGACGCAGTGCCCTATGCACCATTGGGGTGTGGATAAGGGTTTTATTATTTTATTATTATAAAGATTTAATTATAACTTAATTACAATGTCTACCGGTTTCGAAGCTAACCGGTAGACATTATAATATAATTCTTTATCAAGACTGATAAATACTAAAACTCTATCTAATAAACAATATTCAAAATATTTTGACGGTTAGTATATAGAGTTTTAGTATTAATCAGTCTTGATAAAGAAGCGGTTAGCTTCGAAACCGGTAGACATTATAATTAAGTTACAATTAAGTATTTATAGTGATTTTAAAATAAAGTTACATTTTTATTATAAAATAGAAAACAACAAAGTTAGTGCTTCAAATATAAATTATAATATAAAATGTGTTTAACTAGGAAATTCGCACACACCAAAACGACCCCCAAATACAAACGTATACTTAAGCAGCCCCTAATCCAGAAAGCGTCCCGGGTTTATTGATATCGGATACAGTTCCCGCCAAGACACGGGATCCTCTGTAGGGCGGGATTAGGGAGGAAACGGGAGAGGGCGCATCCGCCAAACGAAGGGGATATACACAACCTTCCGGGAGAGATGGGTCGCTGAAGGCGTCGTGTTTTAGAAATGCACTAGACTGACGTCTGCGTATTTGCAATAGGTACTAAATACCTGGATATATATATATATATATATATATATATATATATATATATATATATATATATATATATATATATATATATATATATATATATATATATATATATATATATATATATATATATATATATATATATATATATATATATATATATATATATATATATATATATATATATATATATATATATATATATATATATAATTTTTTTTTTTAATTATTCACAAAATTACTATTTTAAATTTATAATCATGTATTCTGAATGGGGTTAACTGTGCCAAGGGTACATTTTACAATTATTTTCGATAAGTTTTTGTCATACATTTTGCTCACTCCTTTTAACAACGTCATAAATCAAAAAACTTGATTTTTCACGAGATCGTTTTTAAAGTTTAAACATATAATACAATGTATTAAAAATAAATATCAAGCCACTTATTGAACTTTTTACTGTGCAACAGATCTTTTTAGGTAAAACCCGAATGTATTTTCTCCATTTGAAAAATATTTAGTTTATTTAAAAAATGATTAAACAATACTTTTTTTCAAAATACAAAAACAAAACTTTTTGCCCTGTAGCGGGTAAATATTAAGTTAAAAATATGCCGCTTTTGCTGGGATATAGTACATTTTCTAGGCATTCCGAAAACATGCATAACAGAAAATTGACGATTTTTTACATATGACATTGTTATAAGGAGTGAGCGATTTGTTTTTCATGAGTTGTTTAATCGCGATTTATTTTATTGAAATATTTGGACACTGTAAATGGGTCTTATCCAGCATTTATAACTAAACATTTGGATACTAAAAACGGGTTTAATTCAGCACATTCAAAATGGATCAAATCCAGCATTAATGAGCTAAAATTTGCACTCTCTAAAAATGGATAAAATCCAACATTTATGAACATATAATTAAAATGGATGGAATCCAGTATTTATGAAAAATATTTGAACAAGCTGAAAATGGATCAAATCCAAGCAAATATTTGGACACTGAAAATATATTAAATGCAAGCAAATATTTGAACCCTGAAAATGGATCAAATCCAACATTTATATCCAAATATGTATTTGGACACTAAAAATGGGTCTCATCTAGCATTTATGAACAAATAAGTGAACATACTAAAAATGCGATATATTCTGTCACGTTTATACGAGAACAAAATCCATCATTTGATCTCAAATCAACCACCGAGAAAATCTCTTTTGTCACACCACTCCAGTAAACCGGGGGATTTTTGCATCCGCTCTAGACACGGGTTTGATTGTAAAAAAACCTTCGGGGAGGGTTGCCTATTGATTCGAGACCGTGCCACCCCCTGCACTCCACTAAACAAGGTGAAACTTTAAGGGAAGATTTCTGACGTGTCATACATCGTAATATTTTTAAGATTTCCTTGATAGACCAACCAAACTTGACGGTTGATAAATGATGTCGAAGGAGTACTAAAAAGAGGATTTTGAGTTTATTTAGCTATTTGCATTTGACTAGAATATCCCTGGACGATAAAAACCAACAAGTGAAGAAAAGCATTCAAAATAATTTTTTTCATAATTTATCAGACTTAATTTTTAAAATGAAGGGTACAAACATAAAGTTTTTTTTTCTTTATAAAATAAACTGTATTTTTAATGTAACTGTAATCCGTATTTATATGTATGTATGGCAGTGCACAACGGAGTCCTGGTTCCAACTCTAATGTATGGAAGTGAAACATGGAGTTGGCAAAAGAAGGATGAAAGTAGACTGAATGCAGTCGAAATGCGATCCCTCAGAAGGATGTGCGACGAAACGATGTATGATAGATGTGCGAATAGTGAAATAAGGAAGGAATGCAAAGCTGAGATAAGCATTATCGATAAAATTAAGAAAGGTGTGTTGAGATGGTTTGGACATGTGGAACGAATGAGTGAGGAAAGAACGGTAAAACAAATTTATGAGGCGAATGTTAGTGGGAAAAGAAGCAGAGGAAGACCGAGAAAAACATGGCGCGATCAGGTATGCCAAATACTTGAAAGTGGTGAGGTTAGGAGTCGTAACGATCGGCGGGTATGTATGAGGAGATGCATGAACGTGGAAGAGGCGAATAATGTTTGCAAGGACAGAGTGGTGTGGCGCTCTATTCTCTCTGCCTACCCCTGCGGGGAAGCGGCGTGATGGTTAGTTAGTTAGTTAGTTTTTATGTATATATTACCCCAAAAGTTCAGATGACGCATAGCATACGCGTATATTGAAAGATATACTTCGGCTAAATCAAAATCACACGTGATCAACATTTTATGTAGTTCAATTCAATTCATTTTAATTAAATTATTTTAATAAATATATACATTACAAAATATAGAAAAAATTAAATCGTATACATTAAAAATACATTTAAATAAAATATATGCAAGAACTATTCGGCTGTCCAAACTTAAAACACAGTAAGGGACATTTTTTGTAGTACGTTTTTTTTGGATTTTTGGGCTAAGTAGAATCTATTTAGTCCAAAAATGCAAAAAAAACGTACTACAAAAAAATATATCCCTTACTGTGTTTTGAGTTTGGACAGCCGTATTGCTAGAGGTGTAGAAGAATCCCTCTTCGGAAAACACCTTCAGACACATGGAATAGATCAATATCCAATGAGATATTGTTCAACATAGCTGTAGCTCTTCCTACAGGTACAACCATCGGCAGGTTGGTCCTGTGTATAGGAATGTGAAACAATCTATGTCGACGCTGTCTTAGGTAACTATTGGGAACTTACAGACCAATGTTTCGGATAATTTCAGGATTATCGATCATACCGCGCAACAAGTTAGTTATAAGTGTGTGAATAGTTCTATAGTAGTGATGTGTAGTATTGTTTGCATGCTGACGTAGTGATTGTCCTGACGAAGAGACGGGTACGTCTCAAAACCGGTTGACAAAAAAATCCAGTGAATGGTTATTTATGTACGAATATGACTAACATTTTTGTAAAAAAAAAATTAAAGTCTGCTAAAGTACTTAAACTCTACCGGTCGGATTCCGAATTAAAGAGAGAGACTAAAAAATGCAGAATGAAACGTTTTAACAGTTAAAATTTACAGAAAAACTAACCTGGCTCAAACTGTCTCGGAAGTCGGCTGCTGGGATTGGTCTGAACTCCGTCGAAGAATCATTCCTGTTCTTCATATTGCCTTCTCTCCTCCTGACTTCTTCCTTCATCGAATTCTCCAAGAGCTCCTTGGCCATCCTATTGACATTCTCGACTTCTTGGTTCCTCGTTGCGTCGTGGATTCTAAACCCGTCAACCTCATCCTTCCTGTTGGCTTGTTTCTGCTCGAACCTTTCCCTCAGCTGTTCAGCCCTGGTCTTGTGCTCCCGTTCTGACTCTGAGGTGTCTTGGTTCGTGTCTCTGTGGAAGATGAACGGCTTCTTGGTCTGGTGAGAAGGTTTTCCATCCTTGATGAGGAGCTGCTCATCATCCTCGGTGCTGTGGTCTTCCTGCCTGTCGGAGTCAGGAGCTGTGCGCCAGCCCACGCCTTGGACATGAGGTTCCAGAAATGTGGAACTTCTGAAAAGAAGAGAAAATAAATAAATTATTACTTTGCCTCACAAAATAAAACACTGCTGCGACATGATAAGTTAGTTTTTGGTAAGTTTATCATACGGGTTAATCTTTTGAAACCATTAGCGACTTAGGGACAAAATAAATTCGTGGAAGTTTGGATATAACAGACATCAAAAATGAGGTACAGGAAAGGCAATTGAGATGGTATGGGCACATAGGATGCAGCTAATGATTCTAGCTAACTAACTAGCTAGCTAACTATCACGCCGGTTCCCCGCAGGAGTAGGCAGATAGAATAGAACGCCAGAATAATCTATCTTTGCAAGCAATCTTCGCCTCTTCCACATGCATTCATCTTCTTATATATCCCCGCCGATTATTCCGACTTCTGACCTGACCTCTCGACTTTTTCAAATACTCGATTACGCCACGTTTTACTTGGTCTTCCTCTTACTACATATGTAATTTTTTTTCAAATACATTTGTTAAAAATCAGATTTCATTTTCGATTATGTCCAATCACAAAAAGCAAATTTTGGACTCCATATAATAATATAATTTAAATGAAACTTTGTTTTAAAATCACTTAATCAGTGATAAAGAAGCGGTTAGCTTCGAAACCGGTAGACATTATATTTAAGTTATAATATAATATTTACTGTGATTTTAAAAGAATGCTATATTTTAATTATAAAATGGAAAATCACAAAGTTAGCGCTTCAAATATAAATTATATCCATCTAATAAGTTTAAAGACTGAAGACTGTCGACCTCATTGAAGGAAAGAAAAAATGATACAATAAAACAAATAAAGTGGAGAAATTCTAACAAACGGAATATTAAAATATTAGGTTGAATGTTTTGGACTTTGGAAACATTTTACAGCCTCGAAATCTTTCTAAACTTGTCACAGTCTATTAAATCGCTCATCAATCAAAATCTTGAAAACTTTCCAGAATCAAGACTCAAAACGAGGAATTAGCTCGCTCATTTGATCCGGTTCGAAGTTGCCACTTTGGGAGATCCGCGAGCTTCGGTTGTCGGCGAAATAAAAGCTCTAACGAGTGTACATAACTCGAATAAAGTTCCGCCAACTTTGGGAATGCGTCGAGACAAGGGAGGACTGCAAGAGAGACTGCAGGGGGTTGAATCTCATCCCTCTGGTAAGGAATAATGAGACAAACAAGGATCGTTTGATAGACACCCTTCGCGGAGGGCAGTTCACAATCTTACGCGTAAACACGAGGAAATATGAGACCACTTGGGCAAATACTAAAGCGTTTTAGCACTCGAAAATGCACCGTAGTAATAACAAACCCATAAATTAACAAATAGAGAAACGGAATGCTTAATTATGACATAATGAATACCAGGACTCCGATGTGCATTGCAAGTGATATACATAGCGTGTTTCTTGACAGTTGCTAAAACATTGTACGCACACGTGCAACGTGAAATAAAGACATAAAAATGTGTGATTCTCCACTCTTTCTTTTCGTATTTATCGGACTGAGCCACAGAAACGTACGAACGAGTATAGCTAGTACATAATATAATATTGGTATTGAAAGATAAATAAACTCTAAATACATACTGCAATCCACATACAAAGGCAGTATTATGAAGAGAAATATTATCTAGGTTATCATACCGGATGCTCAATCAGGGATATGCATCTACATATGTATATTTATATAAACTGTCGTAAACGTTGACAATGATTGTACATGCTACATAGTTATACTGCAGTATAAGCTATGGAACAATTAAACTTCTGGTAGAGAAAACTTATTTATAATTTATTCCAGGACAGGGTATACTAAACGTTTAAGTATGTTCAAAATTACATATATTTGATAAAAGAGCTAAGCAAGACTTATACTAAAGTAAACATGCTAAAACTAGTTAGTGTAAAGATAAGAAATAGTTAGGAGAAATGCTATTTAAAAAAAACTTTGATAATTTGAATGAAAACATTAGATCTTAAGTAATGTTCATTAAACGTTGCTAACACATTTGGCTTAATACATAATAATAATGGGTTCATTGCTAAGAAGCAATATCATCAAACCAACCAAAAACAGACTGAAAATATAATCAAATTAATTTGTATCCAGCCTATGAGTTGATGCAAGCTAATGTTTTACACAAAACAAAAAAATATATTTTGCAAACTTACAACAAGATGCAATAATAGCGATCTTTCTAAAAACTGGACAATCGTTATCGGATCAACCCGAAAAGCACAGTAAAGATGCTAACAATACATGGGTATCATGAAACAAACCAGTTAACTTGATCGCCTAGAATTTAAGACGCCAAAACTTCCAAGTTTGGCACCTCTAAGACCTGCCACCCTCCACATTAGCGTCGCTGAAAGGCAGTTTAGCAAATTACCGCCCTATCCATCCCTCGAGATCCCTGCACCCCGAGACGGGACATAAGACAAGAAACAATCCGAGGGTGGATGGAGGGGAACAATCCGGGAATAATGAGCAGGAAGTCTGCAGACGTTGACCGATCGCTTGCATGGGGGGTGCGAATACAAGATCGCGTGTTTGCTCTCAGATTTAGCGAGATTGCAGGTAAGTTATGTATGCAACAAATTAGTTGGTTCATATTGTTCGTGTATTCGTGGTGGCATCCCACAAGGCTACGATCTGGGGCCAAAAGTAAAAGATATTTTTATTAAATTTGATTATTATTTGGGAATTTTACAGAACTGTTATTTACATCATCATTTACACGTAATTTACAAGTAATTATAAAAATTACAACATTTTAGATGGGTGTTGCATTTATTAACTTTGCTCATTATGTACGAGGTTTATAGACCATTTAGTGGATTTTCGTTTTTAATCGGTGTTGGGAACAGGAGGGATTATCTAGTGTGGGCCAATCAGGAATATCTCAGCATTTGCTAATTGTTAGGAGAAGGCTGCGTAAAACTCCCCAAGGGAAGCCGGACAGTTGACTGTCGTCACAGTCGTTGAGGATCTAAATAAAATTTGTTTTATGTAAAAAAAAATTACAAGGTTAAATATTAACAGGATTTCAGAATACCGAGAAAAGTTAGTTATGTGCCCATTAAAAAAAACAGTAATAATAATATAACTTCATTAAGATAAATAAAATAGCATAATTCGTATTAACAAGGTCAGCTCTTCCGGCAGAATTCCGAGATAAATTGACGAAAAAATGTCGTTAAAATTCAATCGTTAAAAATGAATGATATTGTGACATGATAAACTAATTGATTACAAATAAGGATAATTAGGCAAAAATAAAATACAGAATCAATCTACTTACCCTTATGCCCACCCAATAGTGCAAAGGGCATTGCATCGTACTGATGCAGTATTAACTTGATCGTTACT
Organism: Brachycentrus maculatus; assembly: GCF_059751285.1. Lineage (NCBI taxonomy): Eukaryota > Metazoa > Arthropoda > Insecta > Trichoptera > Brachycentridae > Brachycentrus > Brachycentrus maculatus. Next base: position 1,635,874 of record NW_028280993.1, on the reverse strand, counting down.
AACATAAAAGCAAGGTTATTTTATAAACTTAGCGTCTTAGTGTCTTAGGTACCGGTTACTTATTGTTATTTTAAGTTTTCTTTATTAAGTTTTATTAAGTCAGTTACTTAACTTTTTATAAATAAACATATAATAAAAGAAGAAAACCGAGAAGAAAACGCAATAATACGGCGTCTCTAATTTCCCCCCTTCAGACTGAGGCGATTGACGGCATTTTCCTTCAATATTTATATATATATATATATATATATATATATATATATATATATATATATATATATATATATATATATATATATATATATATATATATATATATATATATATATATATATATATATATATATATATATATATATATATATATATATATATATATATATATATATATATATATATATATATATATATATATATATATATATATATATATATATATATATATATATATATATATATATATATATATATATATATATATATATATTAGCTAACTAACACATATAAAATATTAGTAAATATCAATAAAAGAAAAATAATACACCTTAAAAATAAAACTTGAAAGATTAGGCTTGTCTGTTAAGGATTTTTCGTGTGCGCGCGCTACTTGCCAGATGTCCAAACTATAACTGACATTTCAAATATGAAAAATCAAAATATTGACAGTAAAACATTGTCATCACATAACTCAAGCATGGCTGCAGTGTTGGCAATATTAAAAATTAGTAATAATTGAGCCAGTGTCTTATTATCTGTTGTTACTTTGAAATAGGTCAGTAATAGGGGCTAGGTCAGTATTATAGCCACTTACCTTATCACACGTGCTGACTAAGCAATACGTTTATTATTGCTTACTTTTGTTTGTGTAAAAATTAAGCGATTCAATGTCAAATATACCTTGTTTTGTATTGTTTAAATGGCGCAATTACGAATCGTTTCCAACAATATTAACTTCTAGAAATATTACGTATGCAAGACGCATATGTTTTGACGCAATACACTTTGTTCTCATGACAACGCGGACAAAGATACGGTGTTGTATTGGCAATGTTCATGGGAACAAAGAGTCTTAAAGAATGATTAACCAATTGTACAATAGAGAAAAACAGATTTGAACTATAATATGGTACATATATAGAAATACAAAGAATATGTAGTAATAAAGCAAATGAAAAATAATGAAGGCGGGATAATAGATAGCCCAGAACTTAATTTTCTTTAAACCCAGGTAACATTTAACTTACTTGATTTTTTTAATTTGAAAAACAGTTTTTGTATTGAAAATATAAGTTTTTCTTCGAAATTAATATATGGTTTTGAAAAAAGAGTATTTGAAAGCAAAGGAATTTAAAAAAATTGTTTCAATATATATTTAAAAAAGACAAATTCTAGTATATTTATTTTCCAAAAAAAAATAGCACAGTCCACACGTGCGGTTTCTTGTGCAACCGGTCGCTTATTGAATTGGATGAATTCGCAAACAACCGAAAACTCCCCATACTATAACTTTTTTTTCAAAACCACAAATTTTGATTATTTCGAAGAAAACCTTATTTTTTCAATATAAAAAAGTGTTTTAAGAAAAAAATTCAATTACGTTTAGATTCAACTTCAATCAATAAATTTAAAAAAAAATTAGGTTTTATAAGTAAGACCTTAGAAGAAACAAAAAAGCAATATAATTATAAAATTAGGTTATCGATATGTCCATGATTGGGAGAATGTCCATAAATAGCACGCCTACCCTTCAAATCAAGAGGCAAGCAATTAAAAAGTTTTATTTCTCATTACACAAAGAGGGTCTGTTCAGTACCTCGTAAATTTTGATGAAATCCGTATTCAATTCGATTGTATGATAGAAATTAGCTCGCAAATCAATAAAATAGTGGATTCGCAGATGAGTCACTACCAGGAGGGCAGAGGGCCGAGGAGGTGGCGGGTGATGTGCAGGACCCATAAAGGAGGTTGGCCAATTGTCCCGATCCTAATGGCGCTATAAAGCTACACATAGTGCCCGGAGGGCAGCCCGGAGAGAGGGTGGTGCCGCTAATTGTTTCTGATACGATCAAAGGTACTTTAAATGCCATTAACAAAGTAAAGAAGACAATAAAACATGCCATGGACAGAGATCTTTACTTTATTAGAAATATATATATATATATATATATATATATATATATATATATATATATATATATATATATATATATATATATATATATATATATATATATATATATATGCATAATAATTACGATATAAGAAGTCAGCGAATTTCTTTATTAAATGCCATTAACAAGCTAAAGAAGACAATAAAACTTGCCTTAGACAGGGATCTTTCCATAAATATCAAAATAGAGTCGCCAATAATTTAGCAACGTTACCAATATTAAAATAAATCCATCGTTTCTGTGACATCATTCATTACCAACATACGAAAACCACGTATTTACGAAGGCGAATTTTCCACGAGAAAATGATAAATGCAATCCTTTATAGGTTGAGTATGTTAAATTAGATATTCCTCCCGTCTGATAATGATCCATTAAGGGTTCGGTGAACGCGCATATGAAACTGGTAGGGTTCTGTACCTCCAACACGGTTACCATAAGAACCACTGTTCTATAACTTGTTGCTTGTAACATTCCAGAATCTGCAATAAAGCAATGTCCACTGTCCACCTAATAAGTTACATTATGTACTGTAATAATAAAGAGAATTAACTTAACTTAGTTCCGACCTCATCACTTAGCCCCGTTTGTATAATTGAGTTCAAACTGTTCGCTCAGAGACCAGTCGAGTTTGTTATCTGAAAGATAGCGAGATATTCAAATAATACGGGGATATCTACACGTATATGTTACAGGTATTATCGGTACAGACGTGTATTATCTTTGAGATTACTATCTATTGAATAATAATATAATATCTATCAATCGAAGGCCAGGTAGTCTTAAAACACAAATTGCGTATTAATTGACTTTGCGTTTATTTTGTAGAACTCCATATATACTTTAAACATTTCAATCAAACCCCTTCTTCTTGATGCCTTGTGGCCTGTTTTTAAGAGGGATTAGCCAGCCTCCTGCGATGTCGATTCCCAGCAGTGAATCCATGTCTTTGGTGGTGTGCCCTGGAGTCGTCTACCTTGAAGTTAGCCGTGGAGTGCAATGTGGGGGAGTCTGGATAGTCCATTCTCCTCACATGAGCATACCATTGTTTTCGTTGCCTTCCCCACTTAACGACATCTTCGATCTCGCATATTTCTCTTATCCTGGTGTTCCTTATTCTATCTCGTAGACTCTTGCCAGATATGCTTCTTAGAGTCTTCATTTCTGACACTCTTCGGGCGTTTTTCGTTACTGCGATGTCCGCTCTGCGTTCTTTCTCATGTCATGATGGATCGCACACAAGTTTTATATAATATTTTAATTCTGCTGCCGATATTATTTTTTACTTATATATTTAAAAATAAATGCTTCATATTTGGTATACTAAAATAACTATTTTATTTTTTCCATATGAAGAATATTCATGAAGAATCATGTGGATTTTTTTTTTACTAAAAAGAAGTTCCACCAAGAAATGTCAGTACAAAACTTGAAACTGCAAATTTGGAGCTTCAAAATACATCATTCTACTGTTAGTTAATTTGAAATATATATTTAACTTAAATTTAAATTAAATTTTATTTATTTATTTTATTTTTGGAGTGTGTGGAAGTTTTAGGTAAGGGAATGTAATTAACTACGAGTATTTTAATGTTTTAGAATTTAATGAGCCCTGATGATGACAAGGTTCTTGTCGAAACCGGTTGGTTAAAGTGTACTCATAATAAAAAAGTGGTTAAAACAAAATTATACAGTTTATTAAACGTTTTTTTAAATGGGAGTTGCATGTACTATTTACCTTTCTTATTATGTACAATTCTGCCTCCGTAGTGTAATGGTCAGCACGCTCGGCTACCGTTCTGGAGGTCCCGGGTTCGATTCCCAAGGGGGGTAAAATAATTATAAGTGATTTTTTCTTTGCCATATTTATTCAATATTACCCCGGACTGGTACCTGAAGCGGAGGGCTGATCACCTTTCCTTCATGTGTAAACGATCAAGATAACACTGCGTTTATATGACGCAGTGCCCTATGCACCATTGGGGTGCGGATAAGGGTTTTATTTTATATTAAATTTATATTATGTACAATGTTTATGGATCATTGAGTGGATTTTGGTTTCTTCTAACTTAAACAAAAAATATATATATATATTTTAATTTGTGTTAGTATTTTTAAATTTAACTTGGAAAATACCACTTATTCTTTAAATATTATTTTTTGACATCTCATCAAAGATGAAGAAGAATATGGAAGTCTGGGCATTTACGGGGCTTACGACCGTCATAGGCTGGTTTAAGTGATCACTTTACACACGTGTAACATTCACCAATTCTACCCATTATTGACAACCACACTACTCAAATTCTTGGAAGTTCTATATATATTAACCAATTTAGAAACCTTGTTCATGAATCACTAGAACTTCACTAGAGACATCTATTGGTGAGATGTAAAGAAGCTTTTTATTAAGCAGAAACTCTTATATTAGTATGTGAGATCCGAATCCTGGATTATAATCACACACATGAGAAACGCCAGAAAATACCATTTTCATTTTTATTATTAAGCTTATAATTTGACCAGATAATTTATTTACAACATATTGAGTGTGTCCAAATACTTGTTCACAAAAACAAATTATTCTTTAAATCAATTGTGTTTTTGTTTCGTTTCATTCGTGTTTCGACGCATTCAGCATTATTACGTTTATTTAAAATGATGCATCGAAACACGACATAGCATTAGAATCTAAGTCGACAACGTCAGATTTACACGGATATGAAGGAATGCATTATTTGAAACGAATGTTGCTCGACCCGAGAACTAGGTATTATTACTATTAGGCGCTCCGTTCCATAGATAATGCCATATCATACAATCTCGGTATGGCGGATAAGTAGGTCGACTGCACACTGTTATCAGACTCGTATTAGTATACGTAGAGACGTGCGTGCGTGAGTTCGGAACATTCCCCGGCCGTACCCAGCTCAGCTGCGTTTAGTTGCATGCATACCTCTACTCACGTGGAATTTAATTACTATGAAGTGAATGCAAACGGATATATAGTACTAACGAGATAAAATAATCTAAAGAAACGAGTAAAGAAGTGGTTTCTCGATATGGGAGTTTCTCGATAAGAGTTGCATAAAATTAGTCACCCCGCCGAGATAGAGACAGCCAAAAGCGGACAGTTATATATATATATATATATATATATATATATATATATATATATATATATATATATATATATATATATATATATATATATATAAATATATAATAATAATAATAAAACCCTTATCCGCACCCCAATGGTGCATAGGGCACTGCTTCATATGAACACAGTGTTATCTTGATCGTTTACACACGAAGGAAAGGTGATCAGCCCTCCGCTTCAGGTACCAGTCCAGGGTAATATTGAATAAATATTACAGTGAAAAAATCACTTTTATTTATTTGACCCCCCTGGGAATCGAACCCGGGACCTCCAGAACGGTAGCCTAGCGTGCTGACCATTACACTACAGAGGCGGACAAATGTATATATATATATATATATATATATATATATATATATATATATATATATATATATATATATTATATAAATATATAATAATAATAATAAAACCCTTATCCGCATGCTTCATATGAACACAGTGTTATCTTGATCGTTTACACACGAAGGAAAGGTGATCAGCCCTCCGCTTCAGGTACCAGTCCAGGGTAATATTGAATAAATATTACAGTGAAAAAATCACTTTTATTTATTTGACCCCCCTGGGAATCGAACCCGGGACCTCCAGAACGGTAGCCTAGCGTGCTGACCATTACACTACAGAGGCGGACAAATGTATATATATATATATATATATATATATATATATATATATATATATATATATATATATATATATATATATATATATATATATATATATATTTATATAAATATATAATAATAATAATAAAACCCTTATCCGCATGCTTCATATGAACACAGTGTTATCTTGATCGTTTACACACGAAGGAAAGGTGATCAGCCCTCCGCTTCAGGTACCAGTCCAGGGTAATATTGAATAAATATTACAGTGAAAAAATCACTTTTATTTATTTGACCCCCCTGGGAATCGAACCCGGGACCTCCAGAACGGTAGCCTAGCGTGCTGACCATTACACTACAGAGGCGGACAAATGTATATATATATATATATATATATATATATATATATATATATATATATATATATATATATATATACATATATATGTATATATACAAATATATTTTTATTTTTTTTGTAAAAAGAGGAATATTTGTGTTTTTGTTATTAACACAAATATTTACATCTTCCGCAATCAACCTATTGCATACGACTGTTTCAAACTTACCTCTTATGCCATCAACAATAATACATGAAAGTGGTCAGGTTAGGAGTCGAAACAATCGGCGGTTATGTATGAGGAGATGCATGAACGTGGAAGAGGCGAAGAATGTTTGCAAGGACAGAGTGGTGTGGCATTCTATCCTCTCTGCCTACCCCTGCGGGGAAGCGGCGTGATGGTTAGTAGGTTAGTTAGTTACATAAATGTTTCAATTTCATACTATTTCTGTGAGCCTAAGCGGCTCGTTATTAGAAATATGTATCAAATTGTAGTAGATTGGGTTCGAACCGAGAAACTCTGATTTGAGAGTCCATGACACTAACCACGGGACCACAATCCGACACAATTTTTCTAAAAATTTCAATTTACTTTACATCTTGAAATCGGTAGACATAAAAATCTCGGTGAGTGGTTTTACATACTAATATTATGAACATTTTTGTAAAAAAAATAAGTAAGTAAAAATGACTAACCACAAAGTAAATGCTTTACTTTATATATTAAGAATAATATTATTATTTTTACTATAAAAATATTTTTTTGCATATATTAAAAAACGTACTCTGAACTATACAACGCGTATTAAATCCCTAAAGCATTTGTAGCCAACATTATCCTTCCTGTACAATAGGTACACCATGAATATATTCATGGGACTCCGCCGTTTACTCTGCGTTTAAACGCGATACCATTTCATGATTTGATTTCGAAATTTTCATAATCTCCTCTGAAACTTCTGAATATTTAAGTGCGAGTAATTCAATTCCGCGACAGGAATTATGATGCGACATCGGAATTCCCGCGAATGTGACGCCTCGGGGCTTGTGCCGAGCCCACACTTTGGCAGTTTCACCACCCTCTACCGCAGGGGAGGATTGAAACAGGGTGAAAAATCAAGGAAAATCATTTCCGCCGATATGAGATTCTTCGCGGCGATAAAACGAGTCTGAAACGATAATTGGTTTGAAATTGAGGATCGATGGTTTTAATGTTTTTGGCTACCCTTGAATTACTGTACAAAAAATATAAAGGAAGTACGAAATATATATTCATATTTTAAATGTGATACATACATAAATAAGTTGTTACATAAACATTTCAATGACTTTTGTCAATTTCCCCTAGAGACAAAAGATAGATATTCTTAATATTATTGATATTTATAGCATTTACTTTGTGGTTAGTCATTTTTACTTTTGTTTTGAATATTGAAAGCATAAACTTTGTGGATCATATTGATATATTATTTCGAGAAATAAAAATACTTTGTGTTTTGATCCACTCGCATTTTTATTAATCAACTAGTTTCGGCAACAACCTGTTGCCCTCTTCAGGGTTTAATTTATGACTAAACATGTTTAGTCATAAATTAAACCCTGAAGAGGACAACAGGTTGTTGCCGAAACTAGTTGGTTAATAAAAATGTGACTGGATGAAAACACAAAGTATTTTTATTTCTCGAAATAATATATTTTTACTTTTACTTAAGGTTTCAGCACAAACATGCGTTACGAGCCGAGGTGCATGTTTAACCTCGGCTCGTAACGCATGTTTGTGCTACAACTCCCAGTGCATGTTGGACTTCGGGTCGACCAAAAATAGCGTGTGTTAAACATTTTGTGTAGTTTTAAGTGTGTAAATAGTGCTATGGTAGTGAGGGGTAGTATTATTTACATGCTGTGGAAGTGATTGTCCTGACGAAGAGACGGGTACGTCTCATAACCGGTAGACATACAAATCTCGGTGAATGGTTATTTAGTAATATTACTTACATTTTTGTAAAAAAATAAGAAAAAATGCATATTAAAACACCAAATCCATATTAGTAATCCGAACACATCCCTCCTTACGCCCTCAATCCATTGCACTACCGCTGGCATTTTATTATATACTCCATTCCAATCCTCTAAAAACCTCCCTATAGCGCATCAACCCTTTCTGTTTTCACCCCCTATATTTCGTGTGCGGATTGTGTTGACTTTTGTGAGCTATTCGCAGTCATTTACAGCGAAGTATTCGCATTTATATTCTCACACCAGAAAATAAAAAGGGCTTATCTTTTACACTGTGTGTCAAAATCCAGTACAAATGCCGAGAACCTTTTGAAATCTAGGGGTTGAAGGCACTCCTGGCTTGCCTAGGATCCTGAATTTAATACATTATTTTTGTGCAGGACATTTCTGAGGTTTCGCAAAGATGAGGGGAATGCGGTTCAGTAGGCTTGTATGGAAAAATAAAGCTTTAGTGCTCTTTTGCTGAAATGTCACGAGAAAAAATGCAGAGTTGAATACTGAAAATATCTGCAAATGACTGCTGAAATAACTGCCACAGTGAATATTAAAAGTTTAGTTTAGACTATGATGTTTTCTGCGTTAATCTAACCATGATGTTGAGTGAAAGCACGAAAAATATAGAATGAATATTAAAAAAGCTTTTATTCATATCATGATACGATTTGTCGTTATTAATAGCCATTGGAATTATTCGAAACAATGTAAACATTTTTCTATCACGACATTCTTAGTGCGTCCAAATACTTGTTCATAAATCTGGGTTTCTAAATAAAGGCTTCCTAAATCCATTATAGATATTTTGTATACTAAAAGCATTGTTAACTTTGTGGTATGTTTTTTTAAAAGTAAATGACGAATGATTAGGAGAGTGTCCAATCATACATGGCTGTTGTGAAGTCCATCACGGAACGTCATGACATGAGTCATATATGTATGACTTCCAAAATTGAAGTAGTATGGTTGTCAATCATAGGTGTTTTGAGATTGTTTGTGGACGTGTGAGTGAAAAAAGGACAGTAAAACAAATTTGCGAGGCGAATGTAGTTGTAAATAGCAGCAGAGGAAGACCGAAGAAAACGTGGCAAGATCAGGTGTGTCGAACACTTGAAAGCGCTCTGGTCATGTATGTATGGGGAGATGCATGATGTGCAAGAGACGAGGAATGTTTGCAAAGACAGAGTGGTGTGGCGTTTGATTATTTCTGCCTACATCTCCGGGGTAGCGGCACGATGATTAGTCAGCTAGTTTGTTATCTAAGGAATAAATGGCAAATTTTCATGTCTCCATCCCAATACACTAAAAAAATATATGTCGGGGTATAAATATAAAATGTATTATGAAACGTGTATCAATTAAAAAAAAACAAGAAATCATTAATAATAAAACCCTTATCCGCACCCCAATGGTGCATAGGGCACTGCGTCATATAAACGCAGTGTTATCTTGATCGTTTACACATGAAGGAAGGGTGATCAGCCCTCCCCTCCAGGTACCAGTCCATGGTAATATTGAATAAATATGACAGTGAAAAAATCACTTATATTTATTTTACCCCCCTTGGGAATCGAACCCGGGACCTCCAGAACGGTAGCCGAGCGTGCTGACCATTACACTACGGAGGCGGAATCATTAGACAAATTATTACCACGTACGCGTCTATAATACAAACACTAAAATGGGGGAATTAATTTGTTTCATTCCAAGTACAAAACGTAATAAATTATAGGGACATTATGAAAGCTTCATTAACTATCTCCTACATACGATTAAAAAGATAACTTAAAAGTTACATAAATACAATTGCAGTTGAATTCTCGTGGGTTTGACGAATTAAAAGATAATTGACTAACTTTTCACAAGTCAAACAAATTGTTATAGTTACACAATCGTTCCGGAATCGGACAAAGAAATGTTGAAACCGGATAATTTATGGCAATACTCGGATACGTGTGGTGTAATGTAATGCCTCTGGGCTTATAAATACACCCAAAATACATTTTGACAAATTAATAACGTCACTAAATGAGAATTTATCTATATTATTTTTTGACATCTCATCAAAGATGAAGAAGAATATGGAAGTCTGGGCATTTACGGGGCTTACGACCGTCATAGGCTGGTTTGAGTGATCACTTAACACACGTGTAACATTCACCAATTCTACCCATTATTGACAACCACACAACTCAAATTCTTGGAAGTTCTATAAATATGAACCAATTTAGAAACCTTGTTCTTGAATCACTAGAACTTCACTAGAAACATCTATTGGTGAGATGTAAAGAAGCTTTTTTATTAAGCAGAAACTCTTATATTAGTATGTGAGATCCGAATCCTGGATTATAATCACACACATGAGAAACGCCAGAAAATACCATTTTCATTTTTATTATTAAGCTAATAATTTGACCAGATAATTTATTTACAACATTTTGAGTGTGTCCAAATACTTGTTCATAAAATCTGGATTATCTCCAATTACTGGAGTTATTTTCATATTATTTTTTGACATCTCATCAAAGACTTTGATGAGATGTCAAAAAATAATGTGAAAATAACTCCAGTAATTGGAGATAATCCAGATTTTGTAAACAAGTATTGGGACACACTCAAAATGTTGTAAAAGATAATTGACTAACTTTTTACAAGTCAAACAGATTGTTATAGTTACACAATCGTTCCGGAATCGGACAAAAAAATGTTGAAACCGGATAATTTATGGCAATACTCGGATTACGTCGCTAATTGGGGGATACGTGTGGTGTAATGTACATAATGCCACCTCGAGGAATTTTCTGGGCTTATAAATACACTTAAAAATACATTTTGACAAATTAATAATAACGTCACAAAATGAGAATTTATCTACACGAATAAAAAAGTTATTTAAAAAAAAATATTTCAATTCAAACCCTTATCCGCACCCCAATGGTGCATAAGGCACTGCATTATATAACCACAGTGTTATCTTGATCGTTAACACACGAAGGAAAGGTGATCAGCCCTCCGCTTTAGGTACCAGTCCAGGGTAATATTGAATAAATATCACTTTTATTTATTTGACCCCCCCTAGGAATCGAACCCGGGACCTCCAGAACGGTAGCCAAGCGTGCTGACCAAGACTAAAAAAAATATACCTTTATTTATATTTTTTTATTGACATAAATTTTATACGTTTATTTAAAAGAACAATTATAAACATATTCAAAATATTTTTTTGCAGAGACCTTGTGTGTCTTGTCGGTGGAGTTCTTTTTAAATACATTTTAAAATTGTTTTTATCCTTTTTAACCTAATATACACACAAAAAAGAGAGAAAAAATAAAAAATATAAACCATTTACTAGTAGCTAGTAAACGTACATTTGTTCAAAATCTTAAATCTCCTAAACTCATTCACCGATCGTTTTGAAATTTCGACACAACGTTTCAATAAAATATTCGCGTATTTTTGCTTTGTGTGGTTTTTACCTGCGATATGTAAATTTTGAAAAACTGACTTGATATGTTGATTATGGTTATGACTAATGTTTGGAAGTGATGCATGGAGTTGGCCAAAGAAAGTAGACTGAATGTAGTCAAAAGGCAATCTCTCAGGCAAATGTGCATCAAAACGATGTATGTATGATAGATATTCGAATGGTGCGTATTGTTAGCTACATATTTGTCAATTTGACATTAAAAACGTAAGCTGGAAAGAAGTATAAACCGAAATAAAGAACGAATGATATTCTTTTGGGGTAACCGAAAAAGTGACGGTTACATATAAGATGAGAAAAACAATCGAAGAAGTAACAATTACATATAAGATGAAATTAACAATCGAAAAAGTAACAGTTACATATAAGATGAGATAAACAATCGAAAAAGTAACAGTTACATATAAGACGAGATAAACAATCGAAAAAGTAACGGTGACATATAAGATGAGATAAACAATCGAAAAAGTAACAGTTACATATAAGATGAGAAAAACAATCGAAAAAGTAACAGTTACATATAAGATGAGATAAACAATCGAAAAAGTAACAGTTACATATAAGATGAGATAAACATTCGAAGAAGGACAGTTACACATAAGATGAGATAGATAAACAATCGAAGAAGTAACAGTTACATATAATATGAGATAAACAATCGAAGAAGTAACAGTTACATATAAGATGATATAAACAATCGAAAAAGTAACAGTTACATATAAGATGAGATAGTCAATCGAAGAAGTTACAGTTACATATTTCATTTCAGAAATAAATTAAACCTCCCATCAAATGAAGCTAGCAGTGGGGCTAGAAGAATTTTATTTATGGATATACTAAAATGAATATCCGTTTTTATTGAAAGTGAAAAAAAAGTAACGCAATGTGGCAGCCCTTAATAAAAAATAATGGTGTTGGTCCTCCCAAAAGGATTATCGAAGGATCACATTCCGGATCAAATTAAGATAAGATTAATGACGTCATAATTCAAGCGTTAATTGGCAACCCTGTATTTGCCGGGAATGAAGAAAAACGGTGAATATTTTTTCATTGTTTTTGTATCCTTCTGCGAGATATTTCCACCAGCGAAAGGCTTCGTTTATTGAGATAAATACCGGATGATTTCAGATTATTGCAATGAATGGGGAAAATACAGTATTTTCGAGGGGGTTTTGCTTATACAGTCATTATCTGCTTCAAATATAAAAGTATAACACTTGTATAAGACCACTTTTTGAGTATATTAATGTTAACACGATTATTTTTCGAGAACTACAGATGTCCTAATAAGTAGTTTTTTTATATATTTAAATCATTATGTTAAAGCCAATGCTAATCAATAAATGCCATAAACTCTATAAACTATCAAAGGATGAAAAACATAGGTAAAAATGATAGTTTTGGATGATTCATATAGCGTCATTTTCGTAAAATACTACCTCAAGGTCGCTTTAAAGTAGGTATATATACATTTTGAGTGTAATACATTTAAAGTAGGTATATATACATTTACAACATTTTGAGTGTGTCGAAATACTTGTTCACAAATCTGAATTATCTCCAATTAGGAGTTATTTTTTGCATTTTTTTTTCGACATCTCAACATACAGAAGAATATGGAAGTCTGGGCATTTACAGGGCTTACGACCGTCATAGGTTTGGTTAAGTGATCACTGAACACACGCGTAACATTCACCAATTTTACACGTGTGTAAAGTCATCACTTAACCAAGCCTATGACGGTCGTACGTGTAAGTATATATGTATACATACATTTTATGACTGGATGAATTGCTTGAATTATATAGGAAATAATTTTGTTATTGTCGAATGATGTTTCAGTGAAAATGTTAAAAAAAAAATTTAAAATTAAGTAAGTGATGTACGGGATTTTTTAAATTTAATAATGTAACGAGAGACGAGCGTTGAAGGGTGGGTGGCAGTTCAGCCGCGAGGGGTTGAATGTGACAGAATATTATTAAACAAAGTGCGGCCATAAACCTGATAAATATCCCTCGCGGTGGGAAATTAGCATTTTTAATCCTTGCAAGGGATGCTGATGTCATGTGCTCTAATGGTCCTTAAACTATGGCATCAATTACTATGAAGTGTATAAATAAGAGAGAAAAAACACCTCACATTATATTACATTAAAGATATTTTTAAACTCCCCTGATGAAAGATATTTTTAAACTTTAAATTTTAAACTTTTTAAGGACGCAGACCCCCAGGCAGACCTCCAAAAAGGTGGAAAGACAGCTGGGAGTCAACATCCCAAAAGCTACAAGCGGAGGCACAAACAGATCCTTAGGATCTAGAAAAAGATGAAGAAGATGAAGATATTTTTAAGTCCTTTAAGTGTCCTTTGGTGTAGACCAAAAAAGATCTTCTACCTGGCTTCATCCCAACTTATTGTCTTTGTAGAGGGTTGGGTTCGGCTCTCCTCGTCCTCAGGTTGTAGGTCCTTCCATCGTATACAACGTCGCCATGCCTTCGAGTCATGTTATCTTTCTGTAGCATCCATGATTTTTTCGGTCTTTCTCTAGATGTCTTTCGAGAAAGATCCATGGCGATCGCCTGGTTTACAATATGTTCAGGTTCTCTACGTCCTATGTGCCTATACCATCTCAATTGCCTCTCCTCTACTTACTATTGATGCCTGTTACACCCAGGCTTCCTCGAATGCGTGAACTATAGAATTTATTTTGTCTCGAAGGGACAATTTCTTCATACATACAAGCTGATTATTCCGATTCCCGATCTGAACTATTTCGAGTATTTGAAATACTTGATCATGCCTAGTTTTCATCACATTCGTCTCGTAAATTTGTTTTACTGTTCTTGCTTCACACATTTGATTGAAATGATATGAGTACGTACCTACATGCCCTATTAACTATTGTTGTCTCCCGTAAATTATTACTGCACATGTTAAAACTATTACCTAAGTACCCAAAATTGTATAGCTATATAAGGACCGTCAGTCCATTTAATCTTCACATTCGTTTTAAAATGCTATAAAACTAGGCAAAACAATTGTCCCAAAATAATTTTGATGTGTTTTTTACAATAAAATACAAATTAGCAGACTCAAAAAATCAGTGTTTGATTTAACATTTAATACATAAATAGCTTAACCCGGCGTCATTGTTGTACGAAATTGTTACACGGATATTGAAGTGGGTCATTTTCATGTTTTATTGAATATTTTCGTAATCTTTGTCATTATAATGCATATTTACACTCTGATCAAGACTCTTACAAGAGAAAATATTGTTGGCTCCAGCTACTGAGAAGAATAGCATCTACATGCGCGTATGTAAAAATTATTTACATTTTTAAACGCACTGAGTCATTTTTGACCCAACCTCAATGACGCCGGGTTAAAAAAATATACATGTGAAAGATTGGGAACCTTATTAAAAATAAAGGGTTAAAGATTCATAATAAATATAGGGGTGATCAGTGCCAGTGGTGAATATTGCGTGTAGGGTTGCATATGTCACATTTTATGCAAATTGCCTGGAGCGATAGCTATATCTTGACTTAACGTCATGTTTTTATTGCTTTTACTGGGTAAAAATGCTAAACAAGTCGCTAATTTATATGACAATTTATTTTATTACATAAAAACAACAAAAAAAAATCACCAAATATCTGTTTCAATGTGTTCTTCTTTCTTCCATGTACTGTAATATTAATATTAATACATGTACTAATATTTTCTTTCTTGACGCCAATTTAGGATTTATCTCAGCCTTTCATTATTTTCTTAAATCACCATAGAGTCCTGGTTTCAACTCTAATGTATCGGAGTGAAGCATAGAGTTGGCAAAAGAAGGAGGAAAGTAGACTGAATGCAGTCTCTCAGTCCAACGAAAAAGATATATCGCTCACTCCTTTCAAGAACGTCATAAATCAAAAATCGTCAATTTTCAGTTGTGCATGTTTTCGGAATGCCCAAAAAATGTACTATATCTCAGCAAAAGAGGTATATTTTTAACTCAATATTTACCCGCTACAGGGCAGAAAGTGTTGTTTTTGCATTTTGAAGAAAAGGTATTGTTTAATTATTTTTTTAAATATCCTAAATATTTTTCGAATGGAGAAAAAACAATCACGTTTTACTTTAAAAAATCTGTTGCACAGTAAAAAGTTCAATAAGTAGCTTGATATTTAATTTTAAAACATTTTATTATATTATAACTTTAAAAACGATCTCCTGAAAAATCAAGTTTTTTGATTTATGACGTTCTTGAAAGGAGTGAGCGATATGAGAGATAATTTAAAAATATATGATAGATTATTAATAAATGTCCTTAATTGTAATTTAATTTTGATAAATGAATAAGTTTTGTATGGGAATTATAAGATTTGGTCAAAAATTAATTTTTTACAGAAGTTAGAAACTTATTTGATTTCGTAAATTAAAGATTGATAAAGATATAGAAAGGAGAGTGAATGCTGGGAACAGAGTGAATGGTGCACTGAAATCAGCTATAGGAAATTAAAGCTTATCAGCGAAAGCTTGACTGGCAGCATATAACGGAGTCCTAGTACCAATCACAATGTATGAAAGTGAAGCATGGAGTTGGAAAGAGAACGATGAAAGTAGACTGAATGCAGTTAAATTGCGATCTCTAAAAACGGTATTTGATAGATGTTCGAATTGTGTAATGAGCAAAGTATGCTAGGCTGAGATAAGAATTATCGATAATAATTTGGACATGCGGAATGAATCAGTGAGGAAAGAAAGGTTAAAAAAATATTAGGCGAAATAGAAGCAGAGGAAGACCGAGGACATCTTGGCATGACCAAGTATTTAAAATACTTGAAAGTAGTCATGTCAGAAGCCGGAATAATAATAAAGAAGGTATGTATGAGGAGATGTGCGCATGAATGTGGAAGGAAAAGGTATTGAGAAATGGATATGATCCCGAGTATTATTTACAACATTTTGAGTGTGTCCAAATACTTTAAAAATCTGGATTATTTCCAATGAGGAGTTATTTTTTGAATTATGTTAAGTGATCACTTAAACCAGCCTATGACGGTCATAAGCCCTGTAAATCCCCAGACTTCCATATTCTTCTTCATCTATGCTAAGATGTCAAAATAAAAAACGAGCTTGCTTTATGAAACGTCTTTTAGCGAACTGGATATTTCTTTTTTATATTATATATGTACTACGAAGTTTTCTCGGCGTTTTTTAAACGACTTCATAACCTTTATTTTTGGGTTATTTATTATTAAATTTGTCCTTGTGTTGATTTCGTTCTGGGCACTTTGCCCAAAATAATAGTGATAAGCTCTTGAATTATCGGCTAGCCCGTCTGGGGTGAGTCAGGGTCTAAGACAGAGATGATTTAAAGAAGCAAAGAAAGATAAAACTAAAGAAGCGACTATAAATTTTAATAGCGTGAAGTACGGAAGAAAAAAAATTGAAACAAAAATTTGGAAATGAGAGTGGATTTTAAACCCTATTAGTGGCAAAGAGCGCCATCGACGAGCGAAATCGTCTACCTGTTCCAAAATTTCCCGATTTACTAGCATTTTACATATTATTTAATGGTGATATCATATTATTTCTTGACATCTCATCAAACATGAAGAAGAATATGGAGGTCTGGGCATTTACGGGGCTGACAACCGTCAAAGGTTGGTTTAAGTTATCACTTTACACACGTGTAACATTCACCAATTCTACCCATTATTGACAACCACACTACTGAAATTCTTGGAAGTTCTATATATATGAACCAATTTTGAAACATTATTATTGAATCACTAGAACTTCACTAGAGACATCTATTGGTGAGATGAAAATAAGCTTTTCATTAAGCAGAAACTCTTATGTTGTAATCAAAATGTTGTAATTAAATGATCAGCTATTTAGCGAGCGAGTCAGTAAACGGATCAGCGTTCATGAATTAGATTCACCCGAAACTGGGATCCGATCACTCACGAACGACTTACGTCTAATAGATATTCATCATCTTCTTCCTTCTTATAGATTCTCGGATCTGTCTGTTTTGTTACCCGTCTCTTGTGACCAGGACTACCAGCTGTCACACCATCGCTTTCGAGGTTTTCTTCTGTCTGGGTTCTATTGTAGACCAATTCGGGCCAGTCTATTTTCTTGCAATTTACTGACATGAGCATTCCAGAAACGTCTTCGCTGTCTTCCCCATCTGACTATATCCTCCGTTTTCCGAATTGCCATGTTCCTCATTTGGGATCTAAAGGTGTTTTCGGTTATACACCTCAATGTTCTCATTTCTGAAGTTCTTAGTAGAGATTTGGTTCTCGCTGTGTCTGCTCTGGTCTCTATCCCATATCGCTCACTCCTTTCAAGAACGTCATAAATCAAGAAACTAAATTTTTCAGGAGAACGTTTTTAAAGTTTAAAAATATAACACAATTTATGAAAAATAAATATCAAGATACTTATTGAACTTTTTACTGTGCAAGAGATCTTTTTAGGTAAAACCTTAAGGTTTTTTCTCCATTTGAAAAATATTTAGTATGTTTAAAAAAATAATTAAACAATACCTTTTATTAAAAATGCAAAAACAACATTTTCAGCCCTGTAGCGGGTAAATATAGGGTTAAAAATATGCCTCTTTTGCTGGGATATAGTACATTTTCTGGGCAATCCGAAAACATGCACAGCTGAAAAATGTCGATTTTTGATTTATGACGTTCTGTGTATCGCTCACTCAAGGAGTGAGCGATATGTGGTAATTGGTTTAATCCATAATAGTTATTCCTTTTAGCAATATGCAAAAGGTTTAGCAATTCCTTCAATAAGAATCGTGAACTAAAATTTCCAACGCTTTTATGAACGATCTAAAATCGTTTTAGCTCCGGGCATGTCATGTTTAGTTTCCAAACTTAGTTCCGTAACGGTCGAGTATCGTTTAGCGCAAGAGAAATGAGAAATTGTTATCAATAAGGAAGTCATGAATTACAGATTTGAGGTTAGGGAAATCGATATATTGATTAATATGTCGGTGCATTTTTTATATTTATATTTTTATAGCATTCTTATTTCCTTATTAAATATACAAATAATAATGATAAGTTCCCTGAAGAATCGATCAAAATAAAACGAGGAAATGACAAACTATCATATTAGTGAAACCAATTTTGATTGACCACTCATTATTAAGATGGCGGATATTGGTCATTCGAAATTATGTGAATTTGTTTAATAATAGCTATTTATATTTAAATTGCGTGAAATCTAGCTACTGAAATAGAATATACATACTAGGAATGGTAACAAAAAAGTGAAACTGTTCATTTAAAACAGTTTTATCCCTTGAAACAAAATTTTTGAAATAAAGATATATATTTGTATATTTTTTCATTAAAAATATACTACTCTGCGCCAAACACATTAAGTGATTCATATTTTATTCATATAAAAATGGAGAATTTTTCGGTAATAAGTAGCAAATCAATTAATTTGGCCAAAAGATTTATGGCTTTAATTATTTTGCAATAAAGTTGTAAACAGTCTGCTTTTATCACCCATAAAGTCATTAAATAACAAAACTAAGTACAAAAGTCTCTTCGTCAGGACAATCACTTCAACTGCATCAAAATATACTACACGTCACTACGTTCGTTTTGAAATCTTTTGTGCATGTTGGTCCACGGATCGACCAAGTTCGCATGTGATTAACATGTTGTGCAGTTGTAAATGTGTGAATAGTGCTATAGTAGTGACGTGTAGTATTGCTTGCATGCTGTTGTAATGATTGTCCTGACGAAGAGACGGGCACATCTCGGAACCGGTAGACGAAAATCTCGGTGAGTGGTTAAATACTAACATAACACAAGTTTTTGTAAAATAATAAAATAAAAAAATTCTTGTAGTGAAACGGTGGCAGTAACTTTTATTTTTTCTAATAACAAAGTGTATATTCAATAAGCTGACCTCCAACACAAGACAGCATTAAAAAAAAGTAAAAATTCAAACAATAAAATATAGAATTTGTACTCTTAGGTTTATTTCATGATTGTATGTTTTTTTGTTTTTATTTATTTAAATTTCCTTTAGTGTTTTTACCCTGCTTATGAATACAAGGTAAATTTACAATGCATGTTAAAGGAATGAATGAATGCAAGTTAAAGGTTAACAAAATACCTTGTGGATTAAAAGACTAAGTCGGAAGAGTAAGAGTATAAGCATCTTAAGAATGTCGGGTACTACCGGTTTAGAATATGCAGTGAATAATGGAAAGGCAGACCCACTACATTATGGATTCAGTTACGGCCACAGGAATGGGAAACTAGGCTACCGAATGCTGGATACTGGTTAAATATTGCCCGGATTAAGGTTAAATTATTATGTATCTGCTGGTGATATATCGAAGGAGCTCTACGTGAGATATACGCCCGAAATGCTAGAACCCAACAAGTGATAAACATATCTACTGAATATTGATATACAGAGGCGTATTCATGTAATATATCGCTCACTCCTTTCAAGAAAATCATAAATAAAAAAACCTGATTTTTCACGAGAACTATTTTAAAGTTTAAAAAATATAATACAATGTATTAAAAATAAATATCAAGCCACTTACTGAACTTTTTACTGTGCAACAGATCTTTAAAGGTTAAACCTTAAGGTTTTTTCTCCATTTGAAAAATATTTAGGATACTTTAAAAAAATAATTAAACAATACCTTTTCTTCAAATGGCAAAAAAACACTTTCTGCCCTGTAGAGGGTAAATAAAAAGTTAAAAATATGCCTCTTTTGCTGGGATATAGTACATTTTCTGGGCATTCCGAAAACAAAACAACTGAAAATAGACGATTTTTGATTTATGACGTTCTTGAAAGGAGTGAGCAATATGGCGGACCATATTATTTATTGATTCGGCATTAACTTTGTGGAAAGACACGTTGATTTTTTTAATAAATAAAACACTTGTATAAAACTCATTAAGTGGTAGTATACAAGTGTTTTTAAAAATAAGCTAAACCATAGCTTTTCAACTCTAAAAATGGTCGAGTCTACAGCAATATCCATTTGCAGAATCCAATATGCAGTTCGCAAACATTATCATCCAGTGCAAAATGTTTTAGATTATTTTAAAGCGTTACGGTTAATAGAAAGCCATAAGATAACAGAGCAGAGGGCAGAGTGTGGTGTGGGGATGCGGGGGTGGTTTATTAGGGGTTGGTCTGGCCAGATAACGTCTGCTTGCAGCAGGGGTACATAGAGCACGGTACTGTGACGTTACGAGATTTAATCTCAAGCTTAACGTCGACATAATATATGTATTATAAATTAGTATAATATTATTGGGAACTTTATACAATAAAACAACTTTGTTTTAAACCACTTTTTTTCATACTATAAAAAGTGGTTTAAAACAAAGTTGTTGTTTTTTTAAATAAAGTTTATAAAATGTGTCACAAAGTATTTGTGAAAAATTTCAATAAATTATTTGGAAGTATCTATTTGCTAAGATAATCGGACATTTTATACTCTATTTAGGGCAGACGAGAAAATATATATTTACATTATTATCACATAATATTAAAGTCATTTTTACATTTTTTTTTACAAAAATGTTCGTTATATTAGTACACCATATAACCACTCACCGTTAGTGGTTATATACTAATACATATAAATAACTAAAAAAATATATAAAAGAGAAAAAAATACATAAAAAAACATGAAAATGAGTTGATCAGTCATGAATTTTAGGTAGCCAATTTTAAGTAAAAAAAACTAAGCAATAAAGGAAAAAAACATTTGTTTTTAACAACTAAACACATATTTTTTGGTCAAACCATCTAACCATACAGAGTACAGAAGAATTAAAAGACTTGTATCAGACCACTTTTGAGTTTATTAATGTAAACAAGACTAGTTTCAAGAACAAGCTGTTCTCATGAATATGTGAAAATACAAACTGTTAATATTTTCACATTTCGATGAAAACGCAAATAGTTTAGAGATGTACTGATATATGTATTATAAACATACATTAGGATAATATTAATTCGAACTTTATAAAACAAAACAACTTTGTTTTAAACCACTTTTTTCATACAGTAAAAAGTGGTTACAAACAAAGTTGTTTTATATTATAAAGTTTATAAAATGTGTCAAAGTATCTGCGAAAAACATTGAATAAATTACAAAAACATTCAATATCTACCTGATCTATTTGTGTTAATATTTATAAAATATTTTTGGTGTAATACAAGTGTTTTATTCATTATTTGAATCATCATGGTATTTTCAACGTAAGTAAATACCAAATCAATAAGGATTTTAATGACTGTTATTTAATTTAAATTCTTCTCCGTCTTTTCCCTCATTACTGAGGGTTGTAACCCTTGTGGAAGCAATGACTCTTCTTTAGTTATCCCTTGACTGCGCTGCACGTAGCGCTCCAACCACCGAGGTGCCTAAATACTATAATATAATGTCGTAGTTTTATTTTAAACTATGATTTAAATAAAACTACGTATTATATAACTGTGTTTTCTGATCCCCGTATACTACTGTTGTCTCCCGACAACAGGATAATTAAGATAACTGGTCCTGTATTAAGTACTGAGCATGTGCGATAAGGGTGGTACGCAGGAGGATTAAGTAATGGAAGTAGGTAAGTACAATACGACATACGCCATTATGAACTATCATCCCCCATAGGGGATTCAATACCCAAGTGGATACTATAACCCTTATTATATCTAATATGAATATTTTAATCAGTAAATATGCTTTTCTATTATAATTTTTGGGACAATTTGAGTAGATCCAAATACTTGTTCGCAAATCTGGGTAACAAAATATTGTAAAAGTAATCAAATTATAAAGCTGCATTAAATAAAAATCAAGTTTACAACATTTTGAGTGTGTCCAAATACTTGTTCACAAATCTGGACTATTTCCAATTAGGAGTTATTTTTTGACATCTCAACATAGTTGAAGAAGAATATGGAAGTCTGGGCATTTACATCTTTCATCTCACCATAGATGTCTCTAGTGAATTCAAGCACTATGTTTCGAATTTGAACAATATATAGAAGTTCCAAGAGTTTGAGCAGTGTGATTGTCAATCATGGGTAGAATTGGTGAATGTTACACGTGTGTAAAATGATCACTTAAACCAGCCTAGACTTATATTTTCTTCTTCATCTTTGTTGAGATGTCAGAAAATAATATACAAATTATTTAGGCGTTTCCCTGTATTTAAAATAATACAATTAGGAGAATTTTCCCCTTTTCATTTTTATAATTTCAAATCATCAATTGTTTCAAAATATTGTTTTTGATTAAAAAGTACAATCAATCGGTGCCGTGAGATCTACGTATCTTTATATCAACACGTAATTTGTTGTCTGCTAGCGACATGTCATATTTTTCATCTAACAAATGTGGTACCATCATTACGAAAAAGGTGCTTGACTAAAGGCCTAGAACAAGAAGCAGAAGCGTGGGTAGGCCACACACAAGATGGTCCGATGACATTAAGGAAATCGCGGGCCTGCACTGGAAGAGAGTCGCGTCCAACAGACAACTGTGGAAGTCCAAGAGGAAGGCATTTGTTCAATACTGGACTCAAGAAGAAGGCTGAAGTATGAAAGTAAGTATCATTACGACGGGATGAGACTACTAGACTATTCGGGTTTCATTTGATCCGATTTACAGCTTCTCTCTTATTAGATGGCCGCATTCAGTTGCCACCCAACGGCGCGTTGGGATGGACGTGGCGGCTATGACTCAGTTGGTGACGAGCTGCATACTACGATTTCCATACATTATAAACTAAAGTCTTTTGGTACTCCCCTTTGGATCACGTATCAGTTTTTGATTATCAGTACGGGAAAGGTTAAAATAAAATAAAAAGAGTTATCGCTGTGCGAAAGTGTGGGCGTATTAAATCTGTCTACTTTATTATTTGCTAGTTCGCTACCAGATGCTGCTAAGTTTGACTCTCACAAATGGCCGTAGAGGTATTTTAAAAACCGCACGCCCGGCGGGCCTCGCTCGTAAATTGATTAGCCGCCACTGCACTCGCCGTACCGAGCTGCTCTCGCCGGGGAGTGGGTACATGCCGGGGGTGGACAGTGGCGGCGCGTGGTGGGCGAGAAGGGGAGATGGGCGTGATATTTATTATTGTCTGCCAACGGTGCACTAAAATCGTCGGTATCTAAATTTCGGCGATCCTTTTACCGAGTGAAAAGAGAAATCGGGAATTTTCATGATTTTTTAACTAACCATCACGCCGCTTCCCCGCAGGGGTGGGCAGAGAGAATCGGACGCCACACCACTCTGTCTTTGCAAACATTTTTCGCCTCTTCTACATTCATGCAGCTCCTCATACATAGCCGACGATTATTACGACTCCTGACCCGGCCGCTTTAGAGTATTTGACATACCTGATTATGCCAGGTTTTCTTCGGTCTTCCTCTGCTTCTTTTTCCAACTACATTCGCCTCATAAATTTGTTTAACCGTTCTTTCCTCACTCATACGTTCCACATGTCCAAAACATCTCAACACACGTTTCTTAATTTTATCTATAATACTTATCTCAGCCTTGCATTCTTTCCTTATTTCATCATTCGAACATCTATCGAACATCGTTTTGCCACACATTCGTCTGAGGGATCGCATTTCGACTGCATTCAGTCTGCTTTCATCCTACTTTTGCCAACTCCATGCTTCGCTTCGATGCATAAGGGTTGAAAATTATTTTTTTATAAAGCGAAAAATGTATAATTAACAAACTAACTAAACAGCAAGCCGATTCCTAGCAGGGGTAGTCAAAAACAATAGGAAGCCAATTTGTCTTTGCAAACAATTCCGCCTCTACCACATTCACGTATATCCTCATACAAAGTCATTGATTATTCCAACTTCTGACCTATAACTATATTTGAAATGCTTGATCATACCATGTTTTCCTTTAGGCAGCCCACAAGGGCCACAAGGCCTACACCAAGCAGAAGAAAAAGAAAAAGATATTGATGCTAAAATCGAAATTATCATGCACATGCTCCTTCTTCAAAACCATATAAAGAAGTATAGGTAATACGTTGAAGAAATCTAGAATTTATAAAAAAAGACACCCCCAAAATACAAGGTATAAGAATAATAGGTGTTTGATTACGGCGCCAATTTAAGAAGCTTTTTTGTGGTAAGATTGGCATCAAAGGACGCCGTCTGCAAACAGATTCCACCCTTTTCTACCTCAAAAGGGTTGATTTTCAAAAACAACCAAAGAAAGGGAGTGAAATAAAAGCGCGACGTAATCTAATTAACAGAAGATTAACTTTTCCTTGCGAAATGTTGAAATAGGAAACGAATTTCTGCAGAGATTTAATCAAATTTCCGGTTAAAAGTGCTTTGTGGCAAAAAAATATTTACAACATTTTGAGTGTGTCCAAATACATGTTCACTAAATCTGGATTAATTCCAATTACAGGAGTTATTTTCATATTATTTTTAACATCTTAATAAAAAGCTTCTTTACATCTCACCAATAGATGTCTCTAGTGATTCAAGAACAATGTTTCTAAATTGGTTCATATATATATATATATATATATATATATATATATATATATATATATATATATATATATATATATATATATATATATATAGAACTTCCAAGAATTTGAGTAGTGTGGTTGTCAATAATGGGTAGAATTGGTGAATGTTACCGTGTGTAAAGTGATCACTTAAACCAGCCTATGACGGTCGTCAGCCCCGTAAATGCCCAGACTTCCATATTATTATGGTATTCGTAAATGTTGAGATTTCAATACTTATAAATAACTTCTTAGTAGACAAAACTCAGATTTGTGAACAATGATTTAGACACACACAATATTTGGGATGTTTCCAAATCCTTATTCACAAAAACCAGCCTAAAATAGGTAGTAAGCCCTGTAAATACCCAGACTTAATAATAATAAAACCCTTATCCGCACCCCAATGATGCATAGGGCACTGCGTCATATAAACGCAGTGTTTATATGACGCAAACTCTGCTAAATAAAATACCCACTTAACTCAACCATAGATGGTCCCGAGAACTCGCATGTGAAAGAAGGTGTCAATTTAAGTAATATACAACTTTCGAAGTTGGAGTAGCGCGGTTGTCAATCATGTGTCCCTTCTAACCCTTATCAGCACCTAATGGTGCATAGGGCACTGCATCGTATAGAAGCAGTGTTATCTGGATCATAACTTGGAAAGGTGATCAGCCTTCCGCTTCAGGTACCAGTTTAGGGTCATATTTAATTAATATTAGACTGAAATATCACTAATATTTATTTTGACCCTTTTGGGAATCGAACCCGGGACCTCCAGCATGGTAGCCTAGCGCACTAACCACTACACTATGGAGGTGAATCATGTGTAGAATGGTGAATGTTACATTTTTTGAACCGATTATTTAAACCAGCCTATGACAAGTCGTAAGCCCTGTAAATACCCAGACTTCCATATTCTTCCATCTATATTGAGATGTCAATATAATGAAAACTAGATAATATTTTCCAATCAAACAGAAAAAGGGATTTTCGTTTACCGGATGAAAGAAAAATGAAAAATAAACCGCTGCGACATAATTCATCATCCCGGGTTGGTTCGCTACACCGACCGGAGATGTCACCACACACGCACGTCACACACAGCTGTTTTTGACATTTGACAGCTGGCGAACGGAACCCCCGCTAGACCGGAAGCGAAAGGGTGGCGACTGGACTGTTGTCGCGGGATGTAGGAAGCTCTGTAAATGATATATTCCCGATTCAAAGTTGATTTCAGCGATTGGTCTATTTTTAATATCATAAAGTTTTTTGTTGTTGATGAGTTAACGGAGGCCATCTGTGGTTGGTTTAAGAAAGCTTTTATTTAGAAGAAACCGTTTTATTCAGATGTGCAAAATCTATTTTTAATACCATACCCTTACCCTTTTACTCCGTTCCTCACACACACACACAGTCCCACTCTTTATTAATTTATTTTTTATCTCGTAATGTTTCAATAGTTATTATAAGATAAATGTGGAATTGTTTAATTGGCTTTATTTTTATAAATGTAACTATTTTTTTATTATATACTTTTTTAAATGTAAAGCTATACAATTCCCCAACAAATAAAATAAGAATAAAATAAAGTAAACAAGATCCTGACCGGATTATTGCACATACTGGGAAACGCCTAAAACGCGATTTTAAATTTTTCATGCAGCTTATGATTTGACCAGATCATTTTATTCACATCGTTTTTTTTTCAATCAAACCCTTATCCGCACCCCAATGGTGCATAGGGCACTGCATCATACAAACGCAGTGTTATCTTGATCGTTAACACATGAAAGAAAGGTGATCAGCCTTTCGCTTCAGGTACCAGTCCAGGGTAATATGGAATAAATATTAGAGTTAAAAAATCACTTATATTTATTTGACCCCCCTGGGAATCGAACCCGGGACCTCCAGAACGGTAGCCGAGTGTGCTGACCATTACACTACGGAGGCAGACGTTGTTTTTAGGTGTGTTTAAATCCTTGTTCACAAATCTGGATTTCTACACTTACAATCCCTGAAGAAGAGAAGGTTACTGTCGAAAT
Source organism: Brachycentrus maculatus (assembly GCF_059751285.1). Lineage (NCBI taxonomy): Eukaryota > Metazoa > Arthropoda > Insecta > Trichoptera > Brachycentridae > Brachycentrus > Brachycentrus maculatus. The sequence goes on along the minus strand of NW_028280993.1, from coordinate 1,608,472 downwards.
CTATTTAAAAAAATATGAAAATAAGTTTTTAAAATGTTTCATAAAGAATTATCAAACATTTTTTTTGAAAGATCGAAGTATGTGCGTGGAAAATTGGCAAAATGGAATAGTATAAAAATTCACCCCCTTTCTTTGGTTTCTCCAAAAACTTGTTAAGTATTTACTCCCTTCGTAAAAAGTTTTGTTTGGAAATTAATTTGGTACATGATCATCATTACACTCGATACGGAATAAGAAAACACAAAAGTTTCATCCCTAAAAGGAAACGGGAAAGTCCTACACATTCCGTGAAATAATTTGATATTGGAATTCTTAGAGAAACTTTCCGACCGCCTCCAGCGCTTTTCGAGAAATCGAAAACGAGTTGTTGCTTTTCATTATGTTTTCCCAATATCAACTTTGATATAATTATATTCTTTTCTGGCCTCTCTAACAAGATATGAGATCCTCATTAAAACAGAAACCCTGAAAATCTAATAAAAAATATTTAATAATAGTCAATTAACTAACAAACTAACCATCACGCCGCAGGGATAGGCAGAGAGAATAGAGACCAGAGTCATCCAAGAATTTGAGAAGTGTGGTTGTCAAAAATGGGTAGAATTGGTGAATGTTACACGTTTGTAAAGTGATCACTTAACTTGACTTCCATATTCTTCTTCATCTTTGATGAGATGTCAAAAAATAATATGAAGAATATTTATTGATAATGTTTTTTTTTAAATCATTGTATATATCGCTCACTCCTTGCAAGAAAGTCATAAATCAAAAAACTTGGTTTTTCAGGGGAACGTTTTTAAAGTTTAAAAATATAACACAATGTATTAAAAATAAATATTAAGCCAATTATTGAACTTTTCACTGTGCAACAGATCTTTTTAGGTATAACCTGAAAGTTTTTCCTCCATTTGAAAAATATATAGTTTATTTAAAAAAAATAATTAAACAATACCTTTTCTTCAAAATGCAGAAACAACACTTTTTGCCCTGTAGCGGGTAAATATTAAGTTAAAAATATGCCGCTTTTGCTGGGATATAGTACATTTTCTAGGCATTCTGAAAACATGCACAACTGAAAATTGACAATTTTTGTTTTATGACGTTCTTGAAAGGAGTGAGCGATATGTACATACGAGTATATATTTCAAATCGGTATTATTTGTTGTACAGTAGAGAATAATATCTATATTTTAATTTAATTTAAAAATCAGTGTTTCATTTAAAAAAATTAAACACCGAGTTTTAGGGTTAACTAAGTTGTTTGTTCTAAAAATTAGTGTTTTATTTTAATATTCAAAATATAAATTATGGAGTGTTACGAATTGATGTTAAAGACCTATATCAATGTTATAAAATAAACATAAATTCAAATACTAAATCAGAACAGACAAATCACTATATAAATTATTTTTATATAAATTATTATTCAATTATAATTCATTGTGTGCTCTTAAGTATTTAATACGTGCAGTTATTTATTATTCTGTTTCACTGCCAATAATGTATGCTTCTGCAATATTCAGTAAGAGCTTTAAGCTCCCCCTAGAGCTTACTGAAATTCAGGCGATGCCGACGCTACGTCGCTACGTCGGCGTCGCCGAATCGCTGGTAATCCAACGCGCCGCAAATAAGGCTTTAATGGACTCTAAATACACGTGGATATCAAAGAGATCAAGGATGCAAATACAACCGTATTTGTCTTTCTAATAATGAAAAAAATATGCGCTGATTATAATAATTTTACATAGATAATTTATGTAGCACAATTTTCAGTAAATACATGTACTATCTCAAGGATGCTTTTCTGTGATTTTTAATTGGAAAAATGAGATTGTGTAAATGATTGAGGAAAAAAAAATAACTTCACTGTTTTCAACTACTAATGGAAGAGCATTTTACGCCATCGGCCCGCAACAGCAAAGGCACGCTAGCCTAATTTCATGGGCCGTAAAGTAAAAAATATGAAAAACATTATTTCTCAATAATACATAATTACTATTGAAAACCATAACTTATATTTTGCGAAAAATTCTAATTCCAAATTATCTACCTCGTCCCCCTCAACTTCTTACCTGATCCAACTCCTTCTGTTATATCATACCAGCTTTTGTAAACCGGTTTCGCTTCATATATTCATTTATTTCTTACCTGAAACAAACAGAAAAATAAATTAATACATAAATAATTACAATAATTGAATATGAATCTTTATAATAGCTAGAAAAAAAAACATTTCAGAGGACTCGGGAATTTCCTATACAAATATGCACTAGAAGGAGTTATATATCCATCTTATAATGTGCCCTATACACGATTAGTAATATCATTACTTTGAACACCTTAAAATATCTTGGACGGAATTCCAATTGAAGAACAGGATTTTTTACTACAGGAACAAAATCATCACGTCCTCCGCGTATTGGAGAATGCGACATTATTCATGATGAAACGTCGGATATGACGTCATCAGTCGTGGTGTCAGACGGAGGAAATTACGTCTGCCGTGAAAGGGCACCTTTAAACTAAGGGATGAAGTCCTACCTACAATAGGTATCATTATACTGTAGGCGCAAATACAAATGTGTGTTTTATTGTAGGGTACAATCGACCCCCGACCCCAAAGAAGGTTCAATTTACAATATTATAAATAGGAATGAATCATTTCTAAGTGTATCGGAAATAGATCGCATCATTCGGCCATGTATTCAGTAGCATTCAGTAGTAGTTATAAACAATTTCCTAAAACGTTAATTAATATGCTAAAACAATCCTTACATACGAATTTGAGAATTTCTCTCACAAAACACAAGAAAGCACCTCCCAGCAAAGCACACAAATCATGATTAACACACTTTATGGTTACGCACATAGAACTTCAAGATCGAAAAAACAGAAACCTATCAAAGAAAATCTAAAATGTACCTTTTTTGTTAAAATAATTTTAATTGTTGTGAAATAAAGATGTACAACCTGCTTCCATTATAAATAGAGTAATTAAAAATAGAAACTTAATATAGAAGAATACAATCAATGGAAAATGGAAGTGGGTAGATCTGAAATAGACTGCATCATTTGGCCATGTCGTATTTGATTGCATGTCACAAACAATTTATTTCATTTAGTTTTATAAAAATGTAGTGTAAAATGTGCCCTTGGCATGGGAAAACTCAGAAATTATGTGTATGATAAAATATAAATAAAGAAATAATAAATAAGTTAAGAAAAACATAAATTTTTAACTCTCATTATCATTCATCGTTCACTTTGTGTAATACCACTTTAAAAAAACACTGCTTCTTTATTCTTAGATATTTTTAAAACTGAACGCTTAAAAGACGAGGAGAATACATAAAAAAAAACAGCGTTTTAATTTGCTTCAATATATCAGGGAGACATGACAAGAGAAAAGTAAGCATTTACGGAAAACTTAGTAATTTTATGGAAATATAAATAAAGAAATAATAAATAAGTTAAGAAAAAAAGTGTTTTATCACTGTCGTTATCATTCATCGTTCACTTTGTGTAATACCACTTTAAAAAAATAACAATTATAAATAAAACCCTTGATCCATAAACATTGTACATAATAATAATAAAAATAATAATAATATAATAAAACCCTTATCCGCACCCAATGGTGCATAGGGCACTGCGTCATATAACGCAGTGTTATCTTGATCGTTTACACACGAAGGAAAGGTGATCAGCCCTCCGCTTCAGGTACCAGTCCAGGGTAATATTGAATAAATATTACAGTGAAAAAATCACTTTTATTTATTTGACCCCCCCTGAGAATCGAACCCGGGACCTTCAGAACGGCAGCCGAGCGTGCTGACCATTACACTACGGAGGCAGACGCGGTATATTTTTAAAAAATACTTGGATATTATTTAAACTGACCGCTAAAAAGACGAGGAAAATATACTAAAAAAGAGTGTTTTAATTTGCTACAATATATCAGGGAGACATGACAAGGGAAGAGGTAAGCAAAAAGGCCAGACGCACTGTACCAACGGTTACCTGGGAGAGATTTACAGTGAAGAGGCTAATTGGAAATGAAAAACGCGAGACAGAATAATTAGAGTGAATTTATTACGACAAACGAAACGTTTTCCACAAGATGGCGCATAATGTTCGTAATATACATTTTAATAAACCGATCTAAATCAGGATGTTAAGAGGGGAGTCCAGGTCAAGCCTGAAAGTGTTTTTAACCGCTTTTGGTAGGTAATAAATCTGTTTGGTATAAAATCTGTTTGGTAGGTAAAAAACTAACTAACTAGTTTTAGTTTTTTACTTACCAAACAGATTTTTTCCCCTTTTTCATTGTTTTAAAAACACGTTAAACTAATACATAATAGGTACATATCACTATTTCATAAATCTACGAGTATTACGTGTTTCTAAGCATTCTGCACCATTATCAAACATCGCCACCATGTCCGGAATGCATTGAAACACGTTTCACAATAGATTTTTTATGAAATGTGGTATTTATCAAGTAAAACATAAATTAAAAATGAACAGATACTCTACAAAGTGACTGCTAAACTAATGACATTCATAAATAAAATAAAAATCCATTATCCTAGTATCTTATTATTTTTTGACATCTCATCAAAGATGAAGAAGAATATGGAAGTCTGGGCATTTACGGGGCTGACGACCGTCATGGGCTGGTTTAAGTGATCACTTTACACACGTGTAACATTCACCAATTCTACCCATTATTGACAACCACACTACTCAAATTCTTGGAAGTTCTATATATATGAACCAATTTGTTCTTGAATCACTAGAACTTCACTAGAGACTTCCATATTCTTCTTCATCTTTGATGAGATGTCAAAAAATAATATGAAAATAACTCCTGTAATTGGAGGTAATCCAGATTTTGTGAACAAGTATTTGGACACACTCAAAATGTTGTATCCTAGTATCTTTGTTACTATAATTTATTTGTGCAGAAATTATACATAAAGAAAAGTGTGATGAGATATAGTTTGGGTTTAGTGAATCGAGTGAGTGAAGAAAGAAGAGTAAAAAAATATAAGGCGAATGTATGTAGTTGGAAATAGGAGCAAAGCATCACCGAGGAAAACTTGGCATGATCAAGCTTTCAAATACTTGAAAGTGACCAAGTAATATTCGGAATAAACGGGGAGTAATTAATGAGATGCATGAATGCGGAAGAGTGGAATACTGTTTGCAAATACAGAGTGGTGTGGCGTTCTATTTTTCTACCTACCCGTGCGTGAAATGTGGTTTATGGTTAGTTAGTAAGTAAGTTTACTTTTTTCAATAATTTTAAAACAATCAGATTTTTTTTTACAGATTAAAATAAATCATTTTTCAGCTAGAAGAAACAAAAATCCACTTAATGATCTATAAACCTTGTATATTATAAGCAAGGTGTATAACTGCAACTCCCATTTCAAAGAAATTAAAATCGGAAAAGCAAAATTGTAATTGACTAAACTGCATATTATTAGTTATTTCGCTGTTTACATATATTTATTTTACAGGAGATCTTGATTATAAGACTCCCCTCTTAAGAATGTGATCTAAATCAGTTTATTAAACGTTGAATTTCCATAGCAAACCGGTGAGGGAGGACGTTTAGCATGAATTAACTATAAAGTTAAGTGGCGCTCCCCGCGGGTATCAATCCGGCTGCACTCGTCTAATATTGCGGCCAAAAAATGGGAAAAACGGGAATAAATAGGCAATCTTCCTGCCGGTACCCGAGGAGATGGCGGCCATTTTGAACTTCAACTACACTAATAATATACAGGGTGGAAAAACATGCAAAAAAAAACACTGTGAAATATTTCATTACTAAAAAAACTTTCAAATAAATCTGTTTATTTGATTCTCAAATTGACCAAGGTAACATTTTGAGTGTGTCCAAGTACTTGTTCACAAATCTGGATAATCTCCATTTAGGAATTATTTTTTTTACATGAGTGATCACTTTACATGCATCTCATCAAAAATGAAGAAGAATATGGAAGTCTGGGCATTTACGGGGCTGACGACCGTCATAAGCTGGTTTAAGTGATCACTTCACATACGTGTAACATTCGCCAATTCTACCTATTATTGACAACCACACTACTCAAATTCTTGGAAGTTCTATATATATATATATGAACCAATTTTTGAAACATTGTTCTTGAATCACTAGCACTTCACTAGAGACATCTATTGGTGAAATGAAAAGAAGCTTTTTATTGAGCAGAAACTCTTTATTAGTATGTGAGGTCCGAATCTTGGGTTATAAACACACCCATGAGAAACGCCAGAAAATGTAATTTTCATTTTTTTTAAACATTTGTTATGTTACATGTTATGTTATTGTTATTATGCTATTGTTAGTTATGAAATATTTGTGTAAATAATAAAAAAAACACAAATATTCCCCTTTTATTTAAAAAAATAATGTGTACTGAATGTCACTATTTATTCTTCAAAATTTAAAGCGTTTTTTTGCCAAATTTAAAAAAAAATCATGAAACGTCACAAGAAATAAATACTTTAATGGCAAATGCAATATGCGATATATCAACGAACCGAGTATACGTTTTTTTTATCCCCCTGTACATGACTAGATGGATAGACGCGCGTCAAATCAGACCGATCAAAAAGAGGCGGGAAAACAAACGAGGCGCTTTGCAAAAAGTCGCCGTGTCGATAATGCAGCTAGCTACATCCGCTACGCACGCCATGCGGGTACTATAAACAGGTACCCACACACGTGCGATGTGTCATTACGACACTGCAATATCGAAGGCGCGTAGGCTCCGGAGATTTGTTTTGCATATCAATGTCAGCAATTTATAACACCTGCAGTAAGCGAATGGGCCAGTGATGGAATATCGACATTTAGATTTTGGAAAATCTTCCTCTGATTCTATTACCACCTCCATAGTCTAATGGTTAGCACAGTCAGCTACCATAATAGGAGTCCTGGGTTCGATCCCCAGAGGAGGTCACAATAAATGTGTTTTTTCACTCTAATAACCCTGGACTGGTACCTGAAGCGCAGGTCATCTTGCCTTTATATAATAAACGATCGAAAAAACATTGCGTCTATTTGGTGCAGTGCTCTATGCACCATCGGGTGTGGATAAGGCTCAGTAGTAGTCTATTACAAATCACATTCGCCTCTCGTTTTACTGTTCTTACTTCACTCACTTGGTTCACATTCCCAAATTTCTCAGTATTTCGATATATAATGTAATATATGTATATACTGTCGATTCAACTACGCAAAATCAAAAGAATATATGTGTCGCCTACTATCAAAATCCGCCAGATTCAATTTTATATATTTTTAAAAGTAAATACTCTATCGGAATACCAATTGTGGGTTTTATTGATTAAAATATTTATATACTTGAAAACCCTGCTAAAAATACTTTAAAACAGCGTTGTATTTCAAATTCCGCTATATTCATGGAACTTACCTTCTGACCCATATCGGCCAACAGAGAGCGGGAATAGGTAAAAAATTGAAATGACGTCATTATCGGTTTGTGTCTCGTGTTTTTTTTAAATACTGAAGAATTTTCTAAAAATGGGAAAATTCTCTATTTTATAATATTTTATCTAAAGATAGACGAATCTGTTAAACATAAATGTTACCCGGAAAATTTTGCAATTTTTGTAAAATCGATTTGAATGGGTCTGGTGGATTTCGAAAGTAGGCGATACATGTTTAGATTCCCTCCAAAATATTATAAATACATATATAGAGCGCAACTTGGTTTAACCAACAAAAATAAATTAAACCATGAATATGATGATATTTTCTAACCTGATTGTTTTAATAACTAGACCTCCATGTTCAATCACTGTGTTGCGTTTTCCGCGAGGGGATTATCTGCGTTTTTTCTTCATCTTTTTTACGATGGCAACACTGAAAATTCCCCACGAGTGTGGGGCGCGCTCTATGGAATGCTGATGGTACGAGCACCACGTGTTTTTTATCTGCGCATTTTACTGACTGTAAACATTTAAAAGTGAAAAATCGGATAAAATTTGAATAAAGATCTTAACATGCGATTCAGTTAAAGTATTTTTTTTCAAATAGCGCTCAGACAATATATTGAATATCCAAATAGTGATAGAATAAAATAAAAACTAAGTAATTTTTTTTCACATGACCAGCAACCGGATTTCGTTGTGATCGACACCATCAGACTGGTGTGAGGCTAGACAAAATTCTATGTTATATACACAACAAGACAATTTTTTGTTGTAATAATATTTATTCAATAATACCCTGGACTGGTACCTGAAGCGGAGGGCTGATCACCTTTCCTTCGTGTGTTAACGATCAAGATGACATGGCGTTTATACGTTGCAGTGCCCTTTGCACCATTGAGGTGCGGATAAGGGTTTAATATATATACATATATATATATATATATATATATATATATATATATATATATATATATATATATATATATATATATATATATATATATATATATATATATATATATATATATATATATATATATATATATATATATATATATATATATATATATATATATATATAAATATATATATAAATATATATATATATATATATATATATATATATATATATATATATATATATATATATATATATATATATATATATATATATATATATATATATATATCTTCTTCTTATTGTAGGCCTTCCCAGCTATCGACCCATCTCTTTGGTGGTATGCCCAGAGTCGTCTATACCATGGGGTTGGCCGTACAGTGCGATGTGGGGGAGTCTGGATGGTTCCATTCTCCTCACATGCGCATACCATTGTCTCCTTCGTTGCCTTCCCCACCTAACGACATCTTCGATCTCGCATATTTCCCTTATGTATACCATATATATACACACACACACAAAAAACTGAAAATATCTTGTATCGCGGCGAGCACGTCGAAATAGCGTCCATTAATTATGAAAGATGTCCGCGTACATTATTCCTGTCTCTCGACACGGTCCTATTTGTGTTCTAGCGCCATCACCAAACTTATGTCACACGTCGCCTCGCCGCACATTCACAAAAAGCCGGCGGTGCGACGTGACGACTCTATAGCCGACTTCACGCTCTGCCGACCGAGGCGTTTCACGAAATGTCCCAACAATTTGTGGCCGTCAAAGAGTGTCGCGCTCCGAGATAAGTGTGTCGGGATGACAGATTGGCCATGCCGATACGAACCATTTCAAAAACACAATATTTTGAGTGTGACCAAATTTTCGTTTACGAATCCTGTGTCGGGTTGTGGTCCCGTGGTAAGCGTCGCGGACTCTTGAGTCAGAGTTTGTCGGTTCGAACTTACTCTACCGCAATTTGATACCTATTTCTAATAATGAGCCGCTTAGGCTCACAGAAATAGTATGAAATTGAAACATTTTTTTAAATAATAAAAACACTAATATTTCTCTTTTTTTATTAAATATAAAAATATCTGGACACAGATATAGAATAATATGGAACATTGATTAGCCATTATTTATTTAAATAAATAAAACTTGTGTGCCACCCATCATGACATATCGTTCACTCCTTTCATCAACGTCATTAAAAAAAACAGATTTTTCAGGAGATCGTTTTTAAAGTTTAAAAATATAATAGAATGTCTTTTTTTTTAAATCAAGTGAACTTTTTACTGTACAACAGATCTTTTTAGGTAAAACCTGAATGTTTTTTCTCCATTTGAAAAATATTAAGTAATTTAAAAAATATATTCCAAAATACCTTTTTTTCAAAATGCAAAAACAACACTTTCTGCCCTATAGCGGGCAAATATTAAGTTAAAAATACGCCGCTTTTGCTGGGATATAGTACATTTCTGCGCATTCCGAAAACATGCGCAACTGAAAATTGTCGATTTTTGATATATGAGGTCGTTGAAAGGAGTGAGCGATATGTGAACAAAAGCAGAGCGGACACCGTTGTCATAAAAAAATGCGCTGAGAATGTCAGAAATGAAGACTCTAAGAAGGGTCTACGAGACAGAATTTAGAACACCAGGATAAGGGATATATGCGAGATCGAGTTAGGTGGGGAAGGCAACGAAGGACACAATAGTATGCGCAAATGAGGAGAATGAAACCATCCAGACTCCCCCACATTGTACTGCACTGCCAACCCCAAGGTAGGCGACTACCGGGCAGACCACCAAAGAGATGAATTGACAGCTGGGAATCGACATCGCAGGAGGCTGTTCCCTCTTGAAAACAGGCCACAAGGCCTACACCAAGCAGAAGAAGAAGAAAAGAAAAATTTTCAAACTTCTTAATTTTTTGTTGTTCTTCGAACACCAATCGCACATTGTTTTGCCGCACATTCATCTGAGGGATCGCATTTTAAAATGTGTTTAAGAAAAAAAATCAGTAGTAAGAAATAATCATTAAAAAAAAATACAGCGGAAATAAATATTGTTCGATCGATTTGTTACTTTGCATACCAGTAAAGATTTCCTATCGAAACGGCAGACGGTTCTTTACTGTATAATGCACAATTCAATACAAAAGTGGAGTTCCTTACGAGCGGGGGACGTGCAGCTAATGTCTGGATGCACACTGCACACTGCACACTGCATCGCGGAAGTGCAGTGAATAGAATACAAGCACGTTCTTAGAATCGGAGTTATCTGAACGATTTCCAGAAATAAATATGCACGGTGAATTATAAGCGACATAAAAAAAAATCAGGATTCTACTAGTGTGTAAAATAATTCGGTAAGGATTTGCATACATTTAAAAGGGTTTCTGATAAATAAAAAGCTTACTGAATTCTTCAAATCAGCTATAGATGCTGACGCAAAATCGTACACGAGGCAACGATTGAATTACCATATATATGAGTTCCAAAAGTTTGAGTGGTATGATTGTCAATCATGGGTAAAATGGTGAATGTTACACGTGTATAAAGTGATGTCTTAAACCAGCCTATGAGAGGTCGTAAGCTCTACAAATACCCAGATTTTAATATTTTTCTTCATCTATGTTGAGATGTTCAAATTCGTCAACCACCTTATATCTGAAGACCATTATTTCGAGTCCACGGATAAAGACACAAAAGCGAATAATGTTTGTAAATACAGATTGGTGTGGCATTCTGTTCTCTCTGCCTACCTCAGCGTGATGGTTAGTTAGTTAGTCAGTGTTATATATCACTCACTCCTTTCAACAACGTCATATGTAAAAAAAAATATCAATTTTCAGTTGTGCATGTTTTCGGAATGCCTAGAAAATGTACCATATAATATATTTTTTAAATATACTAAGTATTTTTCAAATGGAGAAAAAACTTTCAGGTTTTACCTAAAAAGACCTGTTGTACAGTAAAAAGTTCACTTGATTTAAAAAAAAAGACATTCTATTATATTTTTAAACTTTAAAAACGATCTCCTGAAAAATCTGTTTTTTTTAATGACGTTGATGAAAGGAGTGAACGATATGTCATGATGGGTGGCACACAAGTTTTATTTATTTAAATAAATAATGTATATATGTATATATGTATATATGTATATATGTATATATGTATATATGTATATATGTATATATGTATATATGTATATATGTATATATGTATATATGTATATATGTATATATGTATATATATATATATATATATATATATATATATATATATATATATATATATATATACATATATATATATATATATATATATATATATATATATATATATATATATATATATATATATATATATATATATATATATATATATATATATATATATATATATATATATATATATATACATATATTTATAAATATATATATATATATATATATATATATATATATATATATATATATATATATATATATATATATATATATATATATATATATATAATATAGAAGTGACTAGCAAACAACATCTCGTAAGCTCTGTATAAACCCAGACATACAAATTATTCTTCATCTACGTTGAGATCAAGTACGAAAATTATTCTCTAGTGGAGAAACCCGGATTTGTAAACATTGATTTGGACACACTCAAAATGTTGTAAATATTCAGATATTCATGTTAATCTATAATTAAAATTCCGTGTCTGGAATTCGGATCTTCCAGCAGCTGTTGCTCGGGCAGAACAGGACAGCAGGAGGGTATAGGAGAGTAGGAGAGGAGGTAAGAAAGCTGGAACGGTTCCAGAAGCGTGTAGAGTTTCACTCTCGTTCGACTTTCACACAGAGAATGCTCTATACCAGTTTGTCTAGGCCTGTGCCACACACATAAATAGTTCAAAGTTGTCTGTTCAACTACTAAACGCAAGAGTGTGGGGTCTTTGGAGACATTTTAATAAAATATCTCGTCTTAAAACACGTGCCAAAAGAATGGATAAATTTGTCGACTCATTTCTTGATTCTTTCAACATTTAGAATTTTTATGAAGTGTGTGGAAGTTTTTGGCGAGAGCATTTTAATATTTTGATTTAAAATAAACCCTGATGATGACAATGTATTGTTGAAACCGGTAGGTTGAATTGTATTATTAAAAAAAGTGGTGAAAACAAAGTTAATAAATTTTATAAAAAAATTGTCAACATTTAGTGTTTAAAACTTGAGGAGATTTGTGCTAGAATATTTGTTAAAACAGATAACAAAAAATATACAAAATTTCAAGTGTTTCCAAATACAAATTTGAGTTTCTTACATTTTGTACGGGAGTTATTTTACATTACTGACATCTCAACAAAGATTAAGAAGAATATGGAAGTTTGGGAATTCACATGAATTATGACCTATCATAAGCTGGTTAAGTGATCACTTTACACACGTGCAAATAAGCAATTAATTATTACTTCTTATAAGAATGTATACATGATTCAGGAAACATGAATTATGTATAAGAATTAATAATTTTTCATAGTTCACTTACTATTAAATAGATAACTATCACACATATCGTAGTCGTACAGGAGAATGTGACCAACTGACAAAACGTAAAATGTTCAGGAAAGCCATTTAAGTCACTTTTGCTTGGCAAGAAAATAAACATCAATGCAGTTAATCATTTTTAACAAGTCAATATATTATACTTCCATGTTTAAAGTCCTTTCGGATTTTTTCAGGGCAATATTAAGCTAGAATGATATCAAATAGTCAATGATCACGTTTTTGTAAACAAATGCACTTGGTCACATTCTCCTGTATGACTACGATATAACAAGAAAAAAAATACAAAAAAAACGAAAAGTCGTAAACTTTAACATTTTTAAATAATAGAAATCATTAAAAAAACGAACCAGTATTTTAAAATATGATAAAAACCAAATACTCCCCCCTATTGTCCATGTTGCCACTGATAAGAAATTAGGAACAGCTCCTAACTACCCCCTCTTCATCCTTCAACGTCCCAAGGACACAGCTCTAAAATTTAGCTTTAGTTTCACGTACAGCGTTTTATAACGACGCTGAATGCATCGAAACACGTGCCACTGTGGATTTAAAAAGAAAGTGGTATTTACCAAGTAAATTTTAAATAAAAAGTGGATAGATATAAAGACTAAGTGACTGCCGAATCAATCAATGAAATTATAGAGAACCAATAATACATAACTATTGAATGTTTATTTTCAAATATGAAAAAAAAACAATTACGATTTTGCTGTAAATATTATTCTTAGTAACAAAACGTGCTAATTGCACAATATAGCGATTAATACGAAAACAAGGTAATGTTATCATTGCTTACATATAACAACAGAAAAATTATTCGTATTCACCAATTGAAAATTGACCTTGGAACGAAAATTCACTATTGGAACGAAAATTCACTACAAAACAAATTTTAAGCTAACCACTTCTTCTGTATTTTATCTTCATTCAATAAATATCACAATCTCTCAGAAAATTATTCTCAAGTTTCCAATGTTCTTAAAATTCACATAAACGCAACCCTCTTTGTTCGTTTAATAAAATTTCTAATGTTAAAAAATAAATTATACCTACTTACTGACTAGTTATTTTTATTTACATTATTTTGAGTACATATATTCAAAATAATGCAAACAAACGTATGTTTGCATATGCACAAACGTATAAACAAACACCGTGTGAGGACTGTATTGAAACACGTGACACAATAAATTTCGAAAAACAGTGGTAAATACCACTAACAGTAGAAAATACTACGTAAAATTTAAATTAAAAAAGATAGATACTAAAAATGAATAGATAACCTTTTGAGTGTGTCCAAATACTTGTTCACAAAATCTGGATTATCTCCAATTACAGGAGGTATTTTCATATTATTTTTTGACATCTCATCAAAGATGAAGAAGAATATGGAAGTCTGGGCATTTACTGGGCTGACGACCGTCATGGGCTGGTTTAAGTGATCACTTTACACACGTGTAACATTCACCAATTCTACCCATTATTGACAACCACACTACTCAAATTCTTGGAAGTTCTATATATATGAACCAATTTAGAAACCTTGTTCTTGAATCACTAGAACTTCACTAGAGATATCTATTGGTGAGATATATTTTAGTAAAAAGCTTCTTTATATTTTAATAAAAAGCTTCTTTATATCTCACTAATAGATGTCTCTAGTGAAGTCCTAGTGATTCAAGAACAAGGTTTCTAAATTGGTTCATATATATAGAACTTCCAAGAATTTGAGTAGTGTGGTTGTCAATAATGGGTAGAATTGGTGAATGTTACACGTGTGTAAAGTGATCACTTTAACCAGCCTATGACGGTCGTCAGCCCCGTAAATGCCCAGACCTCCATATTCTTCTTCATTTTTGATGAGATGTCAAAAAATGAATAGATGCAAAGTGACAAACCAATGAATGAAATTAACAAATAAAAAATTGGACTGCATGTAAAATAATCCCATAAGTGCTCCCCGTAGTTCAAAGTGAAACCTTAAAAGGCAGTATTTTTACATTCACCCTTAGCGGAATATCGGGTGTCGGAGTCATAACAAGGGATCGTGCGACGCTAATCTCTGCCCGTGATACCGCGTCATGCCTGCCTTTAAAACTGGGATTTTCGTGATGCATTTTCCGTATACCAAAGCGAATTAAAAATGGCATAGTGCGGCTTCGTAGAAGCCAAAAAAGATATTTAATTTTATTAATATTGATATTAAAAATAAATATCAAGCCATGTATCGGTTTATATTTCACTCACTCCTTTCAACAACGTCATATATAAAAAAACTTGATTTTTCAAGAGATCGTTTTTAAAGTGTAAAAATATTATCGTAATAAAATGTATTAAAAATAAATATCAAGCCATGTATTGAACATTTTACTGTGCAACAGATCTTTTTAGGTAAAACCTGAATGTATTTTCTCCATTTTAAAAACATTTAGTATATATAAAAACAATACCTTTTCTTCAAAATGCAAAAACAACACTTTCTGCCCTGTAGCGGGTAAACATTAAGTGAAAAATATGCCGCTTTTGCTGGGATATAGCTGGCATTCCGAAAACATGTAAAACTATAAATTGTCGATTTTTGATATATGACGTTGTTGAAAGGAGTGAGTGATTTGCATAACAAGAGACTGCTGAGGTAAAAACTGGCTGCAAGCAGCAACCAACCGGAGAAAATGGAAAAGAGGGGAAGAGGCCTATATCCAGCAGTGGAGGTCAGAGGGCTCATGAAGAAGAAGAAGAAGACTGAGGTGAGGTATTCGGGGTCACCAGATGAGGTGAAGGTATTAAATGATGATGATTGAATACCTCGCTCTTTGTACTCATCAGAATGCTTAGCAATGAAAGTCGTACTTACTTGCTTAAAGGACACTTTTAAATTATTTATTGATTCGGCACTAACTTTGTGGAATGACGTGATTATTTTATTAAAATTAAACACTTGAATATACGACTTTAATAAGTTTTTTTTTATTTACGACTAGTTTCCAAAACGACAGATGTATTCATCTTCTAGTACAAATTAAAAATATTTTAATTTGTACCAGAAGATGAAAACATTTGTCGTTTTCGAAACTAGTCGTAAATAAAAACAAAACTCATCAAAGTGGTATATTCAAGTGTTTAATTTTAATAAAATGGACACTGTTAATTTATTTCATTTACAACATACTTAAATTTTATGTAATTTAAAACTATTTAAAAAATAAAATAACAGGATTAAGTTAAAAATAATTTTGCTGGGTGAAAGAAAGACCTACCCGAGTCCCCACACTACTTCGAAAATGAATAAACTCTTATTTTATTTATTGTTTCGGCATTAACTTTGTGGTAAGACATGTTACAATGATTAAAGAAAACACTTGTTTTATGCCACTTGAGTTTTATTAAAGACTACATGTTTCAGAAGTTAAACTTCCATCATTCAGGTCTGTATAATATTAATAATAATAATATTATACAGACCTGAATGATGGAAGTTTAACTTCTGAAACATGTAGTCTTTAATAAAACTCAAGTGGTATAAAACAAGTGTTTTCTTTAATCATTGGAATGAACTCTTCATTAAAAAAAGATACAATGCTATTTTCTACCGTTCTTCAAAACCAATTATTTATTTTTGAAGAACAGTATTTATTAATTGATCCGGTAGTCACTTTCTGGAAATATCTTTCCATGAAGTAGTGCTATTTACTAAGTAAAAATTAAATTCGTAATAATTATAAGACTATTTCCTAAATGAAAAACTTGCCATGATGAGGTATGTCAAATGCTTTATATAACAGATGTTCTAATAAATAATATCCAGACTTCCATAAAATTCTTGACTTATGCTGAGATACATATTAACAAAGGTTATTAGAATTCATTGGCATTATTTTAACATATAATTTTTCCTGCTCGCTGCTTCCCACGAATTCGAATAAGCTTTTGAAGCTACGTTTACACGTGCGTTTATAGTTTTCAAATGGGATGTTTTATCGTTTTCCGAATACTCGAAGGGAGACCGCTGAAAACTCAAAGTAATTCCTCCATCGTAGGATGTTCCGAATGACTGGCCGTTAAGGGTGGGAGGAACCGTTTGACGAACCGTTAAAAGCATCCCCATTCGGCTAACGGCTGGAGCTTCCCCCAATCCGCTACCCCGTTAGCCGAGGGTGGCATTTAACCCCGCTGATTTGAAGACGATATTACGAAAGCTCGTTACAAATCGTTGACGAATTTACGCAAATCTAAATTGCAACCATTCTTGCCATTTTCATCAGCTTAGAGCTCTCACAACTGCTATTGAGAACTCTAAATTCAGAATGCAAATTCGTCAGACTGACAATTCTGATGAAAACCAAAGTACTGTAGTTTTTCACATTTTTTCAAACTATTTCTTTCCATTTCTTGAATGTTTTTCGCAGATACTTTATGACACATTTTATAAAGTTTATACAATAAAACAACTTTGTTTTAACCGCTTTTTATTGGTACACTTTATCCAACCAGTTTCGACAAGAACATTGTCGTCATCAGGGTTTATGTACTAATTCTAAAACATTGAAATACTCATAGTTAGGTTAAAGTTAATTATCTTTCCCTTATGATACCAAAAACTTCCACACACTCCGTACACCATATGAAAATATGATTTAAAAAACGTGAAAAAAACTCCTAAATGTTGTTTTTATTGCGTATTGCGTAGCGAATATGTCAATTTTTATTTGATTTCTTAGCATTTTTTTGTAGGGATGCAATCTTATGAAATTCACCCACAAATTTTGGTTTCTGTTTCAAAGAACGATGTAAATATATGATTTATAATATTTGTTTGTTTAAATAAGTAATCGTAACGTGAAATATCTATTTTAAAACTGTTTATTTCCATTTTTCAGTTGGAGCTTCTTTAGTAATTTTTTTAATTACCTGACGTAAAAGTGACTCTGAAATCTCATGCAACACTGCTTATCACGGCCCTAATTAGGCTTTTATTTTATTGCCTTTACGTATTCGCGAGTGGATTTACTCTTTATGTTTAAAATTACTTTAATTTTATGTAAATCATTCGTAACAATTCTAGGAAAAAACAAACTTATGTCACTCAAAGACTTGTATAATTGAATAATAAATTATCTGTCGTAAGACTGAAGGCAGAGGAATTTCGTGAAAAGGATCTACGTTATAGATGACGAGCTAATGGGATGTGAAATGCAAGGAAAAAGGAAATAGAAAATACAGTAGCTTTCTTCATTTAGTGGGGTTTAAGTAGGAAAACGCAAATTGAAATTCTGCCCGAGTAATTGGTTCAACCAGCCTCTGTACTGAACGCAAAATGATAATGGGAATTTTTCCCTTTTTTGTTTTCAACGGATCTCATTTATGTAAAAGCCTTTGCTTCAATGTTGTATACTAAATATTTTAATGTCGAAAGTATGACCATTAGAGGATTGCTTTATTAACCTCAAGATTTAGATTAATGTATATAAATAAAAATGTTAAAACATACATTTTGGCACCTCAACATAGAAGAAGAAAAATAGGAACTATAAAATAAAACATCTTTTTTAAACCACTTTTTATTGGTACACTTTATCCAACCGGTTTCGATAAACCGGTTGGATAAAGTGTACCAAAAAAAGTGGTTAAAACAAAGTTGTTTTTTTTTATAAAGTTGATAAAATGTGCCACAAAGTATCTTCGAAAAACATTCATGAAAAATATGGAACTCTGGGTATTTACAGGGTTACGACTTGTCATAAGCTGGCTAAGTGATCACTTGATGCACGTGTAACATTCACCATTCTACCCACGATTAACACTACAAAAAAATTTAGGAACTCCTAGATATATGCTCAATCTTGTACATACGAACACGACACAGTACATACGAATTCACAACAGCCATCTTTGTTCCATTGAGAAAGCTTTTATTTAGCAGAGACCCTTTTATTTGGATGTATGCAAGGTCCAACCCCCAGATTATTTGTACATACTGGGAAACGCCTGAAAACATGATTTTCAATTTTTACTCAGCTTATTTATTGATTTGGCGTTTGTAGAACTCCATTTAAATTTATGTATTAATTTTTAAATCAAACACAGTTTTTTTACAATGATTAAAGAAATCACTTCGTTTTTTACCACTTGAGTTTTATTATAGACTACATGTTTCAGAAGTTAAACTTCCATCATTCAGGTCTGTATAATAACTATTGTTTTCAAGTGTAGTTTAACAAGTGTTTTCTTTAATCATTGGAATAAACTCTTCATTAAAAAAAGATACAATGCTATTTTCTACCGTTCTTCAAAACCAATTATTTATTTTTGAAGAAGTGTTTTCTTTAAACATTGTAACATGTCTTACCACAAAGTTAATGCCGAAACAATAAATAAAATACAGTTTTTTTTAGTTTACTAATATCGTATTTTATAAAAAAAAAAAACAAAAAATTAATATTGTGACAATTTTTTCGCCTAGTTTTTTTCAAACAATTGTCACAATATTAATTTTGATGTGTTTATTTAAAATAAAATACAGCTTTGTCGACCTAAAAAATCCGTGTTTGATTTAAAAATTAATACATAAATTTTATTCAGCTTATTATCCAGATTTGTGAAGTACATGAACACACTTAAAATGTTGTGAAATGTTCCTGTATACATAGTACACCCGATGTTTTAGGCTGAACAAAACGTATCGTACACCGAAATAGAATGTTATTTGTTTTTAATATTGGATATCTCTGATAAAATATAATGTTACCTTGTTAGGTTTATCAAAACAATTTCATCAGAATTCTGATATCAATATTGGTGAATAATGTATATCTATAATTTCACTCAATTATAGTATATACTCACTTCAATTTTCGTCCGCCTCCGTAGTGTAATGGTCAGCACGCTCGGCTACCGTTCTGGAGGTCCCGGGTTTGATTCCCAAGGGGGGTAAAATAAATATAAGTGATTTTTTCACTGTAATATTTATTCAATATTATTACCCTGGACTGGTACCTGAAGCGGAGGGCTGATTACCTTTCCTTCATGTGTAAACGATCAAGACAACACTGCGTTTATATGACGCAGTGCCCTATGCATCATTGGGGTGCGGATAAGGGTTTTATTATTATTTTTATAATTTCACTAGGACATACTATTTAATGAACACGAAAAGAGATAATCTGAGAATTATATTGTAAGAACATATTATGTACGATATAATAAAATAACAAGTGTGTATATGGTTTTTTTCCACATATATTTTATTTGTCCGCCTCCGTAGTGTCATGGTCAGCACGCTCGGCTACCATTGTGGAGGTCCCGGGTTCGATTCCCAGGGGGGTCAAATAAATATGAGTGATTCTTACACTGTAATATTTATTCAATATTACTCTGGACTGGTACCTGAAGCGGAGGGCTGATCACCTTTCCTTCATGTGTAAACGATCAAGATAACACTGCGTTTATATGAAGCAGTGCCCTATGCACCATTGGGGTGCGGATGAGGGTTTTATTATTATATTATTATATATTTTATTTTACTAGTGATCTGGTTTTGTTATTACCGACATCTTCCTGGTGGGAAAGTAGACAAAATTCTTCGTTATATACACATAAGGCAGTAGTTTAAAACCATAATTTTATATAATTTTTTCTGACAAAATGAATTTGATTTGAGCAAATTTAAGTAGTGCTTTAAAATAATAATTACATACAAGTTATGGTAAGGGTTTAAAGTATGATTTTTTATAATTTTATTGTAGAAATGAATTTTTGATTGGGAATTAAAATAATATTGGTGTATAAATTGTAAATATATAAGTGTATAAATAATAATAATAAAATTGGATAACTTATATAGCGCCATTTTCGTAAAAAAATACCTCAAGGGCGCTTCACTGTGAATGAATTGGGGAAAATATTATGGTGGAAATGATTTAGCAAACAAATGTGTCTTTAGTCTCTTTCTAAAGATCATCTCACTCTCACTATTTCTAACCATTGGTGGAAGAGCATTCCACGCCGTCGGTCCTGCAACAGCAAAGGCACGCTCGCCAAATTTAGTGCGTTGGTTGCGAGCTGGTAAGATAACTTTGCCCATTGCAGATGTTGTAGCCGATCGAAGCGTGAGACGTCTATCAACCAATTCATCTGGAATACACAGCTCCTTAAGATACTCTGGAGCCATATTGTGTATTGATTTATACATGAGTAGGCAGAGTTTATATTCAACCCTTTCGGGAAAGCGTAACCAGTGGAGTTTGTGAAGTAGTGGGGTGATGTGACTGAATTTAGAAATTCCAAAAATTAGTCTCGCTGCTGCGTTTAACACTGATTGCAGTCGAGTCATTTTATTGTTTGGTAGACCCGTGTATATACCGTTACATAAATACGTATAACTAGTCTGTTTCCGTTAGTTGGAAGATATTGCTTCTTAACAATAAGCCAACCAATGTACCTACATAAATCTAAAATAAAACAATTGTTTTAAGCAGTCAATAAAGATGGATTATTCTTATATGTGGTTAGTGCATTTTGTTAATACCATACAATATGAACAACATTTTCAGTTATGTATTTCGCCATGGAGATAATAGTTATATTATAATTTTTAAGAATTAATGTACCTATGTCTATTCGGATATTATGAGACTATATATTAACGATCTATAGAACTACCGATCTACCGATTCACCAATTTACTGAATTTACCGATTAACGATACATCAATTTACCGATGTACCGATGTACCGATTTACTGATGTACCGATATACCGAGTTACCGATGTACCGATTTACCGATGTACCGATGTACCGAGTTACCGATGTACCGATTTACCGATGTACTGATGTACCGATTTACCGATGTACCGATTTACCGATTTACCGATTTACCGATGTACCGATGTACCGATGTACCGATTTACCGATGTACCGAGTTACCGATGTACCGATTTACCGATGTACTGATGTACCGATTTACCGATGTACCGATTTACCGATTTACCGATTTACCAATGTACCGATGTACCGATGTACAGATCTACCAATGTACCAATCTACCGATTTAATTATTTACCGATTACTGATCAACCGATTTTCCTATTTACCGATCTACCGATTTACCGATTCATTGACAGTATTTATTATTTTCTTTGAAGTCGTTTAAAAAATGTACTACACAAAAATTAAAGGGACTACTTATGTTTGTAAATACAATATAACAAAGTAATGGCAATAAGTGTAAACCCAAGTGATTTTGGTAATATGGATACGATTTAGTGAATAACAACAGGCCGGTAGAGGATAATCCTACATTTGTCAAAATTGAATCTCATGCAATGTAAATAATATTGATTTGTCCTTAACAATGAACTTCTTGTTACTAGAGCCGCATAAAGAGGGTCAGAATCAGGAGTGCGGAACTGTCGTTATAGAGAGATTTTTTTTTGTTTTGTTTTTATTTTTTATTTTTAACAAAATACATATTGAAATAATACAAAATAGTTGGTTAATATACAATACATTTCAAATATAACGTTTCTACCTGTCTAATAAAGTAGATACTTGTGTTTAGAGAGGGAGTTCGTAATTTAGGAAATTGTTAAATAAAAAATAAGAATCAATAAATCATTATAAATTGATACTAATGTGTACTAGCATTTTTAACCCGGCCGTTTTATATAAATTATTATAATACTCAATTTATATTTCTTTTATACAATAAAACAACATTAGAGCAAACTGATGATGGCGGTAACGATGAAACCCGGTTTTGTCAAATAAAAGTGAAAAAAAACTATTCAGTTGTTTTATTATATACAATGCAGTTCCGCCAATAAATATCAGTACAAAGTTTTTTCAAATAAAATAAAGTTTAAAAAAACTATGAAGTGTTGTTTAATTATATAAAATGCATTTGATAATAATAAATTCGGATTATCGCTAATATCAATGGAGCTTCACGATTGAATTCGGGAAAAGGAGATAATGGATATGATTTTGTAAATAAAGGCAGTTTTTTTATATCATCTCACTCTCATTATTTCTACTACTCACTACTGGTGAAAGAGCATCCCACGCCATCGACCCGCAACAGCAAAGGCAAGCTTCCAAAATTTAGTTCCACCAAGAAATGTCAGTAGAAAACTTTTTTTAAATCAATAAAATACAGATTATTTACATAATTTAAATGTAACAATGTTTTAAAATCACTATAAATATTTAATTATAACTAAATTATAATGTCTACCGGTTTCGAAGCTAACCGCTTCTTTATCAAGACTGATTAATACTACTATAATTAAATATTTATAGTGATTTTAAAACAAAGTTACATTTTAATTATAAAATGGAAAATCACAAAGTTAGTGCTTCAAATATAAATTAGATTATTTACAGTTTAAATTTCTGTTATTTATTTGTATTTTGATTCGTGAACCAGAGGTTTTTGCAGCAAACCGTCGGATGTAGTGCAGTAGGGGGAGGCGGAGTGGGGGGGGGGGATTATGCTGGAGTGAGTCATCATTAGGGCTTATTTTTTGGTCCTTAACAATCCCATTTCTAGGGCATTGTATACTAATAAGAATAAGGAAGCCGGGACTAAAGGAGGGGAATGAGCAGTGAACAGTACTTGGACTTCGTTTTACCGTTTATTGAAATTCCACACAAGCATATGCGATACTTGGGCTTGATTTCATCATCATTTGAAATTCCACATAAGCATAAGGAATTTATGTATTTATTTTTAAATCAAACAGATTTTTTGAGTCAAAAGTTGTATTTTATTAACAAATACACATAAAAAATTAATATTTTGACAATTGTTTCGCCTGGTTATGGCATTTTCAAATGAATGTCTTTTTATGACTCAAATCTGTATTTGATTTAAAAATTAATTTATAAATTAAAACGGAGTTCTACAATTTAAATGCCAAATCAATAAATAGCATAAGAAATACTTGGACTTCCTTTTTTTATTGGAATTCCACGTAAGCATAAGCAATACTTGGACTTCGTTTTATCATTTATTGGAATTCCACATAAGCAAAAGCAATACTTGGCCTTCGTTTTATCATTTATTGGAATTCCACGTAAGCATAAGCAATACTTGGACTTCGTTTTATCATTTATTGGAATTCCACGTAAGCATTAGCAATATTTGGACTTCGTTTTATGATTTATTGGAATTTCACAAAAGCATAAGCAATACTTGGACTTCGTTTTATCATTTATTGAAATTCCACGTAAGCATAAGCAATACTTAGACTTCGTTTTATCATTTATTGGAATTCCACGTAAGCATAAGCAATACTTGGACTTCGTTTTATCATTTATTGGAATTTTACATAAGCATAAGCAAAACTTGGACTTCGTTTTATCATTTATTGAAATTTCATATAAACATAAGCAATACTTGGGCTTCATTTCATCATTTATTGAAATTTCAAATAAACATAAGCAATACTTGGGCTTCATTTTATCTGTCTATTATTTCACTTTGTGTATCACACTCCTTATCATTCGAGTCCACTTTTGAAAATATTCCCATTTTGATTCATTTGTCTTCTTTCTCTCTTACATTTTATTTAATTTGTTTTTATATTTAATTTTATCCAAAGTGACATGTTAACAATGGTGTTAATTATAACTGTTGGTTTTAAATTAATATGGTTTTTTAAACGTTTTTCTTAAACTTTTATAACGACTTGGTAATAATTATTAGATACTTATAACGTTATTCATTTGTAAAAAAAAAAAATATTTTTATATTTGAACGATTTGAAATTGATATATTTTAAACTTTATAAAATAAAACAACTTTGTTTTACCCACTTTTTTATTAGTAGTAATAATAAAAAAGTGGTTATAACAAAGTTGTTTAATTTTATAAAGTTTATAAAATGTGCCACAAAGTATCTGCGAAAAATATTTAAGAAATGATATATTTTAGTATATATCTTTGAATATATTTTATTATATTCATGAATAAAAATGGAAATTAAAATATGATTCAATTCATCACCATGCATAATATTATGGTTTAGTATGTTACATAATAGATGTGGGGGTGCGGACGAAGGGGGGGTCCAATTGAGCTCCTTCGAGTCCCTTTTGATGTGTAAACTCCATTCATCTTATTCAATTCAACATCCGTGTGATTGTATCCCATAGATCTTTCTACGAACACAACGATTGCTCATATCATGTTATAATATCATCTCGACTGATACTGTTGACCGACAACTAGACAAGTCAGTGAGCGAACGAAAAACAATTATCGATAAAAATATAGAAAAATAAGTGAAGCATAAAAATTGCAAAAAAATCCTTCTTTCTAAAAGCAGTCGATTTTCGAACAATATATTTTTATCAGCAAGTTAATGAAATGAACAAAGTATATAAAAAAATTTCAGAATAAAAGTAACGTTATAGTTATCTACGCTTTGTAGTTAACGCGTTATCTTTTCACCGTAATTTCTGCCGTGATACGCTAGAACTTTCTGCGGGCATAGTTTGAGTTGGGCAACAATTCAGCTTCCGAAGATGGAAGCGAACCAAAGTACCGCATCAACTTCGGGTGTCACCAACTTGCCTTATAAATCAAAAGTGAATACAGCCACAAGCCGACCGGCCCGGAACTCTGTAGAAATTCCTGGAATATTCCTGAAAAGCGGCGTGGGTACGTGAATTGGACTGAACCTTCGGATATAATTCCTTTAATTATTTTATAGTATAAAATATGGAGTATATATTGGAGTCCTGGTTCCAACTCTAATGTATGAAAGTCAAACAGGGAGTTGGCAAAAGAAGGATGAAAGTAGACTGAATGCAGTCGAAATGCGATCTCTCAGAAGAATGTGCGACAAAACGATGTATGATAGATGTGCGAATAGTGAAATAAGGAAGGAATGCAAAGCTGAGATAAGCATTATCGATAAAATTAAGAAATGTGTGTTGAGATGGTTTGGACATGTAGAACGAATGAGTGAGGAAAGAACGGTAAAACAAATTTACGAGGCGAATGTTAGCGGGAAAAGAAGCAGAGGAAGACCGAGAAAAACATGGCACGATCAGGTATGCCAAATACTTGAAAGTGGTCAGGTTAGGAGTCGTAACAATCGGCGGCTATGTATGAGGAGATGCATGAACGTGGAAGAGGCGAAGAATGTTTGCAAGGACAGAGTGGTGTGGCGCTCTATTCTCTCTGCCTACCCCTGCGGGGAAGCGGCGTAATGGTTAGTTAGTTAGCTAGTTACATTATGATTAAGTTATAATAAAATATTTACTGTGATTTTATTAACCGGTAGACATTATAATTAAGTTATAATAAAATATTTATATTGATTTTAAAACAAAGTTACCTACATTTCTTTTAAATCATTAAAAAAGATTCACGGTAAAATTCAATTTTAAACTAGATTAAAACGTACGAACGTGGTTTCGCCATTATTCAAAAGGTGGAACTGGGCAATTTCCTACAAAACATTCAATTTCCAATAAACTGAAAGGAGCCATTTTAAATTTATTAACGCAAAATGAATTCTTTTTAACCCTCTTTTTCTGGAGGTCGGGGCGAAACCGCAAGAGCGGCTATAAAATCTTGTTGCTATGGCGACACCAATTTCCGCTTTATACGAGGACTCATCTCCCTTATTCAAGGAGGATCTAGGTTGGGTTTTAAAAAAGAAGACATTAACTGTAAACCGGCTGTTTTAACTAACTAACTAACTAACCATCAAGCCGCTTAACCGCAGGGGTTTTCAGAGAGAATCGAACGCCACACCGCTCTGTCTTTGCAAACATTCTTTGCCTCTTCTACATTCATGCATCTCCTCATACATACCCGACGATTATTACGACTCCTGACCCGGCCGCTTTCAAGTATTTGACATACCTGATTGTGCCAAGTTTTCCTCGGTCGTCCTCTGCTTCTTTTTCCACCTACATTCGCCTCATAAATTTGTTTAACCGTTCTTTCTTCACTCATACGCTCCACATGTCCAAACCATCTCAACACACCAAATATCAAATATCATTGTACATTCGTTCGAACCCTTATCCGCACCCCAATGGTGCATAGGGCACTGCATCATATAAACGCAGTGTTATCTTGATCATTAAAACATGAAGGAAAGGTGATCAGCCCTCCGCTTCAAGTACCAGCCCAGGGTAATATTGAATAAATATTTGAGTGAAGAAATCACTTATTTGACCCCCCCCTTCCGGGAATCGAACCCGTGACTTCCAGAACGGTAGCCGACCGTACTGACCATTACACCATGGAGGCGGACAAATGGTTAATAAACTAAGTGGTCAAATTGTAAGCTATTTTTTCTTCGTCTATGTTGAGATGTCATAAATAATTTAAAAAAATAATACATTGAAATTAAGGAAAATATAAAATAATTAGAACATTTATCATACATCCTTTATTTTATTGAATAGAAGTAAAGTCTTGACAGAGAAGAAGAACTTTCTAAATAGCTTAACACAGGCAGGAATCGAACACCCCACCCAAGTATTTACCCTTCTTTCTGAACCTAATTCTAGAATTGCAGTCTTAATTTATAAAATGACAAAGCTAAACGCATTTAAACTGTAAATTTTGTATTACATGTTATTATTGTTTTCTATTATTTTTTTGTTTGTAAATAAAAATAATACTTGACACTGGCAGAAACATCCTTCCACTGGGTGACTGCCAAATAAATTATTTAAAAAGAAAGTTAATTATTTACGTTATGTAGCTTGAACGTTAACTCGGCTGTCCAAACTCAAAACACAGTAAGGGACAATTTTTTGTAGTATGTTTTTTTTGCATTTTTGGACTAAGTAGATTCTACTTAGTCCAAAAATGCAAAAAAAACGTACTACAAAAAAATGTCCCTTACTGTGTTTTAAAATTGGGCAGCCGACTGTCCTTGATTCCTTGCCCTAACATGAACAGATTTAAAATAAACACAGTAATCGGGGATTAAGATTTTTTCCATGGCAGAGAAAGCTCCATCAAAGCCACCTTAAAACGAATTTTTTTCAAACGTACTATTTTTTCAACCCTTAGAATTTGGCGGTTGTGACGTTGACCAAAGAGGGGAGGAACGCGTCCAGGGGACACCATTAATCAGGAAAAGGGGACGCACTTGCGGAGAGAGGACGCGTAATATGGAAACTACAGAGACAGATAGGATAGAATAAACAAACACTTCTGGTAAAGGGTCAAAGTGTAAATAATGCAGTGAGAAAAATGAACCTAAAAAACGGGGACAGTGCATAAATGTGTACGCAATACAAACACAACAATGGTAACTTCTGACACTTGTCCGCACCGAATGATGCATAGGGCACTGCATCGTATAGAAGCAGCGTTATCTTGATTGTTACTTACGTGAAGGGAAGGTGATCACTCCCGCGCTTCAGGTTCAAGATTATTTGGAATAATCGGCGCGTATGTATTATATGAGGAGATGCATGAATGTGGAAGAGACGAAGACTGTTTGCAAAGACAGATTGGTGTGGTGTTCTATTCTCTCTGCCCACTCCGTGAGGAGTTTTATTTCATAAATCGCCTTATTCCACAAAATTATTGCCAAATCGATAAATAATAAAATCAAATTCTGTTAATCAAAAATGAAGAAGAGTCAAGAAGATGTAACTGCGTAAAAATGACGATTGTAAACCAGATAACAAGACCAAGAAAAAACAACAAAGCCAACGTTAAAATGGCTACTTCTACAATAGATAGCATCTCACTTGCAGCTTTTAATTAATTCCCATCGTGCAATTTAAAGTATCCACTAGCACTCGACTAAAAGGAAGAACAAGTATGCGAGGTACGCGGAACCATCGACGGGCAGAAGGGTCTCAAACCAAAACAAAGCATCGACAACACAAACATCCCGCTCTGAAAAAAGCGAGCCAACGAACGTGAAAAAATAAACAGCTCCGACCTAATTAAGCATGTTTGCAAAGCTCCAGCGCTTTCGGTACAGAGACCTGTGATTGTATTCCCGAAGCTCGTTTATCGACTGATTTTTAAGGGGGTAGTCGTAAATACGCAATTCAGGATGTGATCGGCTCCGCGAGGAGACACCACAGCCCTTTTTAAACAGAATATATTTTGGTGTTTGATTTTTAAAGATTAAATAATATCATAAGTGTATAAAGTGATCGCGTAACCCCTTGTGTGATTTTCCGAATACAATTCGGGTAGGCATTTTTCTGACACGGTGATTTGCCAGAATCCAGTTTGGGCACATCGTACACGAAACTTTTTAGGGAGATTTGCCCGAATCCAGCTCGGGTCATTCCCCCATAACATATTATTCGATTAAAACCAATATTTTTAGCTTTTCCACTCTATTTTTATTTGACCAGCGACCGGGTTTCGTCGTTACCGACATCATCAGACTGGTGATGTCGGTAACGACGAAACCCGGTCGCTGGTCAAATAAAAATAAAGTGGAAAACCTAAAAATAATGGTTTTAATCTAATAATATATTAAAATGCAATTCCATCACGAAGTGTCAGTGGATAATATATATCTATTAATATTATTAACATTTTTGTAAAAAAATAAATAAGCTAAAATGTCTTACCACAAAGTAAATGCTTTAAATAATATTGAGAATATTAAGTAGATTCTATTTAGTCCAAAAATGGAAAAAAAAAACTACTAAAAAAAAAATGTCCCATACTGTGTTTTAAGATAGGACAGCCAAGCTATCAGTTCATGTCACAAGAGACGAATAACGGAACAGATAGATTCGAGGATCTATAAGTAGGAAGAAAAAAACGAAGTATATTTTTCGTTACAGGTCCAATTTTAAAGGAAATTATGAATACGTGCATAAAACCGGTAACTTCAAACTATGAAATAATTTAGACTTTAATCTTAACAAACTAACTACAAGTCACGTTCTCAGGAGCACGAATTCACTCTTACTGAAACAAACTTCTTAATGAATTTATGGCTTTTCGTATAAGTTATCATATTATATTTACATTAGCAAGTTTACATTACTGCGAATATCTCAATGTAGTCTTGAAACATAATTAATTTATTTATTACTATGTTTTGTTTACATACTCGTATTCTATTGTATATATTAATTACTGGACTTTAACTAACTTTATGGAAAAAACATGAAAAACATTAAATAAACAAACAAAAGTTTTGTACATATCGCTCACTCCTTTCAACAACGTCATATTTCAAATATCGTCATATTTCAAATATTATTTGTAGTTGTGCATGTTTTCGGAATGTCCAGAAAATGTACTTTATCCCAGCAAAAGTGGCATATTTTTAAATTTGATATTTACCCGCTACAGAAAGTGTTGTTTTTGTATTTTGAAGAAAAGGTATTGTTTTTTTTAATATTTCTCGTCCGACTCCGTAGTGTAATGGTCAGCACGCTCGGCTACCGTTTTGGAGGTCCCGGGTTCGATTCCCAAGGGGGGTAAAATAAATATAAGTGATTTATTCACTGTAATATTTATTCAATACTACCATGGACTGGTACCTGAAGCGGAGGCCTGATCACCTTTCCTTCATGTGTAAACGATCAATATAACACTGCGTTTATATGACACAGTGCCCTATGCATCATTGGGGTGCGGATAAGGGTTTTATTTTATTATTAAATATTTTTCAAATGGAGAAAAAACATTCAGGTTTTACCTAAAAAGATCTGTTGCACAGTAAAAAGTTCAATAATTGGCTTGATACTTATTTTTAATACATTGTATTATATTTTTAAACTTTAGAAACGTTCTCCTGAAAAATCAAGTTTTTTTATTTATGACGTTCTTGAAAAGAGTGAGCGATATGAGACCACTTTTCTGAGTTTATTAATGTAAACACGACTAGTTCAGAGAACTTCAGATTTTCTCATCAACAGGTGAAAATACAAACTGTTTGTATTTAATCATGTAGATGAAAACATCTGTAGTTATCGAAATTAGTCATGTTTACATTTAATAATAATAAATTTAGATTATGTAACGTCGTTTTCTAAAAAACCTCAAGGACGTGATGACTAGTAAGTTAGTATTTCTTATCTCAAACCTGTATTCTTTCCTTATTTCACCATTGTTTTGTCTGAGTGATCGTATTTCAACTGCATTCAATATACTTTCATCCTTCATTTCCTAACTCAAGTTGTGCACTGTCATTATATGTATATGAAACTTTTGTACTTATTTATAATACCCAATATATATTATTTTCTTTGAATAAAAAAACATTCGAATAGTATATTTATCTATTGGAAAACCAACATAATATTTATATTAATAACAATATGTAATAAAAATAAAATACAGTTCAAATTCCAATTACAGATTTTCACAAATAATTTAATAAAATAAAACTGTTGTGAACATAAGTATGAGAATTTAATAATATAACTTATATTTCTTAATAAAATATTCATCAACAACAATTATCTTGAACGTTTTAAAAGAAATATCATTGATTTCTATTTGATTAAGCATTTCGTTGCACATATCGCAGGCTCTATTTAAACGACAAAGGAAGACCTGCTGATTACACCGTAAATCAAGCCTGTTGACGTGGAACTAAACGTATCGACATCCTGACTATCCACTTACCCAATTGCACAATTCCGCGACCATAAACACAAAGTGATCCCACGTGGCGGACTCTAAACTAAAATAACAACCGAGGGATAACAACTGATAATAGACAATATACCTTGGTTTAATGTCGCCAAAGACAACACTGTAACTTTTTGCGATCTATAAAACGACTCTAAAAAAGCGGTAAATCCCGAAGCTCGCTGCTACATCCGACTTCCCGTGTGTCCATTCAACATTTAATTATTTCAGACTCGTATAGAGCGGAGAGTATTGAATTGAGAGTGAAGAAATGAACTGGATTATTTTTATGATCTATCTCGAAATTTTATGGATAATTAATTTGAGCTATAAAAAGATGCTGGGCAATGATCGCTGATGGAAAAAGTGCCATTTTCTATGGGCGATTAATGGTCGAGTTGTTTAAGTGTTTTATTTTTTTATATTATTTATATTTGAAGCACTAACTTTGTGGTTTTTCATTTTATATTTAAAATGTAACTTTGTTTTAAAATCACTATAAATATTTTATTATAACTTAATTATAATGTCTACCGGTTTCGAAGCTAACCACTTATTTGTCAAGACTGATTAATACTGATTACAAGTATTAATCAGTCTTGATAAAAAAGCGGTGTGCTTGGAAACCGGTAGACATTATAATAAAGTTATAATGAAATATTTATAGTGATTTTAAAATAAAGTAACATTATGTTTTTTTTTATTGATTCGGCATCAACTGTGTGGAAAGAAAAACAACATTGAAATAAATCACTCGTATAAGACCACTTTTAAGTTATCTTCCCAATGTATTGAGAGTGTACGAATTTGGGTTATTCCACATTAGAGTTATTTATATTGATATCTTAATATAGATGAAGAAGAATATGGATGTTTGGGTATTGATTTACAGGGTTTACGACCTGCCATAAGCTAATTTAAGTTATCTTTTCTAGCATCTTCCGGTTTGTAAAATAATTCAAAAACATCCTTGAATACATTTCGTAACGCTCTTTGCTATTTTAAAAAACTATCAAAACTCAACAAAAGATGGTGCCAAGAACTAGCATGTGAAAGGTATTATCGAAGCATAAATACAACTTTTGAAATTTTAATAGTGTGTTCGTCAATCATTGGCAGAATGGCGAATATTACACGTGTATAAAGTGATCACTTAAACCAGGCTTTGACAGGTCGTAAGCCCTGTACATAACCTTACTTCCTAAGCAGTGGCGTTCGATACATACAAGCATGTATGTAGACAGTGTCTATTCTAGATAAGTCGAAAGAATATAATGAAAACAATGGATACGTTTGTCATTTTTTGACATCTCAACATATGTATGTAGATGAAGAAGAATATGGATGTCTGGGCATTTACAGGGCTTACGAGCGTCAAAGGCTGGTTTAAATGATAAAATATTCGTGCCAAGACTTTTTAATCTTCATCTATGTATGATGTAGTTGAGATGATGTCAAATAATAATATAAAAAAATAACTCTTAATTGGAGATAATCCAGATTTGTGAACAACTATTTAGACACACTTAAATTGTTGTAGATGTGTACGTCTTACAGCTTGGATACGTGTAAATAAATCAAAATCGTCATTTGATTTTACACAATTATAACAGATGAACAAAACAAATCTAAAAAAAATGTGTAAGACGCGAACAATGTCTGCAAAGACAGAGTGGTGTGGCGTTCTATTCTCTCTGCCTAACCTCGCTGACAAGCAGCGTGACGTTTAGTTAGTTAGTCAGTCAAAACAAGTCTGAATAAGACGAGGAGGAACAATATAAAGGGATGAAAATGAAAACAGTATATCCCAAAGAAATATCAAAGCAAAATGAAAAACAGAAATATAAAAAATGGAATTATTGTTTTATTTACATTCTGAGAGAAATACGAATTACAACTATGTGCCTGAATGGAGAAGAGCGTGAAGATAAAAGGATGAGAAACCATTCAAAGGCGCCAAGAATAAAATTGTACCAAAGTATGAAACGCTTAGACGGGCTAGAAAAACGCAATAATTTACATGGCTATTTTCTTTGCTACACAATGAATATCAATGTAGAAATGGAAGATAAACCATTTTTCCTCAGTTGTTTTTCAAGGCAATACCATCAACATTTTGAAATGTATATATATCCAAAATAATTTACAACCAAAATTGATGAAACAGCCACAAATTGAAGATAGAACAACCACAGCGCAGTATGGATCAAAATGACAATGAAATCAATATATCGTAGTCGTACAGGAGAAAGTGACCAACTAACAAAACGCAAAATGTTCAGGAGGGCCATTTAAGACACTTTTGCTTAGCAAGAAAATAAACATCAATGCAGTTAGTCATTTTTGACAAGTTAATATATTATACTTCCAAGTTTAAAATGCTTTGGGATTTTTTCAGGGCAACATTAAGCTAGTAAGATATCAAATAGTCAATGATCACGTTTTTTTAAACAAATGCACTTGGTCACTTTCTCCTGTACGACTACGATATGTATGTACAATTTCAATACAAAAACAGCATAGTTATAATTCTATTCTGACCGATTTCTATAACCATTATAGTCAATATTGTATTGACATACTTTTTCTTATATTAAACAAATGTTTCAACAAATACTAACATTATAAATAATCCATATGTATATGTACGTAAAAATTTTATTTCTTTATTTTATTATTATTTTATTTCCACCTCAGAGCACTTATGCACTACATGGAATTTTACTGTCCGGCAGTCCGATTTTTTTCAAATAAAAGCGACTACAACAGTTTAGCGTGATCGAGTTCATGCGAACCGTGATCGTGGACCGATCGAGCGCACCGATCCGAAGAAAGACGGAAAAAGGCACAAGCCAATCATACGTTTTATCGTGCTAACCGGACTGCCGGACAGTAAAATTCCGGTAGTGCACAAGCGCTCTAAGGCGGGATAAACGATTACCCGCAACTTAATTTTCTTTGACCCCAGGTAAATTTTAACGTAATTGATTGATAAAACACCGTTTTTGTATTGGAAGAATAATTTGTCTTCGATATAAATATAGGGTTTTGAAAATAAGAGAGTTATTAAAAGGCAAAGAGTTGAAAAAATGGTAAAATATAATTTTTCAATATCTATTCTAAAAAAATCAAATTACAATTTATATTTTTTTTACACACCGTGTGATCCCCGCGCAGTTGGTCGCCTACTGAATTTTTACGTTTGGGACCTCATTCTTAAATTAAAGATGGAACAAACATAGCGCAGTATGGATCAAAATAATAATGAAAAAAATATATAATCTCAAATTTAATATTATTTACTATATTAGACACGAGTGTGGCGTTCTAATCTCTCTGCCTACCATTGCGGGGAAGTGGAATACTAATAAGTCAGTAGGTTAGTTTAAAAAAAAGTATTTGATTATGTCAATATAAAATTGATAGCAAAAAAATGGTAAAATAAATTTATACGACTATAGAACGTTGCGATGGCCCTTAACGGTAGCTCTCAGAAGTTTTTTCATTTTTCCAAAGTATCTCAACCGCCTAGGGTCATCTGGAAATCAAGACTTTGTAGGGTGACCAATCGTTACTTGGAAAATGGGAAACAAAAGACGAATATTGTTTTTTAAATATAATAATAATAAATAAATGATAATAACCATATCCGCTCCCCAGGTGGAGCATATGGAGTCCACAAACTGTCTCCAGGCTTTTCTGTCGGCTGCCAGCTCCCTTGCATCCTCCCAAGTCAGTCCGCGTCCCGAAGTTCTGACGAGAACTGCCGACGAATTGTCAGCAGTGGTCGTCCTGGGCGGCGCGAACCTGATGCCTTGTAAAAGAGGCAAGCTTGATTAAGGCTCTCAGGAGGCATGCGGAGTACATGGCCAAGCCAACTGAATCGCCTTTTCTTGACAACAGTTGTGACCAAGATTTGCTGCGTCCTACGCCTTATCTCTTCATTCCTCACAAAGTCAAACCACCGCACACCCAAGATTATCCGCAAACACGTATTCTCAAAGCTTAGTACACGGCTGCTCTGGGCCCTTGTAAGGTGCCATGTTTCACAGCCGTATTAGAGAACAGGAGCAATGCAGGCATTGTATAGGCGGCATTTGGTTTTCACCGAGTATAAATCCGATCTCCATAATACAAAAAAAAACTAAATAAATACATGTCAATCAGGTATGTCAAATACTTGAAAGCGGCCGGGTCAGGAGTTGTAATAATCGTCGGGTATGTATGAGGAGATGCATGAATGTATTGGGTTGATGCAAAAGTTTTGACCGTTTTTTACATATATTTTTTTTAAAGTTTTTTTTCTTGTGTATTATTTATTTAATAAATTATATAATTTCCATCAGTTCTTATAACCTTCTTCCATCATTCTATCAACTTATTAGTGCCAGTAGTATAAAATTCCGCGGATTTTAATGCGAAAAATGAAGTAAGGGATGTTTTTACCTGCTCTATTGAATAATTTTTTTCATCATTAAATTTTTTTTGCAGTGATCGGAATAAATAAAAATCAGAAAGAGCAAGATCTGGAAAATACAGTGGATGCTTGATAACATCCCAATTTAACTCATTTAGCTTGTGTTAGGTCATCATAGCCACATGTGGTCGCGCGTTGTCGTGATGAAACACTGACCCTTTTCTGTTTACCAATTCTGGTCTATCCTTTTGAAGGACCATGCTCAATTTGGATAATTGCTGACAATATCGTTCTGTTGTA
Source organism: Brachycentrus maculatus (assembly GCF_059751285.1). Taxonomy (NCBI): domain Eukaryota; kingdom Metazoa; phylum Arthropoda; class Insecta; order Trichoptera; family Brachycentridae; genus Brachycentrus; species Brachycentrus maculatus. The sequence continues at coordinate 1,572,202 of NW_028280993.1, read as the reverse complement.
CTTGTCTTATCGTGTTCCAAGAGTTCAAAATACACAATACCCTTATTATTCCACCAAACATAAAGTATAACTTTTTTATGGATTTCGGCCTTCGAAGTTGTTAATGGGGCTTGTCCAGGTATAGTCCAATGTCTTTTTCTTGTCACGTTGTTGTACACGACCCATTTCTCATTTCCCGTCACCTAACGATGCAAAAAAGGTTCATATTTTTGTCTCGCACTCGCACTTAATGCGATTGTTTGGTTGACTCCCATCATTGACACAATCTCCCTGATGGTTAGACGTGGATTGGTGTCAATTATGACTTTTAATTCGTCGTCATCAGACTTCAATGGCCGCTCGGTACGTGGTTTATCAATGAGTGAAAAATCTCCAGATCGGAATTTTGCAAACCATCTTCGTACCTGCCGAACTTTGATGACATCTGCTCCATACACTTCACAAATGTTTTTGGTTGCCACACTCGCGGTATTGTCTTTACGGAATTCATAAAGTAAACAATACGTAAATGCACTTTATCGAAGGACATTTTGAAAAAATACAAGGGGTTATTACTGTACTCTGGCCAGGCCAAAACTGAATAGAAAGTAGAGGGAAAGCATCCTTTATACAATGGAATCATAAAAAAAGAAGATACTATTCATCATTTATGAAAAAAAAAATTTTTACCTGGGATCATAAAAAACGGTCATTACTTTTGCATCAACCCAATAGAAGAGGCAAAGAATGTTTGCAAAGACAGAGTGGTGTGGCGTTCGATTCTCTCTGCCTACCCCTGCGGGGAAGCGGCGTGATGGTTAGTTAGTTAGTTATCTAATTGTTTCATTATTTGATTCGGCAGTCACTTTGTGGTAAAATCTATCCATTTTTAATTAGTAAATACAACTATTTCTTTAAATCTACTGTGACACGTGTTTCGATGCATTTCGCATCATTTTCAAATACCGTATGTGAAGCTAATTCTAAATTTTAGAGTTGGGTCTCTGGGACGTTGAAGGTTTAAGAGGGGGTAAGAGCTGTTTCATATATTTATTTAATTTTTATTTATTTCTTATCAGTGGGAACATAGACAATAGGGGGAGGCTTTAGTCATTGTCATATTTTTAATTATAGGTTTATTTTTATATTCTCAATATTATTAATATTTAAAGCATTTTCTTTGTGGTTAGTCATTTTTACTTATTTATTTTTTTACGCGTCCGCCTCCGTAGTGTAATGGTCAGCACGCTCGGCTACCGTTCTGGAGGTCCCGGGTTCGATTCCCAGGGGAGTAAAATAAATATAAGTGATTTTTTCACTCTAATATTTATTTAATATTACCCTGGACTGGTACATGAAACGGAGGGCTGATCACCTTTCCTTCGTGTGTTAACGATCAAGATAACACTGTGTTTATAAAATGCAGTGCCCTATGCACCATTGGGGTGCGGATAAGGGTTTGAATGAACGATTTTTTTTTTCAAAAATGTTAATAATATTACCATATAACCACTCACCGAGATTTTCATGTCTACCTAGTTTACTTTTTATCTCTATTATAGGTAGACATAAAAATCTCGGTGAGTGGTTATATACTAATATTATTAACATTTTTGTAAAAAAAAAAATAAGGTTTATTATTATTTATATTTTTTATATTACTAATTTGTAATACAACTTACAATAAATATTACATTTGCAAATTAATGCAAAATAAAGTAACCATACTGAAAATAAAACTTATTGAGAAAAAAGGATAAGTAGGTATAAGATATTACTCATATTATGGTGAGCGTTCATCGATCGCTTGTTGATTCTGGTCACCCCAATATGTAGCAAAGTGTAACAAATGATTTGCGTCAAAGTTAACAAGTTCCGGGGGTGACATCCACTAAACTATACGGGACTGTCTACCCTGGCGGGGTGGCGGTACGGGGTGTGGGAGGGGGTGAGTGATAAGGGCAAGTGATGAAAGTGTTGTATTATGGCCCTGAAGGCAATTTTGTGTTTACCCCAAAGATATCGAGAAGGCATTTCACAATGGGCTTAGCTTTTTTTCTTATTTACTCACAAAGTTTTCATGGCCTACACTAAAATAAGATATTATTATTAATATTTGTATTTACAGTATCAAACAGATTAATTGAAACAAAACTTTTTATTCGGATTTTCAACACCCTCTAAAAAAATGTTTTGGGGGTGTTCCTCGTATTATGGACCAGGGCTGCTTCTTTCAGTGACTGAGATGATGAATAGCGAGAAATATCTCCCAATTCTACTGGAAAAGATACTACCAAAGATACAAAAACGGAGGTCAAATTGTAATGGAATATTTCAGCAGGATTTAACCCCCTGCCACAAATCCAAAAAAATTATGAAAATTTTCTCACAAAAACAAGTCGGACTGGTCAAGAATTTTGCCAGACATAAACCTAATTGAAAATCTATCGGCAATTTGTAAGAATCGGCTCTCCAAAATTGATTCCACTACGGTGAAAAAGCTCATTTTGTCCATAATTCAGGTATGGTTTCGAGACGAAAAAATGGCATTCACGTGCCAAAACCTTATATAATAGATGTCAAGAAGAGTAAAATCTTTGATTGAGCCCAAATAGATCATATTAAATATTAATTTGTGATATAACTAATAACCAAAAGATTTTACAAAACTTTTTACGAATATACAACAAAAAAGGTTTTGTTTCAATTAATCTGTTCGATACTGTACTTGTAAAACATCTAGTGTCGTATGATCAGTATTAATATTATTATTCACATTTTTTTTGACATCTCACCATAGATGAAGAATCGTATGGAAGTCTGGGCATTTACAGGGCTTGCGACCGTCATAGGCTGATTTAGGTGATAGCTTTACACGTATATATATCGATTTAAGCCTTTTTGCCATTTGGGTTGTTTGCCTAACAAATAAACTATCTATAAAATCTCAATATATTCCTATAATTCCATTACAACTAAGTACATTTTATAAGTATGTACATAAGTATAAGCTAAATATTCAAACGAAATTGCCTATCTCGACTGTCGCTTAAAGTGCCAAGAAATTTAAGATACTTTTACTACAGTCTGAAATTGGCTGGCGGTGCGCGATACTGAACTGCACTCTTGTAGTGTATGGAGTTATCTGTAGCGTACTGTAGGTGGTGTAGAGTCGGTATAGAGTGCAGCGTGCAGCGCAGTGCAGGTACTGATATACTCGGCAAAGGCAGAAAGGGTACACATTTTATAGATGGAAATTTGCTACCGACAATGTAGTTATTATTGCTGTGAACGATGCTATCATCCACTTCAGGACCCAGTTTTTTAATGATTGTTTGAATTTATCAGATAGTTTCAAAAATATCGCATGGGATTGTTGAAAGAAAAATAAAAAGATTTTCCTTGATATTTCAATGCATATGTAGAAGAATATGTTAGTCTGGGCTAGTTTAAGATTTTTTTTTGGCGTCTTCTTGTGTGTAAAATAATCATGATTTAATCATTCATACAATTCATTAAGGTCTCTGCTAACAAAAAAAACCTATTTAACTTAATCAAAGTTGGATGTAGCATTCTAGAACTAGCATAAATACAACTTTCGAAATTTGAGTAGTGTTGTTGTCAATCGTAGAATGTTACACGGGTACAAAGTGATCACACGTGTCACATTCATCATTCCACCTACGATTGCCAACCACACTGGTCAAATTTCAGAAGTCATATTTTTTCTTCGATCAAACCTTCTCTATATGCTAGTTCCTCGACACCATATATGGTCTACTGTAGTCTATAGCTGACCTGATGATTGAATGGTTATTCAGAAACCGGTAGTCATGAAGTAGTGTTTTTAAGTATGTGAACAAAAAATTAACGATGAATTATAAAGAGAGTGTTATATTACTATACCACAAAGTAAACAAAGATTTCAATTTGAAAAATATCTAAACAAAGTTCCTATTTGTATTTACAGTTCATCAAAATTGGTTAACGATGAATATGGGGGTTTTTACATATTTCACTAGACATTATCAACGCTGAGATCGCCTACATTATAAGTCGATATTTATATCGTGGTGTGTCCCTCATTTCGTAAATTTGTCTTTGACTTGAGGTTTGATCTTTCCTTTTTTCCTCCCTTCCGTCCCTCTTCCAGATATTTATACAAAAGTGGAATCTTGTAATTAAAATAGTACAAGTACCTGTTTTGTAATATTCTTTGTTTCTATGTTTATGACTTGAAATTAATGATCTGTATTATTCTCAAATATGATAAAATAAAAATTACATGATAAACCATTGTTTGAAAAACCTGGCCTAAACGAACAGTGGCACTACAAAACTGAATTCTTCAGAAGTTCGCCGCGACCGTGGAGCTCGCTACTGTAATATTTATGCTGACATTCTACTTGGAGTCACTTTGGAGGCAGAACGACACACGATATTGCCAGGGAAGAGAAGGAGATGTATAAATACCATTCGTCTTGTAGCTGCTAGACGCTCAGTGATGAATCGAATCATCCAAACGGGAAAGAAATTGAAAGCTTCCGAGAAAAAGCTTTGTAAAACTGCTAGAACGAAAATTGATTAAGCCTAGGCCATTTATTATGGACGACGTTTCGTCTACTGAAGACTGATGTCTATTCAACGAAAGGAATTTTAATATCTTACGAATTATTGTGTAAGCATTAAGTACGATTTTATTAAATTATTTATTGATTCGGCATTAACTTTGTGGAATGACATGTTGATTATTTTATTACAATAAAATTAAACACTCGAATATACCACTTTAATGAATTTTATTTATATATACGAATTATTATTACACTCTGTTACAAATAAGGGTCAAGTCATGAATAGTTAAGAAAATTTAGAAATACATAAAAATTAAAATCCAGATAAAATGTTAGTTAATAATACACTGTTTCAAAATACGTCACCATTATTATCAATGTTTCCTTTTACAAAAAAAAATCGTTCCTTTACCCCCCCCCTTCCCTTCCCCATATTTATTAACCTATATATACCCCTAAAAATATTTTTGTTCGTTAGTTTTAATTTGTACCAGAAGATGAAAACATCTGTATGTTTTCGAAACTAGTCGTAAATATAAATAAAACTCATTAAAGTGGTATATTCAAGTGTTCAATATTATTATTTTATTATTATGTATTGTCCATTATTGTTTCCTATCTAATTATTATCGTATTATCTTATCTACCTGTCCATACACAAGCATGTATGTGTGTATATATGTGTGTGTATAGAATAAGTAATATTTGTTTCATGTAATATATGAAATAAATTGTTATGTACATAAAATAAAAAATAAAAATAAATGAGATATTATGTACTAGCTATATCTATTAACGCGTTGCTATGGGTCAGTCTGGTTTAATTAAAAAGAAAGAAAATTTATTACACACATTTCTAATATATGTATTGATCACTTAAACCAGCTTATGACAGGTCGAAACGCCCAAAACGCGAAATACCCAAGACTTCCTAGTCTATGTATATTCTTCTTCATCTTTGTCGAAATATCGAAATGTAAAAAATAACTCCTTAGTGGAGAAACTCAGATTTGTGAACAAAAATTTGGACACATTCAAAGTGTTGTGAATGCAATAACTGGTCAAATTACAGCTGAATAAAAATTGAAAATCATGTTTTCAAGCGTCTCCGCGGCTAGAATACGGTCAATGAAAAGCGACAGAACCATGATTACTGTCTTCTTCGTACCTCAGTTGAATGGTATTGATGTGATAGAGCTGTGGTTTCAACAAGATGGCGCAACATGCCACACAGCAGGTGCCATCATCAATTCATTGCGGGAATTTTGAATTTATATACCTTTAAAAAAACACCCTATATTAGAACATCAATGAGTGTAGTTAAAACCAGATTGAATAAGGTTACTTATATTTTCGAATAATGCGTGTTTTCTATTGTATTATATGTTTTCCTGGTATTTCGAAGATAGAAAATAACATATAATATATCAAAATAACAAATTCAGTGACCATTTGGAAACGAAGCAAGTATCGTAATACACAGTAAATCAATTTAGGTTTAAATCTCGGCCATAAATAATATTATTTTATCGTAAATCACGGCCAAACAATTTGGAGCTAGTGTTGTGTCGTAAATCAAGCCAGCCACAGATATTCGGCGGGAGCGTCTTCATGGGACCCTTCGGCGAGTACTACCACTACCACTCTGCGGTGGTAACTGGTAGGGTGGTAAATTATTGCACCGCAACAAATCTTTAAATGGACACTTCGTACACCAACATTGCCACTATGGCAGCCGTAATGACCGCCAAATGAGGGTGCGAAGTTTGATGACTCCGCACAATGCGGGGAGAATTTCGTGAATTTAAACTGTGACAATACGACTTTAGTGAATTCTGGAAAGCGTAATGAAATGCGAGGTATTTGTTAGGTTTATTTGCAAGCAGTGTGGTGCGAAAACACGTGCTTAAAAATGCATTCATTGCAACACTAGAATAGTCAAGCAGTCGATTTTTGCGACTGTAGAATTTGTATATATAGTATGTATAATCCGGAACCACAATAGATGTAATTTTGAAAATAAATTATATTTTATTTCCGGATTTTGTTGTTCATTCGTAAGGTTTGTTAAAACAATACGATAAATAAGTATTACTAAAAAAACTCGTGGTACCTCACCTGTTCATATATAGTGTCTGACGTGTACATCTACAACGTATTTTCCATCGCTTTTTATCATTGTATTAACGTCTCTCTCTTTTGCTCAACTCTATTGCCGTCGGAATGTATAGCTCTCTTCTCCTTCTCTCTTCATCATATTTTTCTTCTCTCTCATGTAACGAAATATGGCTCACAAACTTGACGCATCCTTGAAATTTCACTTCAAATTCTTATCAAAATATCGATTATCGAACCGATTAAGAAATTTTACTTAAAAAATAACCAAATGAAAATCATCCATTTCTCCTCCTTCATTCTACATTATATCTTTCTTCTCTCTCATAACGAAATGCGTGTAAAAAAGTGACGCGTCCTTGAAATATCACTCACAATTCACGTCTAATAATTGATCCAATCACCGCCTAAAATAATACACTTAAAATATATCCAATAGAAAATCATCAACTTTTTCTCCTTTTATCTACGTTATATCTTTCTTCTCTCTCATGTAATGAAATATGCGTGAAAAGTGACGCGTCCTTGAAATATCACTCATCATTCTAAAACAATTAGTGATGATCGAATCGCCACCTAAATTTCAATTAAAAAATAACCAATTCAAAGTAATTTTTTCTTGTAAAATAGCTAAAAAACAATTAGAAATTATTGGCCACTTATCGCAGATATAATATAAGGCGATAAGAACACACAATTTTTATATCGATTAATAAATACGAGATAAAAAGCAACGGATATGTAATCAAAGAGCTAAGCAACGTTAGAAAACGGTATTCATATTATACGAGCATTAACCGATTTGTTTCTGGTAATCCGTAGGCCGAATCAATTAATCATTTACTACATACACATCTATAGACCCGATTGATTATTCGAGATTGGATTTGTTGAATAAAGTTTTACCATTATGATAATATAAGTGGAGACTAAGGCCAGATCTGAATTTCAGATTAGCACATGGATGATCAACGTATGTTGCCAATCAACTCTAACTGTAAGGCATTTTAAAACATTCTACAAAACTGTAAGAGTGAATATTTGTACCCTATTAAAAATATATATTCTTATTTATTTATATATTTATTTATTTCATCATATACACAATAAAAAATAACAATAAACTGTTTATTGTAACTGCAGACAGTTGGTAGAATTCCATATTGAATTGTTGGGTAATATATCCAAAATAAGGAGTACATATAAAGGTGGGTATTTCGGTGGGTAATGTGGATTTCTATGAATGTCAAGATAAGCACATTACCCACCGAAATACCCACTATTGTATGTACTCCTAGACCTAATGATAGCAATTATTGTTAGTATATGAGGACATTTTGTAAATATTTTTAGTCAGTGCTTGATAATGTCCTAAGAAGACGAAACGCGTCACGTATTAAAATATACATATATAAATGTAGAATTCAATCCAATAAAAACGTGTTTTATTTTGGATATATTACCCAACAAAAAAAACTGCCCTTTTTAATTTTAAGTTTTGCTTGGTAGTTACCAATATTACTAAAAATCTATTGTGACCCGCGTTTCGATGCATTTTGCATCATTTTCAAACACCGTATGTGTAAATTTTGGAGTTGTATCCTTGGGATGTTGAAGGTTATTATTTTTTTAAATATACATTACTTGCATTAGAGTTGCCTATTTTGTTCAAGGATTTATAGCAAATTTAGTTTATGTGTCTTAAAATAAAAGCGGATGTGTAAAGTTCATAATAAGTTAATAAAGTCGATTCCTAAAAACAATACAACAATACAATATACACAATGGATTCAATATCATAATTATCAAAGTTTTTTTGACCAAAACAGGTAAGTATGTGTAAGATTTAATTTGATGTATTTCTGTGTTTTGGACCTATATAAAGATCTTCATATATCTTTATATCAATGCACGCGTATTGCAATATAAGGGTTAAAACAAAGAAATAATTTGTTAATGTCAAACTTTATTAATTAGCCAACTTTATATTATTCCTTAAGAATAAAAGTTAAGACTTTTCTTAACTTTGTAATTCAGTTTCGACCATTTGAATCTGGAACAATTGAATTATTTTAAAGTCGAATGAAGCTCTTGAATTTAAATTTGAATAGAGAATAGAAATTGGCGGTCTTCCCTATTGCTTAAAAAACTAATTTAAAAGTTTTCCTTGTTTTAAATTTAAAAATAAAAATATAAAAAATTATAATTTTAAAAGTTTTATTTAAAATTATTTTTAAAGAATTGAATACCATTATATTATTTAAAAATCTATATTTGTCGGGGATAGAATAAAACTAATAAAACATTCAAACAAAAAAGATTACATTTATGAATAAGATTATAACGCCTGATATATATTACACGAATTTCAAGTCGAAAAATGTCTACACTTTCGAACACATCGTAGTCATACAGGAGAAAGTGACCAGGTGCATTGTTTTACAAAAACGTGATCATTGACTATTTGATATCTTACTAGCTAAATATTGCCCTGAAAAAAACCGGAAAGGATTTTAAAGTTGGAAGTATAATATATTGACTAGTTAAAAATGACTTACTGCATTGGTGTTTATTTTCTTGCCAAGCTAATGGCCCTCCTAAACATTTTACGTTTTGGTAGTTGGTCACTTTCTCCTGTACGACTACGACATGAGCATTATTTTTTTGTTATGAACATTTTTTTACATACATGTAAACTTGCTACTCACACGTTCTGAAAACCTGTTGAGATGTATAGAAGGCGGGAAACTTACCTGTAAAAAAGAAAAAAATATAGATTAATTTATAAACATACATATCAAAGAGTGCATCTCGAATATTTTATCATCAACAAACTTAATATATTAGTAGCGTGCTAGCAACACAAGCACTGATATTCGAATCAGTTTGTATTGTCACATATTGATGAGAAAATCTGTAGTTCTCAAAACTAGACATTTTTAGATTCGTAAACTCCAAAAGTGGTTTAATACAAGTGTTCTATTTTTATATTAAAAGCTTCTAATTTACTTAAAATTCAATTGACAATGATAGTGAAAAGTGAGTCTTAAAGTACATGCTTATAAATTACACATACAAAGAAAATCCGTACGATTTAAAAGTTAGCTACTAAATTCAACATGTCTATACTCCTGGGGCTATTAAAAATGCACCTTATTACAACTCCTAGATAGAAAATTTGATATTCAGAGTTTATATAACCGGGGGTTAAACGTAGTTTATTATTCAGGGGTTAATCAAAAGTGTCCGAAACTTTACTCCACTCCGGTTCTTAAACCTACGTCAAGTGGTCATAGTAAGTCTCGTCGGCTACCTAAAACCGGTTTTGAGTAAAACCTTACAGAATAACGTAGAATAAAAAAACATAAATATTTAACTTAAGAAAACAATGAATTCTACATTAAGCAATAACGATAAACAATTAATACTAATTTATGTAAAATAAACAACGGAAACTACAATAAATAAACAAGAAAAATAAACAGATATAACTGCATTCTTTTTCGTGGGTTATAATCTAAGCGAAACAGAAGAAAAAAGTGGTTAAAAACAAAGTTTGATTTATTTTATAAAGTTTATAAAAAGTGCCACTAAGTATATGCGAAAAATATTCAAAAGAAGTAAAATAAATAGAAAGTACAATAAATAACAATAATAAATTAAATAAAAATTACATACATTAGAAAAGAAAACAATTCAACCATTATTTAAAAAAAAACAACAGTAAGCAAAAATAATAATTAAAATAATCTTTAATGAATAAGAAAAAAATAGAAATAAACTTCATTTTATATCAACGGTAAACAATGATTGAAAATTAAATTTAAGTTTTATACTGACATTTCTTAGTGGAAATGCATTTAAAATGATGAACTACATAGAAAGCTTTTTTCCATTTACACATATTTATTTCACCGTTACCGACATCATCAGAAGAGTCTGAAACCCGATCACTGGTCAAATAAAATATAAGTGGGAAAATAAGATATAAAGTAACAAATTGAAAGTAAATATGTACTTATATATAATAATTAAAAACATATATAATTTTATTTATAAATAGGACTTAGAATCGGGGGATGGTTTTGGACGGTTATGATAAAGGGCTGGAAATACAGTCAAAGGGAAATTGAATTGTCAGCATAAAGGGGTGTTCTTTTATCAAAGCATTCCGTTTGAATAATCACCCACCCCTAACCCCTGAGGTAACTACTCTGATTGTTTATTGTGATGTTGTTGAATAATATTAGCATAAACAAAACTGAAATCGTTTACCTGAATATGTTAAAGGGATGAATTTATCGTAAACATATTAACAGCTTGAATTTTAAAATAATGTGCACTCATCGAGATTTTCCATATCCAGTAGGTACCTTACGATGCCTATTAACTCAAAATATTACCTATAATAAGTATTATTTTTTGAGATCTCATCAAAGATGAAGAATATGAGAAACCTATAATAAATAATATGCAAAATACTCCTATAATTGGAGATAATCCAAATTTGTGAACAAGTATTTGTACACACTCAAAATGTTGTTAATAAATTATCTGTTCAAATTATAAGCTTAAATAATAAAAATGAAAATGATATTTTCTGGCGTTTCTCATGTGTGTGATTATAATCCAGGATTTGGACCTCACATACTAATAAAAGAGTTTCTGCTTAGTAAAAAAACTTATTTTCATCTCACCAATTGATGTCTTTGTCTCTAGTGAAGTTCTAGTGATTCAAGAATAATGTTTCAAAATTGGTTTATATACATATGTAGAGCTTCCATGGATTTGAGTAGTGTGGTTATCAATGATGGGTAGAATTGGTGAATGTTACACGTGTATAAAGTGATAACTTTAACCAGCCTATGACGGTCGTCAGCCCCGTGAATGCCCAGACTTCCGTATTCTTCTTCATCTTTGATGAGATGTCAAAAATTAATATGAAAATAACTACTGTAATTGGAGATAATCCAGATTTTGTAAAAATGTATTTGGACACACTCAAAATGTTGTAAAAATTATCTACAATTTATATTATATCGTAATATAATTAAAATATTATAATTAAAATATTATAAATAATATAATATGTATTTATAATATAATTAATTTCTCGGTGAGTGTTTAAATACTAATATTACTAACATTTTTGTAAAAAGTAAAAATAAGTATAATTTATCCATTCCATTTAAAAATATTCAGTAAATTGAAACAATACCTTTTCTTCAAAATGAAAAAACAACACTTTCTGTCCTGTAGCGGGTAAATATTAAGTTAAAAATATGCCTCTTTTGCTGGGATATAGTAAATTTTTTGGGCATTCCGAAAACACGCAGAACTGAAAATTGACAATTTTTTATTTATGACGTTCTTGAAAGGAGTGAGCAATATGTAACTTTTATGTGAACAAGTATTTGAACACACTCAAAATGTGATTAAATTTATGTACCTAATATATTTTTTAATGAAAAAGCTAAATTGAAGTGCTAAAACGCTATTTACTAAAAGTCTAGCTACCAGGAGCACAGGATAACTAACAAGTAACAGTGGACATTTTCCCATGGCGCACTATTACGGGGTCCATCAGTCTCCCGACTGGCAGGATGATGAATGGCGCATGATTGCATTGTTGTCCTGCAGACTGGAAAGCCCTGATAGCCAGGACGTGTCTGGCGTGCGGTACGTACCCTGGCGTGTACCGGAACACGTTGGCCATTTTGTTGAACAACTAAAGTCTTTTATTTTCCGATATAGCCTTTTTGTAAGGTCGTTCGACTATCGAAGGACTTATCTTTGGACGCGTTACTTTTTTTCATATATTATCAATATTATTAATATTTCAAGTATTTACTTTGAGGTCTTCAGGTCGACTGAAATCGCATGTGTTAAACATTTTGTGTAGTTTTAAGTGTGTAGATTGTGCTATAGTAGCGAAGGGCAGTATTGTTTGCATGCTATGATAGTGATAGTCCTGACGAAGAGACGGATACGTCTCGAAACCGGTAGACATAAAAATCTCGGTGAGTGGTTATTTACTAATATTACTTACATTTTTGTAAAAAAATAAACAAGTAAAAATGACTAACCATAAAGTAAATGCTTTAAATATGTATAATATTGAGAATACTAAAAATGTTACAATTTAATAAATTAATTACACATGTCTACTTATAAAATATCTTGAATTAGTTACGGTTATATACTAATATTACTAACATTTTTGTATGAAAAAAAAAAGTAATTTTCCATAGTTTTTTAAAAGTCTTATGTACCTATAAATAAAGCTTCCATAGTGTAGTGGTTAGCGCGCTAGGCTACCATGCTGGAGGTCCCAGATTTGATTTCCAAGATAATTATTCGTGATTCTTCAGTCTCATACTTGTTTAATATGACCCTGTACTGGTACCTGAAGCGCATGACTGATCACCTTTCTTTCACTATTTAACGATTAAGATAACACTGCTTCTATAAAATGCAGTGCCCTAATGTTAAATCGATAATTTATTATATAAATGCTAGGTATCCTGCGCTTCAGGGACCATTCCAGGGTGATATCAAAGAAATATAAGAGTAAAAAAACCCTAATTAATTTTTTTAACCCCCCTAGAAAACAAACCTTCAATAGAGTAGCCAAATGTGTTAACCACTACGTTGTGGAAACGGAAGATCTATTTAGAAAAAAATATAATTCATTTTGAAAAATTTGTTATGTTAATGGCTAATAAGTTGACTGTCAATGCATATCTAAATCCGGTTTAAAAAAAGATAAAAGTCAATAAGAATAAAAGTCAAATTATGTAAAACGTTACATTATCAAATCGTTACAGCATTGGCTGCATGGAATTTATGCCCTGGGTAATGTTAACAACTTTACCGAGTAGGAGACTGCAAAAATAGTTTTCAGTAAATTAAAGTGAACTTACAAAAATATTTAAAGTAATAGCCGTAATATTTTAAAATTAAGTGAGCAATTCTGCGGCTTAAAATCATTATAAGTTTTTTTTATTATTTTAAAACTTTGAAAGTGTACTCTTAAGTTTATAATGAAAATAAGGGTTCAAAAATAGGCATAAATTTCAAAATTGAAACGATCTTATCTTGCCTCACGTAGACGAAATTTCAGATCGATCCAACAAAGGGTCAAACTAGCGATCTTTATGGACAATGGATAAATACTCCGTGATCTAACCAATAAAAAATATACAAAACCTAGACTTGGTTCATCAAGTTAAATATATCGGTGCGACAGAACTAAAAAAAATATTGTATCTAAATGCAAAACTGTTTTTTTTATTTTTTTTTTAATTTCACATTTCTCCTTTGTTTACCGCCGCAAACACCGTTCTATTATAAATTCCAGCCTTTTTGTGAAATGTGTACGTCGAAAAATATTTCACAAAACCGACAATTTAAAAATGGATGAACGCACACAAACAATCGCGAATATGTGCGACAAAGGGGTACAAAAATTAAAGTAACATATAACATATCCACGAGCGAAGGGGGATGATGATATAACATATATTATAGATACTAAGGGTGGGTCAATTAATCATTTATTTATCGAACGAGCTACACAAAGACCACATGCGAAAAGGGTATTAAAAATGCGATCGAAATTGCTTTGATGGGATGTTTCATTAATTTCTGAAATGAAAATAATGGCTACATGATGTTTAATTTCAGGATATTCAACCCTGAAGAAATTTAGCTGATGTCATCACTGTCATACGACATGAAATATGAAAAAGTGTAAAGGATTAATGTGACAGGGCTGAAAACATGTAAATGACAAGAAATTGATGGCTACAATTTTGTTTATAGTATCACAATATGTGATTCGACTTTTTACGAATAGGTTGTAGATACATTTGGAATTCTATGTATCACGACGTATTATACAAAATAGTAGACATAATGAAATAAATATTTTTTTGTTCAAAACTTATTTTATTTTAATAGTGACAGGATTTCTAAGTTACCCACATCATCAGACTGGTGTCATCAGTAACGATAAAAACCGGTCACTGGTCAAATAAAATAAACGTGAAAAAATACTATATATATGTAGTTGTTTTTTTCTTATATAAAATCCAGTACCACTGAGAAACCTCGATTCAAGACTAAAATTTAATACAAAATAGTATATTTTTTTAAATATTGCAATATGTCATATGTCATGATTCGACAGTCACTCAAAAAACGCGTGTTTCTTTGAAAAAAAAAACAAAGAAACGTCATTTTAATTTCATTGTGTCTTTCTAAAAAAATGACGTAACGTCGCCATCTTGATTTATCTCTGTCGCACTCTGTTTTATCGGCGGAACACTTCAAAAATTAACAAAATTATTTAAAATTAAAGGAGTACAATTGTTTACACAAACTCACATATTGCAAGTGAAAATACAAAATACTTCTATAGAATGAACTTCGTAGTCATCATTTATGTACACATGCTTTATATATATAAGTTAGCGAGTCTGTCTGTATAAATCAGGGGTAGCCAAAGCGTAGACCGCGTAACTATTTCAAGTCGCTAGCCTGTTTCATATGTGCAATATTTAAAAGGTTGCCAAAAAGATGTCAAAAATGGTTGAAAAAATATCATGTTTTCAGCGCATTCTCTGATACGACGTAAAAATAAAATTTAAAATGTACAATAACACAACCTATTTATAGCTTTTAACCATTTAATTTCATTTCACCAGTGGACGGGTTTCGTCATCACCGACATCGTCACATTGATGACATCGGTAGCGACGAAACTCGGTCACTGGTCAAAAAAAATTAAAGTGTAAAAAGCTAAATAGTTGTTTCTCGTATAAAATGTAACTCCACCAAGAAATGTCAGAACGATATTTTTTTATTTGCGCGATCTGCAACACGTCTGGCTTCTCGCGCAGCCGGTCGCGTTCTGAATTTGTACATTTGCAAAGGCAAGGCAAGAAAGGTCGTCCGTAGTGATGAAAAGATTGGCCATCCCTACTGTAAACTGACGGACACTGACGTTCACTGTTGTATGAAATGCAATTTAATATGCATTGAGTATCGTTAAGCGCATGATATTGGATTTAGCGGATTTCCGCTGGGAAATACAATATAAACCATATAAATTCGACAAATACAATCCCCAATGGATTAACGTGAGCACGCACTATCGAATAAAAATAAAACAAATCAACTCGTTTCAATTTTAAAATTTGAATTAAAAATTAAAAGAGAAATATTATATTATTTACATAAATATTTCAATTTCATACTATTTCTGTGAGCCTAAGTGGCTCATTATTAGAAATAGGTATCAAATTGTGGTAGAGTGGGTTCGAACCGAGAAACTGTGACTTAAAAGACACTAACCACGGGACCACAACCCGACGCAAGATTTGATTTTGTTTTTGAATGCAAATAAAATAACGAAGGTTTATATTATAATGGGCTCAAAATAAATATACCTGATGTTTTAACACAGTATAAGTATTTACAACATTTTGAGTGTGTCCAAATTCTTGTTCACAAATCTGGATTACCTCCAATTAGGAGTTATTTTTTTTACATTATTTTCTGACATCTCAAGATATTTTTATATTTACTGAGATCTAAACAATAATATGCATAGAAGTTTTAAGAATTTGAATAATGTGGTTGTCAATTATGAGTAGAATTGATGAATCTTACACGTGTGTAAAGTTAAAAAAAAATCACTTAAACCAGCCTACGACTTTCGTAAGCCCCGTAAAAGCCCAGACATCGATATTCTTCTTCATCTATGTAAAGATGTGGAAAAATAATATAAAAATAACTCCTAATTGGAGATAATCCAGATTTGTGAACAAGTATTTAGACATACTGAAAATGTTGCTACTGCAAACTATGCAATACATCTACACTGTTTGGTAGCTACGCGAACAAATTATAATACTGTATTGCAATAATGCATGTCCCTGTATTGGCATAGCCATCAATTGCAATTAGTGAAACATGTATGGTAATTGGAGCTTAATTGAGATGTAACTGATGCGGTTATTCCCCGCTCAAAACCACAATTAATTCGTTCCGTGCTAATTGGTCGCCCCTCCTCGTTGTCCATCGGCGCGTTGTAAAGGAGTGCATGTGCAAACAAAATACAGCGAGGGCCGCCTGAAAAGTTCATTAACGTCCGATTGCGAAATGCGAAATGGTAAAACACGATAATGCACTGATAAATTTCGTGAAATATGTGTCGATTTAACGAATTCACTGTCAGTCTGATACTCATGATGATACGAAATTAAAGATGAGTTAGTGTACTATTATTTTTTGACTTCTCAACATAGTTAAAGAACAATTCGTACGTCTGGGCGTTTGCAGGGCTTAAGACCGTCTTAAGCTTGGTTATGTGATCACTCTACAACATTCACAAATTCCATCCATGATTGACAACCACACTACAAAGATATTCGAAACTTCTAGATATATTGATCATAATCGTAACACAGTATACGCGAGTTCACACTAGCCATCTATGGTGGGATGAAGAAGAATATGAAAGTAAAGGTAGTTACAGGGCTTACGACCTGTCATGGGCTGGTGAAGTGATCACTTTATACAAGTATAACATTCACCATTCTACCCATGATTGACAACCACACTTTGAAAAAATTTAGAACTCATATTTTAAATGAACAATATATACTAAAAATCGCGTGACACTTTATATTTAGGCATCTATGGTTGGTTTGAGAACGGTTTTATTTAGCTGAGTCCCTTTTATTTACATATATGATATCTTTGTCAAGTTTTCAAAATGTAAACATAATTGTATTTTTATTTTATAATCTACATTTAAAGGCATAACTGTAGAAATTTCTCATTTTTCCCGCTTATGGATCACGTTACGTTAAACGTGACGAAAAATGTTTCAAATAAATATTTCCAGATATATTTTTTTATAAAATACTCAACACAAAAGGCCAAAAGTAATTTAAGGACAGATGTTCTAGTCAACTGAGACCCTTATCAAAGAGAGATTTCAGTTGCATCCCTCACAAAGTCACCCCTTGTATAATATAAAAAGCAACCCAGTTCCCAACTTTACGGGAAAGATGAAACGTGAAATAGTTTTACACCCTTTACAAATAAATAATAAATATTATGATTTTTTATACTAAAATAATAAATACATTTATTTTTATTTATTAAGATATTTAATGTCCAATATTCGTATAAAGGTACAAACCTTAGTAAAAAAAATAACTGACCGCAGCGCCATCCGTTAAACGTAACAGCAACACACGCAATAGTAAATATTATTCATGGCAGACAGCATGCTTTTTAACACTGCTGTCATTTAGCATTTCAACGTTTTCGATTGCATTATTGTTTCGTATATTTTTGATATATTCATTGCTTCACAAGCATTAAACATAATAAAAATGTTTGCTTTGTTTTTTCTTTTCTACTTGACCGGACTGAGCCTCAGCGTAGCGTGACCAAAGTTTTATTTTATGAATTAAATATGGTTACAAAAGTTTTTATAATAATTTTAATTCATGTTGTAGACATTACTACTTTTATAATCATAAATCAATAACACAGTCCTCTCCAATAAAGAGACTAAGTTCTTGCGCTTGGAGAGGGACTTACACTTATTATTTATTGTTTATGTTTGTTGGTTACACAATTTATTAAAATATTTTTTTTGTTTTAGTTAAAAAGTAAAAATTTTTTTTTTTTGAAAAATGACGTGTTACTATCTATTGCATTATTTCTAATGTTACTTAAGAAAATTATTATATAAAAATAAATTATGCATGCATTTTCCATACACCTATCCAGCGAGGGATGGTTCCTGAGAACATAATTTTGCTTCGGTATATTCCCGGGGTATTTGTGCCGTCTTCCGACAGCTTTGACGCAGGTCAAATAATACGCGGCAAGATGACTCAGGGGAAAGCTTTGGTGGAACATCATTTGGGAAACCGCGCTCTGTGAAGCTTATGTTGCCAGCCTTGCAATGTTACATGCCTTGCGTGGCAAGAGGGTGAAATATGAAGGTACAGTACAGTACACACCCGATTTTCCGGGATGGACTACTACTACATTAATGTAAACACGACTAGTTTCGAGAACATCTTTGGTTCTCGAAACTTGTGGAGTTTATATCATCAATAAACTTTAAAAAGTGATATTGTGCAAGTCACTCACCCCTTCAACAACGTCATATATAAAAAATCGTCAATTTTCAGTTGTGCATGATTTCAGAATGCCCAGATAATGTACTGTATCCCAGCAAAAGCGGCATATTCTTAACTGAATATTTACACGCTACAGGGCAGAAGGTGTTGCTTTTGCATTTTGAAGAAAATGTATTGTTTAATTATTTTTTGCAATATACTAAATATTTTTCAATTGGAGAAAAAACATTCAGATTCCTAAAAAGATCTGTTTCAAAGTAAAAAGTTCAATAAGTGGCTTGATATTAATTCTTAATACATTTCATTTTATTTTTAAACTTTAAAAACGATCTCCTGAAAAATCAAGTTTTTTTATATATGACGTTGTTGAAAAGAGTGATCGAAGTGTTTTTATCGTAATATTGTAGTTATAGGCGAAGCCATAGCCGAGGTTTTGCGTTCGGTGAATAGTATTAATAAAAAATAAAATATATTTTTTGGCACGTTTTTTTCTTCAGCTTTCATGAACGATTGTCAGTACAATCCCATTATTTGCACTTACAGTCGAGTGATTTGCAGTACATGCAGCCAGCCACCACCGACTAACTAACCGACTGCAAAACAAACTAACCAACCCACACACACATATACAATACACACACCCATACTCTTACTTTTTTATCCTTTCCCCACCTTACCTTCGTTGTTTCGACTCCAGACACTAGATACAGACCACTAGTACGTGGCAGATAAAATTCATACGAAAGTCGTAAATATTTTTTTTTTACTCCTTTCAAAATATTGAACATCAACTCTTTTGACAAATTGTGAATTAATATAAGTAAGAAAAAATTAAAAAAAAACTAACGAAGTAAACTGACCATCACCCCGCTTTACAGTGGTGGGCAGAGAGAATAGAATATATAATAAAACCCTTATCCGCACCCCAATGGTGCATAGGGCACTGTGTCATATAAACGCAGTATTATCTCGATCGTTTACACATGAAGGAAGGGTGATCAGCCATCCGCTTCAGGTACCAGTCCATGGTAATTTTGAATAAATATTACAGTGAAAAATCACTTTTATTTATTTTACTCCCCTTGGGAAGCGAACCCGGGACCTCCAGAACGGTAGCCGAGCGTGCCTACCATTACACTACGGAGGCGGAGAATAGAATACCACACCAATTTATCTTTGCAAACAATCTTCGAATCTTCCACATTCATGCATATAATTTATTGTATACAAATATCGACAACAAAACGCATGTGATAATTTTACTGTGTAGTTGTTAGTGTGTGAATAGTCCTATGGTAGTGACGTGCAGTATTGTTTATATTCTAGCGTAGTAATTGTCCTGACGAAGAAACGGGTAAGTCCCGAAACCGGTAGACGAAAATCCCAAAAGTGGTTTAATATTAACAATTTAAAAAAAATCAAAAGGTTTAAACTTGACTACATGACAAGATGAGACATACCTACGCATACATACCACATGTTACTTGTAAAACTTTTTATGTTCATATCCACTTTCAATAAGTACGGTATATAAATTCTTCAACGATCGAATTCCATTCTTATCAAGAACCTAACAGTACACTTATTCACGACGCTATAATCCTAAATTGTGTACCTTATAAACCGATGATTTCAAAAATTAAGCACTTGTAGATGAAGAAGAATAAGGAAGTCTGGGCACTATACCACTGTTCATATATTTTTTTAAAATCAACATGTCATTCCACAAAGTAAATGCCGAATCAATTAATAACCTAACAAACAGTATACCGTAGAACGGGGCTACTTGAACTTTGATGTGTCACTTGAGCCCAGTACAAAAAAAATGTAAATCTGTATTTGGTCTACAATAATGAACATATCGACATGATTTATTGTTTCCCTGACAGGAGACACTTATTGTTTATTGATTTGGCGTTTAATTTGTAGAACTCCATTTTAATTCATGTATTAATTTTAAATCAAACACATATTTTTTGGGTCTACTTAGTTGTATTTTATTAACAAAATCACACAAAAAATTAATATTGTCACAATTGTTTCGCCTTCTAAGGGAATTGTCAAATAATGCGGTATACAATTGTAACAATATTCATTTTTTATGTGTTTTTGTTAATAAAATACAACTTTGTAGACTCAAAAAATCTGCGTTTGATTTAAAATTAACACATAGATACTTCGGCTGTCCAAATTTAAAACACAGTAAGGGACATTTTTTTGTAGTAGGTTTTTTTTGCATTTATGAACTAAGTAGACTCTACTTAGTCCAAAAATGCAAAAAAAAACTACAACAAAAAAATGTCCCTTACTGTGTTTTAAATTTGGACAGCCGACTTATTGTCACGATACTTCGATCGATACCACGATCTAAATATTTTTTTGTACTGGGCTCAAGTAACACATCAAAGTTCAATTAGCCCCGCCCCGTTCTACGGTAATCTAAGGAAAATAAATAGATTTATACAATACATAGTAGGGTACATAAAAGAATACAAAATTCAAGATGCTATTTGCTCCTGAATGCATCGAGGTGCATCAGTTTCCCAGGGAGTAGTAGAATCTAATAAAGAAAAGATAAATGCAATATATTATGTTCTCCTCCCCCCTCCCCCCACGCTATGGGGCGGAAGGAATTTCCAGGATATGAGAAAGTTGACAATGGCTAAACCTTTCACAAAAGAATTTTCGAATCCTGTAAATTATGAGAGGAAATTCCAGATAACGGGATTTATGGATGCGACTGGAGCCTGGAACGTCGACCCTCGCTGGAATTCTGGAATGTGGATACAATGCGGTATAATATTGGTAAACGACTTACTGTAAGTAATACGTTAATCACATATAATTTTGATTAATTAAAGTTATTATTTCATACAACGTCGACTGATTTGGAATCGCAATTTGTTTCATTTAAACATGCTTCTTTTCTTACGTTTTTTTAAACGCCGATTTACTGTAACAAGGTAAACGAGTCCAGGGCAGACCACCAAAGAGATGGATTGGATGGATGGACAGCTGGAAGTCGACATCGCGGGAGGCTTCTTCCTCTTAAAAACAGGCAACAAGGCCTACACCAAGAAGAAGTCTATGCGGTGCGTTATGATCTGTTGTGTCAAGATA
This sequence comes from Brachycentrus maculatus, assembly GCF_059751285.1. NCBI lineage: Eukaryota > Metazoa > Arthropoda > Insecta > Trichoptera > Brachycentridae > Brachycentrus > Brachycentrus maculatus. Next base: position 1,550,241 of record NW_028280993.1, on the reverse strand, counting down.
GAGGTAAAAAAAAAATCGTTACCTAAAAATACTTAAAATATCCACCTCCGTAGTTTAATGGTCAGCACGTTCAGCTACCATACTGGAGGTCCCGAAACAAATAAAGGTGTTTTAAAAAAATCACTCTTATACTTCGACGGCCCTTTCGTAAAGTACTCTATCTGCAAATCTGTTACTTTACAGGAGAGGACTTAAAAGTTTTTTTCAGCGTATTTTTCTTTATTAATTAACATTTTATCTGCAATTTTGAACTAGTATTATACATTTAAAAACACGATAAAATAATGTATTAAAACGTTTCAAAACTTTATGCTTCGTAAAAATTAAGTAGTTAGCATTTTAGGAGTTCAGTTCATTTCGAAAATTCGATGTAGATAGCGTCTTATACGCCTGAAAACTAGGCGTAATTTATTTTATATATTTTTTTTGTTTGTTTATATTTGAAGATAACGGTCAGTTGATAACATACACCAAATATCTTAAAATTAACATAAATGTAGTTAGAGCACTTTACGTAGGACACTTTGACTTATTCAATATTACCCTGAAGCGGAGGGCTGATCACCTTTCCTTCGTGTGTCAACGATCAAGATAACATTGCGTTTATATGATGCAGTGCCTTATGCACCATTGGGGTGCAGATAGGAGTTTGAATAACAGGAAAAATAAAAAAAATAAACTGAACAATGAAATCAAATGAAAAAGTCAATGTAACATGATTATACTCTAATTTCTTCGTAAATTTTAAAGGCAGTTAGTTAGTAACTGATTTGACGTAACAAAATTAGTATGGATGACAGACAGCACGAACTCGTGTTATATAATTTCCTAACCTTGATAGTTTCCTTGCGAAAAGTCAGCAAACTTGTCGTGACGCGAGGTGACAGGACGATCTGGGGTGAAAGTTTGTTTTGAACTCAGTTGACCTTGTAAAACGGTAACGAAATAAGGTACATATAGCTTACACGATAAACTTTGCGGAAAGGTCACAAAGATCATAAAAAAATCAATGATGATAGAGGAAATTGGAAAATATCTACAGGGCGATGCAAAATTAAACACCCAATCGGAAGGTGTTATAATTTATGCAAATGGCGTCGTACGTCCATCAGATTTGACATTAAATCATAAAATACAAATCACTGCTGTATTTAAGTAAGCAACTTCTTTATTTTACATATTACTCACTCCTTTCAACAACGTCATATATCAAATATTGACAATTTTTTGTTGTGCATGTTTTCGGAATGCCCAGAAAATGTACTATATCCCAGCAAAAGCGACATATTTTTAACTTAATATTTACCCCCCTCACTCCTTTCAACAACAGGAGAACGTTTTTAAAGTTTAAGAATATAATAAAATGTGTTGAAAATAAATATCAAGCCACCTATTGAACTCTGTTCTTTTAACAGATCTTTTTAGGTAAAACCTGAAGGTTTTCTCCATTTGAAAAATATTTTGAATATTTAAAAAAATAATTAATCATTACCTTTTCTTTAAAATTCAAAAACAACACTTTCTGCCCTGTAGCGGGTAAATATGAAGCTAAAAATATGCCGCGTTTGCTGGAATATAGTAGGTACATTTTCGGGGCATTCCGAAAACATGCACAACTGAAAATTGACGATTTTTGATATATGACGTGGTTGAAAGGAGTGAGAGCGACATGGTCATATTTTTTTTAAATTTCATTCATTTTTATAAAGTGAAACGGATGCTATGCTTTTGTAGAAGATCCAGAGGTTTTATAAAATCAACGTTCGCAATTATTTGACCTTTAAAAACAAAATAAAAAGGCTTCCAACGCCTGGTTTAGATGTAGGAGAAAGTCCTTAAATATTATTTGTCTAGGTTCAAATAATAGCAAGAAGGTAGTAACAAAATACTTCCAGTGGATCCTTAAGTGCTGTTTACCCCCACGTAAACAATAAAGTCGTACAGAACAGCATTGTACGTGTACATGAAACATGTTGCAATATGGTTTAACTTGGTCTCAAATTTATGGACTTGCGCATTACTTTGTATCTGGATTCTATTTGAGAACCATTTTTCAGAAGAAGAAAGGAAAATTCCAATTTTTATGTAAGAAGCTTATGATTTTAGAAAACATAACGTATCTCGTTCGTAAATTTACTTTTCTTTTAAAGGTTCACATAAGTACTGAAATAGGTAGCTGCTTAGTGCTTACACGCTCGATTTTTCCACCATTTTATATCCTACTTAACATTAACTTATAATGATGAAAGATTTTATGTTTACTTGGTTAAGTATCTACTTACGAAAAGAAAACAAAGCTTTTATATTAAAAAGCATGGATGAAGAGGTTGTTTAGATTGAAATGTGGAAGTCTGGGCATTAATAGGGCTTTTGATCTATCATTGGCTGAGTTAACCGATCAACTTTTCCACTGTGTAACATTCATCATTCTACTCATGAAAGATAGTTGTATTACAGCAATAGAAAAACATAAGTATTATATATTTTCATGAGGATTTTTAACAAATATATACGTATTCATATAGTCATTTTTTGACCGGCCCCTAGAGTAGTTGAGTAGACGCTTGACTCTGGAACTGGCGTCACGGGTTAATTCCCACCTAATGCAGATTAATTTAAGAATTTTTCAATCGCTCTAAGTACGAGTATTTGTGATGTATTATCCATATCTACCACCTACCATATTCTTAATATCCTGCAGACAAGCATAATTTTTTTTTTAATGTTTGGTACAATATATTTATTTAAATAATCATTAATCGAACGTTATTGGAAAAAATATAAGAATTAATGTTATATTTTAAATTCATAGCAACGTCACAAAATTTTAAAAGTATCACAGTATGTATTGTAGGAAGAAAAAATACAATTTCCATCGCATCCCTACATTTTACTAAACAGGAAACGTCTTATTAATAATTTCTTTCATTTTTCACAAGGGATGGAAGGCTCTATTGCACATCGCAGCGACCACCCCACAACTACGTTAGAGGGATGAATTTCGCATGTTGGCCCCTCTACAGAATGTCCGAAGCAAGAGAGAGGGATCGATGTCTATCCCGAGACATAACTCATCTTATTGTCCCCACGACACTGCAGCTAACTTATATTATACAGCCTCCTTTGTTCGAGGTGCAGTCGAGAAATATAGCCTGAATCCACCCCATGGAAAGTGGTACACAACCATTAAATTCGATGGATGTGTACGTAACTAGCGGAAAATGGTCGCGGAGGGAAAGCCGACTTATGACGGTAGGAAGAGGGTGAAAAATCACAGTTTTTCTAAGAACCCCTAGGAAAAGTCAGAGAAAAGGACACACTTACGCGTTTTTGAAGGGAAAATTTCAATCACAATGTGACAAGAAGAATTGAATGATAAAATATTCCAAGACTTCTTTCGGAACGGAGATTTTCGATGTATGTATACCATACATATGAAAAAGCGCTTAACTTGAAAATGTGTGTATAACCTTTGAAACAGGTTGATATATTCATATCGTACTGTAGAATTTTTGTATTTACTTAATGCATTACTAAACGTTTACATATTATTACAATTTTCATCACAAATAATTGAAAGTAAGAGAAGAGTAGAGTTCTAAAAAATACATTTGGAACCTAATACAGATCACTCGGCAATTTAATAGATTTTAACGCAAACGATGTTCAAAACTAAGAATTTTGAAAAACATTTAACTCATATTTCGATCAAATGAACATTTATTAAATAAAGTACATACATTACAATTTATTAAAAATTCATAATTATTAGGCGATTTTTGAAACTTAGTACCTACCTACGAAAAATGATATTATGAATACGCTTTGTTGAGTTAGCATGCATGTGACATTATTTGTGAACAATCCACCTTTCCAAGGACAAAAAAGTAAAATCTTCAAATGATAATAAAGTCATTACCAACAAAAATGGAAAGATACGAGACTTCAAAAAAAATTGTTACGGTATCCTCTTTTTAGGTCTCTTTGAGAGGTTATAATAAGCTCGTTTCTTTAATTAAGCACATAACAATTTATTTAAAATCAATCCATATTAACGTTGTTTTTAATGTACAATTTAAATATAAGTACAAATACACATTAATATTAATTTCAAAGTATTTTTAAACTGTACAACAGAGGTGTGACTAATAAGTAATTGTTACTTTATCGGTTAGTTTTCATGAGTTTTTCTAGGCTTATATTTTTTTCCAGTTAAAGTTTTTGATATCAAATTATCAAAAATTTAAAAATTTGGTTAACATAAGAAAAGAGTTAAATAAATATTTCAAGATAACGAAGAAAATAAAATTAAGAGTAAGAACTCCCCTATTTATTTCATACTCCACACTTCCTCCTTTAAACTCTAAATGAAGTTACAATCTATTAATAATGTAACCACAATTTTTGCTACAGGCATAATCTGTCAGATTTGAAATAAGGTGAAAATAGGTAGAAGAGACTTTGGGTAGATGTTTTTATGACGTTAAATTATTTTCATAGAAATATGAAAATATATTTTCACGGTAGCAAAAGCCAATATCGGAAACCCATTCATCAGAATTACGAAAGAAGCTAAACCTTTTCTGTCTGGTTTGGGTAGAGGTCAGTTAAGCAGGTGGGGTCCCTCAAGGGTATATGCTTGTTCCTCATACTACATCCCTTATAAGATATATCAAAGAAAAAGGGGTGAAAATACCCTCTTAATAGAGAACTTCAAACATATTTCTTTTAATTTTTTTGACATCTCAAAATATATAAAGAAGAATATGGAGGTCTGGATGTTTGAAGGGCTTGTGACGCATCAAAGGTTGGTTATAAATGATCAATTTACACTCGTGTAACATTAACCGTTTTACCACGAATGATTGACAATTACACTACTCAAATTTTCGGGACTTCTTCATACATCATTAATCTCATGACATTATATACGTGAGTATACTGGAGCCATCTATGGTAAGAGGAAAGCTTTTATTTAGCAGAGATTGCTTTATTTGGATGTATTGAAGATTCAAATCCAGGATTATGTTTATATAGGTACTGAGAAATGCCTAAAAACACGATTTTCTTTTTTTTTACAGCTTATAGTTTCACCAGTTATTTAAATTCACAACATTTTAAGTGTGTTTAAATAGTTGTTGTGAAGTTTGAGCATCCCAGGGCTTACGATCTAGCATTTGGCTGGTTTAAGTGATAAATTTATGATGTTTGTAAAAGGTGACACAAAGTATCAGCAAAAATCATTCAAGAAAAAACAAATTATTTGTATTTATTTTAATCTTTTCCGATTCCTAACCAATATTATGTGATGAAAATAAAACGTTTCATACGCTGGAAATGTCAAACACACTCGACACCGTTGCTTAAAGTTGAGAAAATTGTAGGAACGATGATAAATTGAAGACGAGTGACGACACAACTTTTATATAGTAGACCTAAAACAAATCATAAATCGATTCGGAGGTTACATAACGTTTCTTCATTTTTTATTTAAATTTTACTTGGTATATTGTACTTTTTCTTGATAAATCTATTTTGGCACGTGTTTTGATACATTCAATATCATACTTTGATAATTATATTAAATCCATCGAAACTCGTGTCACATTAAATTTTAAGAAATGTTGATATTCACTTAATAAAAAACCCTTATCCGCACCCCAATGGTGCATAGGGCACTGCGTCATATAAACGCAGTGTTATCTTGATCGTTTACACATGAAGGAAAGGTGATCAGCCCTCCGCTTCAGGTACCAGTCCAGGGTAATATTGAATAAATATGACAGTGAAAAAATCACTTATATTTATTTTACCCCCCTTGGGAATCGAACCCGGGACCTCCAGAACGGTAGCCGAGCGTGCTGACCATTACACTACGGAGGCGGACGGAAATTTTAAGAAATGTTGATATTCACTTAGAAAAATTAAATTGAAAAAAATGTATTTATTGATTTAGCGTTTAATTTAAATAACTCCATAATATAAATTAAAAATACTAAAATCAAACACTGATTTTTATGGTCTACTAAATTGTATATTTAAAAAAAAATATTCATGACAATTGCTTCGCCTTATTAGGGCATTATCAAACTTCTGTTAAAAAATACTTTATACGTTTTAATTTACAAAATGTTATAAATAATCGTATGTAAGTAAGTACCCTGAAAGTCCATTTCAGTGTTGTGTAAGGTATTTATTTGTAAAGCCAGGCTTCTGATTTAAGGGGGTGAGTTTAGTAGGGGATTTTCATACGCTTATATGTACATAGGTACACCCCCCCAGGGGTAGGATTCAGGTTTCAGGTAGCCGAAAAGCCTGCCGTACAAAATGCATTTAAAAATTCATGTAACGACTTATTCAGCTTACATTTACACACAGAACATGTACACGACTATATATTTTACAAAATAAAGCGTACTGCTTTCGTTTCTCTTTTCATTACTATCTAACTAACCGTCACGCTGTTTCCCGCAGGGGTAGGCAGAGAAAATAGAACGCCATACTAATCTGTCTCCAGAAATAATCTTCGTCTCTTTCACATTTATGCATCTCATCGTACATACCCGCCGATTATTACGACTCCTGACCTGATCACGCTCAGTTATTTGAAATACTTGATCTTGTCGAGTTTTCTTCGGTCGTTCCCTGCTTCTATTTTCAACTACATTCGCTTCAGAAACTTGTTTTACAGTTCTTTCTTCACTCATTCGATTCACATGCCCAAGCCATCTCAACACACCTTTCCTTATGTTATCGATAATGCTAATTCTAGCCTTACATTCTTTCCTCATATTACCTGTTGCGTAATAATTTATTATTATTATTATTTGTTTAATATAGTTACTAAAAATATAACTTGTGCTGCAACCTTTAGTGCATGTTGGTCTTCGGGTCGACCAAATATCGCATGTGTTAAAGTGCGTAAATAGTGCTGTGGAGGTGAAGGGTAGTATTGTTTTCAAGCTGTGGTAGTGATTGTCCTGACGAGGAGACGGGTATGTCTCGATACCGGTAGTCATTCAAACTCGGTGAGTGGTTATATACTAATATTACTAACATTTTTGTAAAAAAAATAAAATAAGTAAAAATGACTAACCACAAAATAAATGCTTTAATTATTAAAAAAATATTGAGAATACTTAGAATATTATAAGATATATAAGAAGAATATATAAGAATATAAGAAGATATCTGGAATTAGTTACGCTGTGGTTCTCCAAAAACGAGACCAAGCTCTTGTGCTTGGAGAGGGACTTGCACTCAATATTTATTGATTTCACTTGTTTAAGGATGATAAAACATTATTTCTTCTTTGTATCATACTGCAAATAAAACATATCCAGCATTCAAGAGTAAACATTTTGATATAATAAAAATTTAGAAAAGAAAGCAAAAAGACTTTAAAATTCCACAGGTGCAATAAATCGAGTCGAAAATTCTGGCAAACAATAATCAGAAAGATAAACTCACCTCGCGCTCCAATTTCCGATCTCAGCGTACCGCCTGGAGGGATAGCTTCCTGTACTCCTTCTGACGTCACTTCCTCCGCTTCCCGTATTCCCGTTCGGAGTCAGCACCTCGTCTTCCGCGAAAACGTTCTTGCAATCGACGTTTGCGTTCTCCAAGTCGCGTCTCTGCATGGCGAAATTAGTCATGTTTCTTTGGTAGTCTACATCTCTTTGGTTAGGGGTATTTTTTCTCGGAAAGGTACCTGTCCCCGATTTGAATGTTGCCAGTATCGGGGGTGTTGCGTTGTCTATGGGTGAAATGTCAATGTGACAGTTGGTCGCTTGGAGAGGAAGTGTTCCGTTTCCGTTCCAGCTCTTCCTGTTCGATATGAACGACTTGCTGTTCGATGTGGGGGTCCCGCAGAAACTGCTCCTGGTCGCTATGTTCTTGATGAAGCTGTTGGTGTTGTTGTGGGGGGTCTGAGGGGTGATTGCCACAAGGGCTGGGTGGTTCGCCATCTTTGAATACAACTTTTTGAAACACTGATAGCTAGAGTTTACAAATATTTGTTTTTAGCATTTTTTTTTCAAATATTCATATCATTTCATGTCAGCGCTATCGGTTAAAAAAAAGAACATGAATATAACGAAGAATTGACGAATATAACGAGGAATTGACGAATATTTAAGACTGACAAATCATCTCGCCGCTTTCCCGCAGGAGTAGACAGAGAGAATAGAACGCCACAGCAATCTGTCTTCGCAACTCCCATACAGGGTAGATAGAAAGATAGCTTATTAATCAGTTTGAATACAACTAACTAACTAACCATTACGCCACTTCTCCGCAAGGGTAGGGAGAGATAATAGAATGCCACACCAATCTGTCTTTGCAAACAATCTTACTCGCCTTTTCCACATTTATGCATCTCCTCATACATACCTGCCGATTATTTCGTCTCCTGACCTGACCACTCTTAAGTATTTGAAATACTTGTTCATGCCACGTTTTCCTCGGTCTATTTTGGTTCTATTACATACACACTTGCCTCATAATTTGTTTAAATATTCTTTCTTTACTAATTCAATTTACATGCCCAAACCATCTCAACCTCATCTCATCCATATGTGAAAAAAAAAACAGTTTTTTTGTTGACTTTGTGGTGTGGTAATATAACCCTCTCCTCGTCATTCATCGTTCACTTTGGAACTGCATTTTGTACAATAAAACAATCAAGCTGTATTATATAAGGATTGTTTTATTGTACAAAATGCAGTTCCACCAAGTATAAAATTTAAATCTAATATCTCAATTATATTATCTTGATAAATTCTTAATTACAATTGTATTAATAAAAAAAAACACTTTTTTGAATCGTATTTTTTTTGTATTTAAAACAATATATTGTACATCAAAAAGGGAGGCAATTTAACGGTAAACTGATTCAGGAAAATGTGATTTATTTGCGGAATTTTTAACGTTGAGTTTTTCGTCGGCTTCAAACAATTTAAACGTATACAAAATACAAGCGAGCATCATCGCAATACACGCGATACAGAGTTTGATAGTCATATTAACAGTAGTTTCCACATGGTCGGCAACTGCAAACAGACACCCCATACTGTGGCAAACACTCGAGATACAGCAAGTTTCAGTAACACCGTACTTATAGTCTGATGCACTGTAGAGTCCGCAGCATTTGAGGGACTTTTCTATGAACATCAGCCCGACCATTCCGCTTGCGTCGTTCATAAAAGCCAAGTTGAAAACGTCGCTAGTGCGTCTTAGGGCATTTCCCACAAAATAGTGCGTGGCATCCACCGTATAGTCGAAAGTGATCAATATCATCAACAGAATAGTGCTGCCCATAATATAAAAGTGCCACTTCACAGACCGGCAGATCTTCACAAAATACCTAGGTCTTAAAACGATGGTGGATTCGAATAACAAAACGCATCCACAGAAGCAGTAAAACAAGACCAAAGGATCGGATATGTAGTTTGCTAATTGAACGCATATGTAGAAGATGGAAGCGACGCATGAGATGATTGCGAGATGCGTCAGTATCAAAAACGTCAAGTACTTCCTATGCAGGACTGTTATTTTGGTAAAATACTTGTCCAAATGTTCATTTTTCAGTGACGCGGCCGCTATGCGAAAAACCATTTTCGATGGATACAATTTGAATTCGCGGATAAAAAAATATTTACACACTATAAAAAAATCATACAAAAACAACACGACAATTTTGACAGTTCCTCAATGTTCAAAATAGATTCCTTCAAAAGAAATTCGATTTTCAATTTGAAGAAACTAACGATGGGTAGGTAGGAAGGTACTTTATTTAATTCATTTGTATATTAATTAACATCTTTTATTTAAAGGGATAACCCGAGAAGAATCTAATTTTAGAGGCTTGTCTGCAGGTAGCATAGTAAAGATGGGGAAGGTGAATGAGAAAAATACTCCAAAAATACCCAAAGCAATTGAAAGTAATATTTATTGGATTTAAGTTTGCAATTGACGGAAAGGGAACCCGCGACACCAGTTTTGCAGTCGAGCGTCCACCAAGATACACCACGGCGCCTCTCTAAGAACTAACTAACCACCACACCGCTTTCCCGCAGGAGCCGGCAGAGAGTTTGGGTGATTTTCACTGGCTGAGAGTATGAGTGAGATAGTAAAAATGGGTGATTTTCACTCTCATGTTTATATTATATCACCCTTAACTGGTACAAGAAGTGCAGGGTTAATCACATTCATGCCATTATGCAATTAACGATCATAGTAGCATTGCGTCGCTACGATGCAGTGCCCTATGCACCATTGGTTGTGGATAGGGTTTAAAGGAAAGAAAAAGAAGGAAGTTAGTTATATCATTGAATTTCGATTAATTTTTTGACTAAAATGTCAACTATGTACCACCTTTTCACACTTTCCAACATCAATGCACAAGTGAGGTTACGTTTTCGGTAAGTTTTTATGAGTGTTTTTGTTATTATTATTTATTGGTGGAAGTTTTTATGTACTCTGAAGGAATGTTCGCAGTACCAGGTACATGACCTTGACTAAGTACATTCACCGACTGTTCATTCCGTACCTCACAGATACACACTACTCTTTACACTTATACACTGATACACGCGTCTACCAAACAATAAAACGACTCGACTGCAATCAGTGTTAAACGCTGCAGCGAGGCTGATTTTTGGAATTTCTAAATTCAGTCACATCAACCCACTACTTTACCAAACTACAGTAGAGTATAAACTCTGTCTCTTCTTCTTAACAAGAGATGATAAAAGAGATGGTCTGGCGACATTGTCGCTGTGTGAAGTATAAACTGGATGTAAGCAGCATTCAACAAGAGGAAATGGAAAGAAGGGGAAACTCTGTCTACTCATGTATAAATAAATATATAATATAGCTCCAGAGTATCTAAAAGAGCTGTGTATTCCGGACGAATTGGTTGATAGAAGTCTGACGTTAGAACCAATGGAAGACCTAACTGGCATGATCAAGTCTCATATCATATATCTGTCATATCATATCATATTTATTTTCACATGTCGCTCTAACTTAAATTCATATAAATTGTTGGTATACTCAGTGGCGTACGTTCTGTAAAGGAACGAAAACAGTACTTCCTACCCCATTTAGTAATTTAAAAATAAATATATACATATATATATATATATATATAAATATATATATTTATATATATATATATATATATATATATATATATATATATATATATATATATATATATATATATATATATATATATATATATATTTATATATATATATATATATATATATATATATATATATATATATATATATATATATATTTATATATATATTTATATATATATATATATACATATATATATATATATATATATATATATATATATTTATATATATATATATATATATATATATATATATATATATATATATATATATATATATATATATATATATATATATATATATATATATATATATATATATATATATATATATATATATATATATATATATATATATATATATATATATATATATATATATATATATATATATATATATATATATATATATATATATATATATATATATATATATATATATATATATATATATATATATATATATATATATATATATATATAAATATTTATATATATATTTATATATATATATATACATAAATATATATATATATATATATATATATATATATATATATATATATATATATATATATATATCTATATATATATATATATATATATATATATCTATATATATATATAAATATATATATATATATATACATATATATACATATATATATATATATATATATATATATATATATATATATATATATATATATATATATATATATATATATATATATATATATATATATATATATATATATATATATATATATATATATATATATATATATATATATATATATATATATATATATATATATATATATATATATATATATATATATATATATATATAAAGATAAGTTAATGTCATTTGTAATAGAAGCAGGCGAAGACCAAGGAAAAATTAGCATGATAAAGTTATTCAAATACTTGAGCGTGGTCAGGTCAGGATAATCGGCGGGTATGTACGAGGAGATGCATGAATGTGAAAGAGGCAAAGATTGTTTGAAAAGACAATTTGGTGTGGTGTTCTATTACCTCTGCCTACCTCCGCGGAAAAGCGGCGTGAGAGTTAGTTCTAAAAGTAGTTTTCTGCGAGTCTGATAACAATCTGACAGTTCATTCGAAATTCAAACCGTTCGCGGAGCGGCCATTGGTCGGCAATTCAAAAATCCAATATGGCAGACAATGACAAATGCATTATTTACAACAGAGGTCCTCAAACTTTTCATCGGCGCAGACCGGTCAACGTATGATAATTTTACAAGGCACGCTAAGTAGGGGACACGTTGACTGTGTATTTTAGATTCTTTTAATTTAAAAATATTGATTTTATTGTACTTAAACATGTTTTCAAAATAAAATACAGTCACATATTGACATCTCAACGTAGATGAAAAATAATATGGAAGTTTGGGTATTTGTATTTAAGTGATTACACGCATAATTTTAACCATTCTACCCACGATTGATAAATGCGCTCCTTATATATTTATATAAATATTTATATAATATATATATATATATATATATATATATATAAATATATATTTAATATATATATATATATATATATATATATATATATATATATATATATATATATATATATATATATATATATATATATATATATATATATATATATATATATATATATATATATATATATATATATATATATATATATATATATATATATATATATATATATCATGTATTATAAATTACCTTTAACTGGGACAGCTAGTCTCTGAAATAATTTGATTCAATCTACTTGATATTTCTTGGTGGAACTGCATTTTATAGCATAAAATAACAACAATGTAGTTTTTCCACGTGAATTTTTGACCAGCAACCGGGTTTCGTCGTAACCGACATCAGAAGACTGGGTCTGATGTCTGATGTCCAGGGAATAGTCTGACCAGTCTGATGATGTTGGTTACGACGAAACCCGGTTGCTGATCAAATCAAATTCATATGGATACAAACTGCATAATTTTTTTTAATATAATTTATATTTGAAGCACTAACTTTGTGATTTACCATTTTATAATTAAAATGTAACTTTGTTTTAAATTCACTATATTATTTATAGTGATTTTAAAACAATGTTACATTTTAGTTATAAAATGGACAATCACAAAGTTAGTATTTCCAATATATATTATATTCTCTTAGCGAGTACGGCTAACAAAGAACAAAAAATTACAAAAAACTATCTATTAAATACAGACTTTTGTCATTTTATAGTGATTTTAAAACCAAGTTATTTTAATTATACATAATTTTTATTTTATTCTACAATCCACGTTTCGAACGTATCATATTTCATTTATGAGTGAAAATTCTAAGCGAAAACACTTTTTTTTCAAAAGCATTTTTTTTATACAGGGCCTTGGGCGGTCGGCACCATTTGATCCACAGAAAGGTTCCTAGGCGGCCCGATGGTTGGGGATCACTGAGTTACAACAATGGAGATGACACTTGTGTTATACATATATGCTCAGTAACGGGAATGCGGAGTAATCAATGAATGCTAATCACTCTAATACCAGCCTTCCGACTGTAAACATGATCATATGATTTACTGCGATTATTTATGTAACAGTCTAGACTGGGGACGCAAATGGTGACATAATAGAAGAATTTTCTCGACACCATTTTTAGACTTGTAGTTAAATACTTAATAAGTATTTATTGTCAACATTTTGAGTGTGTCCAAATACTAGTTTATAAAATCTGGATTATCTCCAATTACATGTAATTGGAGATAATCCAGATTTTGTGAACTAGTATTTGGACACACTCAAAATGTTGTTAATAAGTTATCTGGTCAAATTATAAGCTTAAATAATAAAAATGAAAATGATATTTTCTGGCGTTTTTCATGTGTGTGATTACAATTCAGGATTTGACCTAATATACTAATAAAAGAGTTTCTGCTTAATAAAAAGCTTCTTTTCATATCACCAATAGATGTCTCTAGTGAAAATCTAATGATTCAAGAACAACGTTTCGAAATTGGTTCAAATAAACAGAACTTCCAAGAATTTGAATAGTGTGGGTGTTAATAATGGGTAGAATTGGTGAACGTTACACGTGTGTAAAGTGATCACTTAAACTAGCCTATGACGGTCGTCAGCCCCGTAAATGCCCAGACTTCCATATTCTTCTTCATTTTTGATGAGATGTCAAAAAATAATAATTATTTATATGGCGTTTAATTTGTACAACTCCACTTCAATTTATGTATTAATTTTTAAATCAAACACAGATTTTTTAAGTCTACTAAGTTGTATTTTATTGAAAAAAAAACACATAAAAATTAATATTTTGACAATTGTTTCGCCTAGTTATGGTATTTTTAAACAAATTCGTTTGAAAATGCCATAACTAGGCGGGACAATTATCACAATATTAATATTTACGTGTTTTTACAATAAAATACAACTAAGTAGACTCATAGATTTATATTATCCACTGACACTTCGTGATGGAATTGCATTTTTAATTTATTATTAGATTAAAACCAATATTTTTAGCTTTTCCACTTTTTTATTTGACCAGCGACCGGGTTTCGTCGTTACCGACAGTTACGTCGTTACCAGTCTGATGATGTCGGTAACGACGAAACCCGGTCGCTGGTCAAATAAAAAAGTGGAAAAGCTAAAAATATTGGTTTTAATCTAATAATAAATTAAGTAGACTCACAAAATTTGTGTTTGATTCAACAATTAATACATAAAGTAAAATAAATCATTGGATTGAATCATTCCATATATTTAAGTATCAAGTAGGTACTTAAATAGGTTGTCAAAACGAGTTTTCCCTTTGCGCGTGACGTGGGTTGTCGGCTTACATCCGCGACAGTCCAGTCTACCTATGTTACTTATCTATGGATAAAAATTACGATTTCGAATTCCGAATCCAAATTTGAAAAATGACTTTCACTTCAATACATTCAATCTGAGCGAATTTGAATATTATTTAAAAACATTTTGCTGTTGTTCGTTCAATAAACGTCTACATGATAGTTTTGTTATTAGACGCAAAAAAATATACATTTTTTAACATATCAACAAAGATGAAGAAGAATATGATATTCAGTATTTACAGGGCTTAAGAACTTTCAACTGTTGGGTTTACTCTTAAATGGAGAAAACATAGATTTGTGAACAAGTATTTGGACACACTCCAAATGTTGCGAAATAAATTTGATATTTATAAAACTTTTATCATTCCTGACTAATATTAGATAAAAATACATACAGTATATACTGGGACTTAATTATTGATTTTTGACATAGATGAAGAATAATTTGGAATATGGGTATTTACAAAGCTCACGACCTGTTAAGTGATTTGTACACATTCAAATATTAGGCCTAATATCGCTGAAATTTGTAAAAGCCGACATGCTCAAGAGTTAAATTTCGTTATTTTTTTTTAAGTAAGAAATATTTGTGTTTTTATTATTTACACAAATATTACTCATCAAATAATTTTCGCCGCAAATTGAGTATTTATGTTTTTATATATTTATTTAAATATATGTAATTTTTAACTAGTCTGTAATTAAAAAATCAAGTTTTATTTTTAATAAAAGTTATCTTTGTATGTTTTTTCGATATTTATTTTTGGTGTACCGCGAATTTCGTTTATGATCAAAAGTGCTCCCTGACTTCAAAAAGGTTCAGAACCCCTTATATAAGGGGATATTATGTTACAACATAATGTAGACGGGTGTTCGATAATGGTACACACAAGAGCAACTGATAATTGAAAACGTGGTGGCGTAATATCGAAATAAGAATGAGTTAGTTAAACGAAAAAAGACGGTGAGTTCAATATTATAACACATTCGTGACTGGTACTGACAGACACAACGTTTTTTTCACGCAACTTCTGCATTAAAAAAAACTAGAAATGTTGCCCGTTTACCGAATACGGACTTGCCCATAAATAAAGCAATGTAATGATTTAAACAGATATTTTTGTAAGACGGAACTAGGGATGTTCTATTCTGGTAACGAAATCGATTCGAATCAAAATAATAACCGATCGATTCATGAAAATATACTTCAATTTCCAATCGATTTCGATAAACTAACGTATTACGGGCTTTTCGTTACAAGTTCGAATATTTATGGGATTTCTACGAGATATTTTTCCAAGATGGAACTTGAGATGTTCGATTCTGGAAACGAAATCGATTCGAATCATGATAATACTGATCGATTCATAAAAATATGTTTCATTTTCGATTGATTTCGGTAAACTATTATGGACTTTTCGTTAAAAGTTCGAATATTTATGGGATTTCTACCAGATATTTTTGCAAGATGGAACTAGAGATGCTCGATTTTGGTAACGAAATCGATTCGCATCAAAATAAAATCGATCGATTCATGAAAATATATTTCAAACTTCGATCGATTTTGGTATGCTATTATGGGTTTTTAGTTAAAAGTTCGAATATTTATCGAGTGATTGTCCTGACGAAGAGACGGGAACGTCTCGAAACCGGTAGACGAAAAAATCTCGGTGAGAGGTTATTACTAACATTTTTATAAAAAAAAATATAAAAGTAAAAATATATTAGGTTTTTATAAATTTTTTTATTTTAGTATTTACATCAATCGATATGAACGAAATTTGTATACAAAACAGCACGCTTAGATTATTTTAAATACGTACGCACAAATCCTGTTAATATTTGGCCTCGTTACGAAAACTCCATACAAAAAAATATATACATTAAGTCAGTCCTCACCAATGTTATTCGGGTATCTGCAACGGTATACAGAAGAATCTATGCATAGTACAGGGTGGCGCAAAATTACTCACCCTATCAGAAGATGTTATAATTTTTGCAAATGGAGTTGGACGTCAATCAAATTTGACATTTGTGAACTCAACAACTGAAGAATACAAACGAATTGATAAAAAAACGCTCATAAATGTCTTTCATCACTGACGCCAGCCACTTGTCGGATATCATCCGACTTCATTCCAATATCATTCTACTTAACAGAAACAAATGTAAAGGTCCAAATAAATATTTCCATTACACAAAATCTTTTTTTTGTATTTGGTAAAAGAGTCGTTAAAAAACAAAATCGGATGATTAATTTTGCGCCAGCTTAAATTTGTTCGTATACTGCAGCTGTTTTGTTCACAAATATCAAATTTGATTGACGTACAACGCCATTTGCAAAAATTATAACATCTTTCAATAGGGTGATTAATTTTGCGCCATCCTGTATAATGTAATCGAGTAGACACTGCATTGCTTGAGAAATATTTCAATCATATTTTAAACGAGTTAACTGTACAAACATTAGCTAAATGCGATCCATCCGCAGTACTACGCACACTCCAATAATTACTTGGCTAAGCGCGTCTCCAATAATTACTTGGCTGGGCACGTCCCCAATAATTAAAAGCAAAATTGATTGATTTCTAGCTAAAAAGTAAAACTATGTAATAATAGCCAGATTGTGACTTGCTAGACACCGCGTAATTGACTAGAAACTGCTCTATTAAAGCAATTAAAAAATAATTAACTTTGAAGTAACACTAACGTCGATTTTCCGACATCAATGCATCATGTCGCCATCTTGTTTAGTTTAGTTTAATCGCAAAAAATCTTTAGATTCGTAGCAAAGAAAATCCTTATCTGCACCCGATAGTACATAGTGCATTACAACGTTTCGTAGCATTTTTTTTAAATGCTTAACAAGTAAGAACAGCATTCAATAAGAATCTAAAAAAAATATGTAATAATATAAGTTTAAAAACAAGAAAAACCGTGATTAATACTCTAGGCTAAAGCATATTGTTATATGGAAGTGAAACGTGGACTATCGGGTAGGCAGAACTGGGGCGATTGGAGGCGTTTGAGATGTGGTGCTACAGGCGCATGTTGAGGATTCATTAGTCGGAACATGTAGAGAATAACGATCAAGCAGGGTTGGGGAGTCTAGATGCTTACTATATAAAGATACACAACAGCGAGTAAATGGAATGGCCATAATAAAGACACCTTGGGCTGCTTTTTGCGATTGCGGAAGGTATGTGCGAAGGCGCTAACTAAAGAGGCTAAAAACTATGGTGTAGCAAGACATATCGCTTACTCCTTTCAACAACGTCATTTATAAAACAAAATTAAAAAGTATTAGAAATAAATATCAAGCCACTTATTGAACTTTTCACTGCGCAACAAATCTTTTAAGGTAAAAAAAACCTGAAGGTTTTTTCTCCATTTGAAAAATATTTAGTTTATTTAAAAAAAATAATAAAACAATACCATTTCTTCAAAATGCAAAAACAACACTTTCTGCCCTGTAACGGGTAAATATTAAGCTTAAAATATGCCGCTTTTGCTGGGATATAGTACATTATCTGGGCATTCCAAAAACATGCACAACTGAAAATTGACGATTTTTGAAATTTGACGTTGTTGAAAGGCGTGAGCGATATGTCAACTCAAATAGCTGGTACCTATCTTATCAGTAAAATTGTTTCAAAATTCCGAGTGATTCTGCCTTGCCTTCCCCTACGATATGTTTTAAAGACACTTTAAAATACATTCTTAAGAATATGCGATTTCTATCAATTATTTTATCTCTCATCGTATCTGCGAAAATTTCTTCGGATGTATTTGCGCGGAAAATGACACGAGTAATTCATCACGAAATCGGCCATCTTCGACATTGCTGGAGCATTTGTTCTAAGCTGACAGCCGACTGTAACACCAATATGCAAGACTCCATACGCAGTGACCAGAATATCTCCAATGCGTTACGCTAGGTTGAAAAAAACGGAATACACTTCATTCACAGTATTTAACGCTACGACAGAACTAATTTCATACTTTTATCGGAATTTCGAATTACTTAATTTGATATAATTAAACAAATAAACTATATCTATTGGAAAGAATGAACTACATAATGTTCTATTTTCAAGAAAAAAAAACATTCATAAAATACTGTTTTTAACATAAGAAAAAAATGTTTTGTGTTATGTTATAAGTAGGAATTTCATACTTTATGGAAAATTATATAGAACTACAAGATCCTAATCATTGACTAACAAATACCTCTGTTGATCAAAAAAAAAACATTGATTACTATGCGATAAGTTGTACAAACTTCCATTATCCATAAGGTTATAAATGGATAATGGAGGTAGGTAGATCTCTAATGGATTGAATCGTTCGGCCATGTATTTGATTACGTTTCATATACAATTTTATTTCATTTAGTTTTGTTAAAAAAAAGTATAGTAAAATGTGCCCTCGACACGGGAAAACTATATATAAGATAGGGCACATTATTTTAAATTTAGAATTATGTGTATGATGAAATATAAATAAATGAACAAATAAAAAAAAGATTTATTTGAAAAAGAACGTGGTTTTGCCATTATTTTAAAAAGATGGAACGGAGCAATTTCCTACGATATATTAATTATCCAAACAACTGAAAGGAGCCATTTTGATTTTTTTAACGCAAAATGAATTAATTTTTAACCCTCTTTTTATGTAAGTGAGGGCAAAACCACAGGAGTAGCTATAAAATATTTAATAATAAAAAATGACGTTTTACTCGTTGATATTATCAAACTAGTGCTGGCAAATTGTGAATGGAGTATAGATATTTAAGACTGTTTATCGTACATATTTTCCTATTATATCTAGTGAGTTGAGTCTCGAGTCGCGTACAATGGCAAGATGGCGTAGTTAAGATACCGTATAAATAATGGATCTACAGTGATCAAAGTACGTGAAACGCATCACTGATTCAATAAACATTCTCGGCTTAGTCGAAAAAACAACTTCGAAATGTTGAGATAACAGAATTGAGAAAAAAATACGAAATTATATTATATCCACATTATACGAAAACATATTACTACAACCAAGAAAATAAATGAACCAGCCTATGACAGGTCATAAACCATGTAAATGACCGGACTTCAATATTCTTCTTCATCTATTTGAGATGTTAAAATAACTCGTAAGTGAAGAAACCCAGATTTGTCAACAAGTATTTGGACACATGTGGTGTAATGGTTAGCGTTTTCAGCTACCGTGCTGGAGGTTCCGAGTTCGATTCCCAGGAAGAGGGGTGAAAATAAATATTAATGAGATTACACTTTAATGTTTATTTAATATTACCCTCGACTGGTCCCTGAAGTGCAAGAGTAATCTCCTCGCTTTCATGGAAGTAATGATCACGAAAACACTGCGTTTATACGATGCAGTGCCCTATGCACCATCGAGTATGGATAAGGGTTTGAAGAAGAAGATATTGCTCCAACCAGAAAAATAAATGATCTAGCCTGTGACAGGTCAAAAGCCATGGTTTGAAACACAAAAACCTAAATTTATGAACAAGTATTTGGACACACCAAAAATGTTGTAAATTATTATTTTAAAAAATAAATTTTATTTTTCAATCCCGTCAATCTGTATTTGGCTCGTTTTAAAAGACTGACTGATTTAAAATAAAAAATAAGGTCAAGTATGCAATGATTCATATTTTGTATGTGTATTGCATATTTTGACCGTCAATAATGTTTTTAAATTGCACACATAAATGAAATACCATACATTGCATTTTCACCTGTTTAAATATGTATCTATTACATTAAAAATCATTTAAGGATTAATATATTCTATTATATTATATACTTAATATATTCTGAAAATAACATAAGTGAAATTGTTTTATACAATGTTCAGAATTATGTTGAAACGTACGAACGTTCTAAATTTAAAATTTATAACATATTCGTTAACTCGAGAAACCACATCACTCTATATTTGAAATTTTAAACTAACGATACTATTAAATGATGTTGAACTTTTAAAAATTCTAAATTTAAAATTATCATTAATGGAAACATTCTTGAAACAGTTTAGGATGTCACATCATTCTAAATTTAAAATAACTTGAGATGTTCGTAATACCGTCAAATGTTCAGAATCATGTATGTTATCTAAAACTGTAACATTCTTAGTTTGAAATACTTCATATTTAATAACATTTTGAGTGTGTCCAAATACTTGTTCACAAATCTGGATTATCTCCAATAATAAGAGTTATTTATCTTTTTTTTTTGACATCTCAACATAGATGAAGAAGAACCGTCATAGCTTATGTCGGTTGCAAGCCCCGTAAAAACCCAAACTTCCATATTCTTCTTCATCTTATTCATTCTTATTCATCATACTGAGATGTCAAAAAATAATACTTATGTTTAGTCAAAGAAAACATGGTAGGTATCAGATTTATCCTCAGATTGTGTCGTATTATAAAATAGTACTTCCAATAATAAATAATAATAATAATAATAATAAATAATTTATTTGTTTTATTTAAAACTTCGTAGGTGCTGACTATTCAACTGAAGATCCTCTCACATTACAATCTCTTGAACTCTTAGAACCAGCTTATTGAGAAATTTCGCATATTCAGCTTTGGACCGGAAATGCGTCACCAATGACTTTCCCACAGGATGTATAATAATGACAAAAATAAAATGTATTCGTGTTTATTTACATTACAGCATCGTAAGAAAGTTTTATGAACTTACACGTACATTCTACAAAAGTGATTAAAGATTTTTTTTAACATTACGAGTAACATTTAACGCATCCCTGTAATGTCATGCGTCCATGTCTCCGTGTCTATCATTGTACCGACAATTTTCTCAAAATTTATTACGTGTATCGCGTATTAAAAATTGTTTGTTATGTTTCATTTAAGTGAGTAAATACCATTATTTATTCAAAAAAGTATTTTTTTAAGTAAAACAATATGGATAGATTTTACCACAAAGTGACTGCCGAATCAATTAATGAAAATATTTGTTTATCTAATAATGTTAAGGATAGATACTAGTAATTTATCAAGAGCCAACAGTCAAGCAGACGTTTTTTGAATGGAAAAAGAAACTACAAAAAATATTTAAATGTTCCAAATTTACGTTTTTGTTGTTGAAAATTTCATGTCGCATATCGAAACGGGTTGCGTTTGTTTCGACTTCAAGTACATTGTCTGTTGCTTCTTATTGTATGGACTTTTTGCTTCAGGGTCAAACTTTTAACAGGAATATAGAATACTGTCAATAGAAAATGAATATTAATTATCGATTTGGCATTAACTTCGTGGAATAACATGATAATTTAAATATAAAAATGAAACTTTTATACAAGACATTTTTTTGTTGAGTTTATTGATATAAACGTAACTAGTTTCGAGTACTACAGATGTTCTCAAAACTAGTGATGTTTACATTGATAAAATAAAAAAATGGTCCAGTGTAATTATTTTATTTTTATATTTAAAGAGTAAGAAGGGATTTTCGTAAATAAACCGCGGTTCAAAAATAAGCCATAAAAACAATAAAGTGATAACAAGGTTCCTACGAAAATCCTGCACTCCTGGTTGTGTACTTTCATATTTCTGGATTTAGGAGTTCAATATATATGTTAAGGTACAGATGACGTGAGTGAAGCAGCTCAATGAGGAAAATTTCGTTATTAAATTCATTCAAATCGATAATTCTCAAGTCTCTAAACGCCTTTTAACGGTTATGAATCACCGGTCTTTCAACTTTGTCGGACATAGCAAATAACCACGGCCGGTGTTGGGGCGTGGGAGTCGAACCCGGGATTTCACTGCGAAGGCGTCAGCCGAGCCAATCTGATAACCACCTATCACAGAGCCACGGTAACATTTAGATTGGAAGTTCATTTTATCGCGATTTAATAAGGAATATCATCATTAATAAAAAAAACGAATGAAAATGAATCCTGAAGGAAAAGAATAATATTTGTGATTTAAAAAATGCAAACCTTAACTTTTTTTAAATTTCTTAGAAAACCCTTTGAGATTGCATGTCAAAGAATTTTCTCCATCCGTTTTTTTGATGATAGTCTTAGATAGATGTACAATCGAATATAAAGTTTCATTTTTGCGTCAGTATAAACTGTCATTTTGGTGTCAATATAGACTGTCAATTTCAATGTCAATTTTATGCTGTATTTTTCTTAAAAAAACTATTTTGGAATAGTTATTTTTTAAGTAAAAATTAATGTTTTACTATTTTCTTGTGGCGTATTAAATATTCGGTCACTAAATGACCAATTTAGAAATTAAATCACCGATTTCATTGAGATTCTGAAATGGTGTAACACACGGCATTTACAATTTTTAATACAAATAATATTCCTATTAAGAATTATCTTAGTCCATTTCAAATAACAAGTCATACTAAAATTTACGTAATTAATTATAATTCACTTAAAAATATTAATGATAAGTATATGAATTTATTCAAGCAAGAAAATGAAACTAAATAATGGTTTAAAAACGCATTAAATATAACAACAGGTGTTCAAAGTGACCACAACGAGCTCAAATACAGGATGGCGCAAAAATTAATATAATTTTTGCAAACTGCGTCGTACGTCAGTCATATTTGACATTTCGCTCACTCCTTTCAAGAACGTCATAAATCAAAATGCTTGTTTTTTCAGGAGATCGTTTTTAAAGTTTAAAAAAATAACACAATGTATTAAAAATAAATATCAAGTCACTGATTGAGCTTTTTACTGTGCAACAGATCTTTTTAGGTAAAACCTGAAGGTTTTTTCTCCATTTGAAAAATATTTAGTTTATTTAAAAAAATAATTAAACTGCAAAAACAACACTTTCTGCCCTGTAGCGGGTAAATATTAAGATAAAAATATGCCTCTTTTGCTGCGATATAGTACATTTTTTGGGCATTCCGAAAACATGCACAACTGAAAATTGACGATTTTTTATTTATGACGTTCTTGAAAGGAGTGAGCGATTTGTGAACTAGCAAAAGGTCTTAATAAAGAATCAAAGATTTTGCTCAGGTCCAAATAAAGATTTCAATCACTCAAAACATTTTTTTTTATTTAGTAATTAAGTAAAAAAGTTATTCAAAAACAAAATTAGATGATTAATTTTGCGCCAACCTGTACATGCTTTACACATTCACTTTACCAACTGTTATTATGACTATTATTAAACGAATAAAAACACAAAGAAAGTGGTTTCGTTTTTTTAATATAAAACGTTTGAACGAATTTTTTTTCAACATTCAAAACATTATTTTTGTAATTTTTTTTTTAATAAAAACTTTATAACTGCCGATTTTCAAATAAAAAAGTTTTTGAATATAAAAAGTTATGTCGGGTTGTGGTCCCTTGGTTAGTGTAGCGGACTCTCGAGTCAAGAGTTTCTCAGTTCGAACCCACTGTACCACAATTTGATACCTATTTATAATAATGAGCCGCTCAGGCTCTTATAAATAGTATGAAATTGAAGTATTTTTGTTAAAAAATAATAAACACAAATATATATCTTTTCAATATTTAAAAATAATAAAAGTAAAAACAGTATTATTTTTTAATGAGATTTTTTTTGGGGCGCACATTTTTTATCAAATTTAACAATGCTGTATAGAGATTTGAGACACATTTATATTAAGTGGAGCATAATTCCGAGAAAATAGCAATAATGATAATACAGCAAAGAGAAATTGCGATTTAAGAGTGAAATAGAGAAATTGTTATAGAAAATGTGCTGACTCATACATCAGTAATGGGGATTCGATACAATTGGTCATTTTAAAATAATGCGAAAATCGTGAGAATGCGTGCGTCTTGATCATTAAAAAATAAAACCAACTAATTAACTAACCGTCACGCTGCTTTCCTGCGAGGGTAGGCAGAAAGAATAGAACGCCACACCAATTTACTAACTATTAATCCCTTTCACTGCCTACACCGGGGCACTTCTAGATAACTTGGTGGTGGTTTAACAAACTTGTATTTTTCATATTATTTTTTGACATCTCATCAAAGATGAAGAAGAATATGGAAGTCAGGGCATTTACGGGGCTGACGACCGTCATAGGCTGATTTAAGTGATCACTTTACACACGTGTAGCATTTACCAATTCTACCCATTATTGACAACTACACTTCTCAAATTCTTGAAAGTTCTATATATATATATATATATATATATATATATATATATATATATATATATATATATATATATATATATATATATATATATGAACCAATTTAAAAACCTTGTTCTTGAATCACTAGAACTTATTTCGAGAAATAAAAATACTTTGCGTTCTGATCAACTCACATTTTTATTAACCAACTAGTTTCGGCAACAACCTGTTGCCCTCTTCAGGGTTACATTTATTACTAACTTTAACCTAACTTATAACTTATAACTGTTATTACTAACTGTATTATGTAAGTATTTTTATTTCTTGAAATAATATATCAATATGATCCACAAAGTTAATGCTTTCAATATTCAAAACACTAGAACTTCACTAGAGACATCTATTGGTGAGATGTAAAGAAGATTTTTACTAAGCAGAAACTCTTATATTGGTATGTGAGGTGACCGTGGATTTGAGATATTCAACGTAATACGGGACAATTAATTATGGTACATTTTGCAATAGGATAACAATGATTTTTGGTAATATTTATAAAATATAATTTTTTGAGAATATTTAACCAAAATATATATGCTCGGGCAGTGCGGCTGTCCAAACTCAAAACACAGTAAGGGACATTTTTTTGTAGTATGTTTTATTGCATTTTTGGACTAAGTAGATGCTACTTAGTCCAAAAATGCAAAAAAAAGTACTACAAAAAAATGTCCCTTACTGTGTTTTAATTAAGTTTGGACAGCCGAGTGGTCTAGTTCTATTTACAAACAGCATACGAATGCTTAAAGGTTAAATGTTAATTTGATCACTTTATTTATATTCAATGGAAATTTGATTTAAGCACCTACTGATTTAATAAATAGGAATTAGATCACCGAATTGAAGAGATTGGAAGGTTTTGTGAAACGCACCATGTTGAGAGCGATATGTCCTCATATAATGCCATTCCATTCTCCGAATGCCAATTCCAAGAATTTAAGAAAACGCAGTCAAGGGAATTTCAATCGCACAGTGCGAGCACTCGAGCGATTTTCACGCTTCATAAGGTACATAATTCTCTGAAGTTGGCCGTTTCACGTATAACAACATTATCATTAGTTTTTTTTAAAGGAATAATCCGCGAAGTCAGGTCCTGGAGACAGTTTGTGGACTCCATATACTCCATCTAGGGAGCGGATATGGTTTAAATAAATAAAAATATGTGCAGGTAGGATATGGGAGGTAAATGTGAATAATATCTCACAAATACCCGGACCAATTGAAAATAAGTCTAACTTGAATTTATTATACAATTGGCGGGAATCGAATCCCGCAACGCCAGTTTCACAGTCAAGCGTCTGCCCTATACGCCATGACGCCTGTCACTAATTTTAATTTTGTAGAAATTATTGAAAGCCCTAGTTAACAATAGAGAACTATATATGTATATTGTTAATGAAATGTACCCTGCCACGCATTACTGTGGCTCAGTCTGGTAAAATGGAAAAGAAAGCACACAATTCAAATTTGTAGAATTTTACAGTATGAAAATATTTTTTTTTAATCTTTGAAAAAACAACGCAACCGAAACCATCAAGAACGCTCAACATTGACACTATCTGTCAAGAAGCACGCTGTCCGCCATGATAAATGTTAAGAGCTATGCATGTATTGCTGTTACGTTCAACAGATGGCGCTGCCATTACGCTCAACAAAAAGCTGCTCAAAAAATGTTTTTCTGTGTTTTCTCTATGATTTCGCTCGTTCAAGACCAATATAAGATTTTATTTCTTATTCCTTAAAATGTCAAAAATTTTGTTTTATGACTTTTGTCTGCGTATTAATTGAACAGGCAAAAATAAATACATATGTGCAGCGTTTTATACATATACATTAATATGTGTATGTATAAAAACGCTGTTAAATAATTAGAGTGACCAGTAGCATCTCAGCTACCATGAAAGTCAATTAACTAACTGGTATTCAAAAAAAAATTAACGTTTTTATCTTGTTTACGCTGAGAGATATTTTCAGCTAACGGAAAACCATCGATCAAAAAAATGTCCAGACATACATTACCTAACAGATGTGTGAGAAGATGTAACAAATCGCTCACTCCTTTCACAACGTCATATATATAAAAAACTTAATTTTTCAAGAGATCGTTTTTAAAGTTTAAAAATATAAAAGAATACATTAAAATTAAATATCAAGCCACTAATTGAACTTTTTACCATGCAACAGATCTTTGTAGGTAAAAACTGAATATTTTTTCTCCATTTGAAAAATATTTAGTAAATTCAAAAAAATAATTAAACAATACATTTTCTTCAAAATGCAAAATCAACACTTTCTGCCCTGTAGCGGCTAAATATTAAGTTTAAAATATGCCGCTTTTGCTGGGATACAATACATTTTCTGGGCATTCCAAAAACATGCATAACTGAAAATGAACGATTTTTGATATATGACGTTGTTGAAAGGAGTGAGCGAAATGAACTAGTTTTTTTCAAGTGAAGTGGACAGACAAGCTTTGCGGTTCGCTGTTTTACATTATCTATTTTAAGACGATGATATCAGACAGCAATATTTTTTTGTGCAGGAGGTCCCGGGTTCGATTCCTAGGGGGGGGGGAGTCAAATAAATAGAAGCGATTTTTTACCCTAATATTTATTTAATATTACCCTGGACTGATGCCTGGAGTGGAGGGCTGATCACTTTTCCTTCGTGTGTTAAAATATCAAGATAACACTGCGTTTATATGATACAGTGCCCTATGCACCATCGGGTGCAGATAAAGGTTTGAAGAATGAAAATATATTTTACACATAATTTTTTATGTAAGGTAAATGTGACTTATAAAAAACATACAAAATTAGAATATTTCAAAGTAGTGGTTGAGGGTTAATTATTAATATAATAAAATATGGCATAAAATTTATCTAATTGTATACCATACACCTACAATCTCCAAAATCTATTTTTCGTATGGGTATTTGTTTAAGAATAGAACTATGAAAAAGCACAGACTATTTTGTGTATGACGATAATGACAAAATCCGATCGCTTTTAAAAAAAAAAATCTTAAATATTTTTATTTTATGTAAAATGAAGTTCCATCAAGAAATGTCAAACTTTATTCTAATAAAATAAGACATTTGTTTACGATCAATTTTTTAAAGAGTTTTTTAAAATAAACACGACTAGTTTCAAGAACATTTAAAACAAGCAGTGTTTACATTAATAAGCGAAAAAAATATTAAAATAAAATCTTATTTATCTTGTGTAAAATAAATTCCACCAACAAATATCAGCATAAAACTTAAATCTTATAAAATAAAACAATTGTATGAGACCACTTTTTTAAATTATTTAATATAATCACGCCTAGTTTTAAGAACATCTGTAGTTCTAAAAACTAGTAGTGTTTACATTAATAAACAAAACAAAAGAAGTGTTTAATATTTAAATGCATTAATTGATTTAGCGTCACATTTATATAAGTACGATATTGAACAAAATGAGAGAGTTAAAAAAACACATCTTGTTGCGTGTGATGAGTCTAATTTGTGGTTACAGACATCTGTCCGGTTTAAGAGGAAATGCCTTTCAAAAGTATTCTTACGTAACTGTGAATGACAATTAGGCAGACACTTGTATTTACAGAATCGAATATCAAAGGTCAAGCTGAATATCACAATATACACGACAGTATAGTCGCTCTCATGACTATCGTCTCTTCGTTTGCTTAAATTTAAGAGAAAAGGGTTTTATCGGAACTTATAACAAATTTGTACCCTGCCACACGTTGATGTGGCTCAGTCTATTCAAATTGAACAGAAAGAAAATATTTAAAAAAAACAGTAATAAATAATAATAAATTTGGATAACTTATATAGCGCCATTTTCGTAAAAAAAATACCTCAAGGGCGCTTCACTGTGAATGAATTGGGGAAAATATTATGGTGGAAATGATTTAGCAAAAAAGTGTGTCAAACAAATGTAGCAAACTAAACTAAGTAGGTACTAGAAAATATTAAAAATCTATAAACCGATTATCCTCAGTGACACTAGCTATCAAGACGTACTGCGTATTATGCTGTTAAGTTCACTGATGGCGCTGCCACTGTGGTAAAAGAAGCGGTTTAAAAAACTTGTTTTTACCTGACATGGGTAAAAACATATCTCACGAGTGTATACACAAATGTGTGTAAAAAGATTCACATACGGTGTTTAAAAATGATGCGAAATGTATCGAAGCGAGTGTCACAGTAGATTTTATAAAATAGTCGTATTTACCAAGTAAAACTTAAATACATCATACATATTTTCTTTTTACATAATTCCACCCCTGGTTATACAGGGTGGCGCAAAATTAATCAGAAAATGTAATAATTTTTGCAAGTGGCATCCTACGTAAATCATATTTGACATTAGTAAACTAGACAGCTGCAGTATACAAACAGATTTAAGGTGGCTCAAAAAATTACCTAATTTCATTTTTAAATAACGTTTTTACTAAATATAAAAAAAAAAACATTTTGAGAAGTGGAAATCTTTATTTGAAGTTTTGTAATTTTTTTAGTTAAGTAGATAAAATGATATGCGACGGCTCTCGCCAGTGTTTATATACTTTTGTGCCCGTTTTATATTTTTTTTTGTATACTGCAGCTGTCTAGTTCGCAAATGTCAAATTTGATTCACGTACGACGCCATTTGCAAAAATTATAACATATTCCAATAGGGTGATTAATTTTGCGTCACCCAGTATATTACATAAATATCAAATAAAGAGCGCCATTATGGGATTTTTTTTGCAAAAGTAATTTGTATATTCATAAGTACATAAATGATTTATATCATCGACAACAAAAATATAACAAAATTATAGATGCAGTGAATAAACTTATGCAAACGACAACATTACATATAACATCTTGATCACCGAATTCAAAGCAGGGTTTTATATTACAATTTTAATATGAATAACAGGTTGTATGGATCAGTTTATAGCTGAGGTATCATTATGATGATGAAAAATCAACTGTTTTTAATGTGCCAACGGGTTTTTGTTTCAAATTTCACCAGTTAATGAAAAAATCTGGGTTTCTTCGAATGCATGTTGCAGATATGTATTAGAAATGCAAACTAGAACGCAGATTTTTAAAATAATTATACAAAAAATTGCAATACAATTTTCTCTAATCCCTCTGGTAATTGAATATTAATCTTAAAATTCAGTTTTTGTATTGCATTTTTTTTTCGAAAAGGAAAGTGAAATTGAAAGATAAAGAGTTCATAAAATAAGAAAAGTATGTTTTCAAAATATCTTCAATATATCAGAAAAAAATCAAATTCCAATTATGTTCTTTAAAAAAATTAACTCGCGGAAACACGACCGGCTCTTAGCGCAGTTGTTCACGTTCTACCATAAATTCGATAGTCTGATATCTTAGCCTTAAACTTGATTCAAGAATGCTACCGATTTTGGGTTTCAAAGCATGCACAAGGAATGCATACTAAAAAACGCAGATTTTTAAAATTATTTTACGTCCAAATGACTCTAGCTGCGGCTTATGCAGCACCGCTTATCATGGCCCCACAAGACTTTATCATCATAAGTTTTACAGCCTATTCCTACTCGTGAGTAGTTGTACTCAAAGCTTAAAATTATAATACTATAATTTCATGTAATTCATGAGTAAAGTGACCATACGTCCCGTTTTGAACGGGACCGTCCCGTTTTTAGATAGCCTGTCCCGTTGTCCCCAAGTTAAGTGTTGGGACGTCGAAATGTCCCGTTTAAAAAAAAAGAGCAACACACGGTAATATTTTTTTAAAAAATTAGGAAGTTTGTAGTATAGCCGTTTTATTTTATGCTTGCCTGGTACAAACGCGCCCGTAGAAAGAATCTTTTCACAGATGAATAAGTTGTGGACGACAGAAAACACAATTATAAGTCGAAGTACTTAAAGCGATGTTGTTAGTTAACATAAATTTTAAAAAATATTGCCAAGAAATCCATTTTTATTTAAAAGCAAACCCACTTATACTTAAGAAAAATTGTTCATCAGAAAAAAAAAAACAATATAAATTTTTCATATTAATATCATTTATTCCTTTTATAAAGATAATCGTCGGGTATGTATGAGGAAATGCATGAATGTAGAAAAGGCGAAGAATGTTTGCAAAGACAGAGTTGTGTGGCGTACGATTCTCTCTGCCTACACCTGCGGGGAAGCGGCGTGAATGTTAGTAAGTTAGTTAATTTTCTTTATGAACATTCCTTTTTCTTTTTAATAATACATAAAAACTATGAAAAAATACGTGTTTTCTTCAATATACATACTATTACGTATAAATTGGTAGATGTCCCATTTTGAGGACAAAAATAAATGGTCAGTTTATTCATGAGTGACAATTCTGGATTATTAAAACATTTTATGGGTCACTTTGTAAATACTTAAAAGAATGTTTGTTGGATTATGTTTAGCGCATTTTTTACTCAAGATTTTATCATATTTACACTCAAGGTTAATTCTCATTGTTGGAGTCACGGTCAAATATAATGGCCTTTGATTGGGACAGCTCGACTGTGTTATAATTTAATTCAATCTACGTTTCGAACGTATCTCTCTATATACACGCGATCATTTGCATGGAATACGAGATCCGTCTCTTAAAAATAAACGGAGGATGAAACATTACACTGAAGACAAATATATGTTATGAAGAAATCCAGAATTGCTAAAGTTAGTAAAGAGAATGATGAAATATTTTTATTAAGGCAGTTTTCGCTCAAAGTCTGCGAAATAGCAGTAGAAAAAACAGCGCAATTAAACATCGTTTAGAGCACTGGTCCCCAACTTATGGATCGTGGATCAAATGATAAATTGATAAATTCTGCAGAATTTCGATCTAAACTCATGTCCCACCTTTTCTGGATCTCTTAAAAAATTAAGAGTGTGGTTTTCAAGGCACCGGGTTCGATTCCCAGAGGGTTAAATAAATATACGTGATTTTTTCACTCTTATACTTATTCAATACTATCCTGGACTGGTACCTGAAGCGGAGGGCTGATCACTTTTTCTTCGTATGCTAACGATCAAAATAACAATGTGTCAATACGATGCAGTGCCCTATGCACCATTCGGGTGCGGATAAGGGTTTTAGTGAAAAAAAAAAGTGATCACATGAAACACCCTATGACGGGTCGTAAGCCTTGGAAATACTTAGACTCACATATTCTTAATATGTTATGTTGAGATGTTAAAATGTTATTTTATTTTGACGGTATGTTTATATTCAATCAAATTAAAATTATTTAATAGAAATTATGTAATATATAAATATTTATCTTTCCCGCTAAGCGTGTTGAGGTAAAATCATTTATCAAGTGTTGACCGGTCCGTGGCAATAAAAAGGTTGAGAGCCACTGATTCAGAGTATTATAATGGGATAAAAACATATAATACATGAATACTGGGTAATTCGTTGTTCGTTACGCTCCAAAACTAATGCTCTACTGTAGAACAATTAATTAATCTTTTAATAAGTACAACATTCGTCTTATACTACTTACTTTGACCACATATTTATACTATGGTTACGTACGGATGGCTTCCATCTCGTTACGAGCATTTCTTAAAGACACGCATGGAAATTACAAGTTACAACCGACAGTAAGTCGTCGTCGGAGAGGATGAAATCAATTAAGAAAGGAGACCAACTTCCTTCATCAAAATCCAGTTTAAAATAATTACTTTCAGTCTGATAACAAAAAAAATCTAACTAACGAGCAAGTGTTATTTTTCCCCGTTTTATATTTATTTCCTGCTTAAAATTTTCATGTCAAATTGTCTTAATATATTTTGAATTTATGCGGTTTTGTGATTAGCTTTAAACGATCGGATTAAAAACACGAATAAGTGAGATTAGTAACTTTGTGATTTTCCAGTTTATAACGAAATGTAACTTTGTTTTAAAATCACTTTAAATATTTTATTATAACTTAATTATGATGTCCACCGGTTTCGAAGCTAACCGCTTCTTTATCAAGACTTGATAAAGATCGGATTAAAAACACGAATAAGTGAGATTAATAACTTTGTGATTTTCCATTTTATAATAAAATGTAACTTTGTTTTAAAATCACTTTAAATATTTTATTATAACTTAATTATGATGTCTGCCGGTTTCGAAGCTAACCGCTTCTTTATCAAGACTTGATAAAGAAGCGGTTAGCTTCGAAACCGGTAGACATTATAATTATGTTATAATAAAATATTTATAGTTTTTTTAAAAACAAAGTTACATTTTAATTATAAGTAAGATCTAACTTATGAGTAATTGTTCAGTTTTAAATGTCAAATTGTCGAATATATAAGGAGCTAGAAATATTCAAAACGTAACCAAATGTATGCAGTTGTGTGATAAGCTATAAATAATTGAATAAAAAAAAAAACAAATCAATAATGACTTATTTTAAGGAAGTGTTTATTGAACTCGGTTAATTGACATGGTATTCGTTTTATTTCTCGGTATATATATTCTAGCTTAAGTTTTAGATATATTTTTTTTAATTAAGAAGCTAGAAACACGCACTATGTTACATAACTTGTGCACTTAAATAAGCTTTAATAACCGAATTCAAATAACGACTTATTTGAAAGAAGTCGTTATTTCATTCGGTTAACTATTTGTGATGATATTCTTTACTTTTTCGGATAAATTTTTATGTTAAAATATGGCAAATATGGCACTTGGTTTAATTCAAAAAAATAATTTGGATAACGACGTATTTCAGGCGGTTATTGAATTCATATCGCCTTTATAGAGTAGGCCTCAATTGCGTGCAATTCATCCAATCTGCATTAATTTTCAATAAAAATATAAACCATAATTCTTTGATTGATGACACTACTCAATTTCTTGAAACTTCCAGATACATTGATCAAACTCAAAACACAGTATGCGAAAGTTCACAAGAGATATCTATGGTGGGATAAGGAAAGCTTTTATTAATCAGAGACTCTTTCGTTTGTATGTGAGGTGCGAATCCTGCATTATATTCACATACTTTGAGAAATGCTTGAGGACATCGTTAATTTTTTTTTATTTAAGCTTATAATTCAACCAAGGGTAATATTGAATAAAAAATACAGTGATTTTTTCACTGAATTATTTATTCAATATTACCCTGGACTGATACCTGAAGCGGACGGCTGATCACCTTTCCTTCATGTGTAAACGATCAAGATAACACTGCGTTTATATTAAGCAGTGCCCTATGCACCATGTATATATTTATATAATATACTATTTATTAATATACATATATACATATATATATATATATATATATATATATATATATATATATATATATATATATATATATATATATATATATATATATAATATATATATATATATATATATATATATATATATATATATATATATATATATATATATATATATATATATATATAAAATCAGTTTTAGCAAATAAAAATCTATCAGCGGAAGCTAAACTGGCAGTACACAATGGAGTTCTGGTTCCAACCCTTATGTATGGAAGCGAAGCATGGAGTTGGCAAAAGAAGGATGAAATCAGACTGAATGCAGTCGAAATGCGATACCTCAGACGAATGTGTGGCAAAACGATGTTTGATAGATGTTCGAATGATGAAATAAGGAAAAAATGTAAGGCTGAGATAAGCATTATCAATAAAATTAAGAAAGGTGTGTTGAGATGGTTTGGACATGTGGAGCGTATGAGTGAAGAAAGAACGGTTAAACAAATTTATGGAGCGAATGTAGTTGGAAAAGAAGCAGAGGGCGACCGAGGAAAACTTGGCACAATCAGGTATGTCAAATACTTGAAAGCGGCCGGGTCAGGGGTCGTAATAGTCGTCGGGTATGTATGAGGAGATGCATGAATGTAGAAGAGGCAAAGAATGTTTGCAAAGACAGTGGTGTGGCGTTCGATTCTCTCTGCCTACCCCTGCGGGGAAGCGGCGTGATGGTTAGTTAGTTAGTTATATATATATATATATATATATATATATATATATATATATATATATATATATATATATATATATATATATATATATATATATATATATATATATATATATATATATATATATATATATATATATATATATATATATATATATATATATATATATATATATATATATATATATATATATATATATATATATATATATATATATATATATATATATATATATATATATATATATATATATATATATATATATATATATATATATATATATATATATATATATATATATATACATATAACACATTGAAAAGTAATACTTGGATGCCGATAAAGTCGAGTGCATATAGGACATGAATTAAGTGAGTGAGCATCTGTGCGTTATCGATCGTGTATTTTGGCTACGTTCCAATAGACATCCGGCAAAGTGGCGTAAGCGCCCAACGAAAAGCGAAATGTGCGTCAGCTGGGATGCGAACAGCCGGCCAGAGTACCTGCAGCTTTATACTCCAACTACTGCGCTAACGCAATAACGGATATAATAATCGGTCAAAATATTCTATTCTATTCTGTCAACTCCCGATTTTTGTTAAATAATTTAACAATCAACTATGTACTTTGTTTCAAAATATTTTTTGCATATATTTTTATTTATATTTTCCTTGGTCGATACCACCATTATTTCTTAAAATTTATTTTTGCACGTATTTCGATGCATTTCGCATCATTTTTGCCGAGTAAATTTTAAATAAACCATGGATAAATATTACTACAAAGTGACGCTAAATTACCGCGATGTAAATTAATAAAAATATATTTTTGTAACTATGTTTAAGAATTGATTTCACTATCATATACTATATTAAATCTACCTTTGATTCATCGTATTATTTAGATTTTTATGAAGATTTTAATAGGTAAATACCAACATTTATTACAGTTCATTGTGACACGTGTTTCGATGCATTCCGCATCTCTTTTACCAAGTACCATAAACATTAAATTAAAAATGGATCAATATTATCTACCACTAAATGACCGCTGAATCAATTAATATTTTTTTATTCATTCATTACTATGTTATAGAAACGATTACAGTATATTTCATCCGTGAACGAATCTGAATAAGTGATTCAGATTCACTAAAAATTGGGATCCGGTCCTTTAATCGACATAAATGAACGAGTAATTGAAACGACGAACGACCCACTTCTTAAAAAGTGTTAAGTACAAACAAAACACGCCAAATAAATACGAGTTGTTCACAAGTTAATGACTTTGTTAGTTGAACACTATCGCATAAAACCAGATTACAAACATCGTCACACTGAATGGCCTATTCTGAAATGACCAGTACATAATACGGAATCCGTCTTATACAAGTCGCTCATTGTCCTTTCAACAGACAGATGAGTTTTGCAATATATGACTGCAAAATCATACAAACCGAAGAAGTCCCCGACACCTAGTAAAAAATACTTAAAGCCATTAGGAGCGAAATCAATTAGCAGGCAAATAAAAATACGCTTTTGATAAGATTACACGATTGTACGTAACGTTATGCTAAGATTGTACCGTTTTCACTACGCATACAAAGATAATTTTATTTGTATGTGTTTGTTTAAAATTTGGTTGAGCAAACAATCATGGTACCGTAGAACGGGGCTACTTGAACTTTGATGTGTTACTTGAGCCCAGTACAAAAAAGGGATTTAAATCTGTATTTGGTCTACAATAATGTACGTATCGTGACAATTAATGTCACCTGTCAGAGAAACAATGAATCATGTCGATACGATCTAAATATTTTTTTGTACTGGGCTCAAGTAATACACCAAAGTTCAAGTAGCCCCGTTCTACGGTACCTACCATTTATTTTTAGCTTGCGTTTAAGTAAATAAATTAGCGAATTTTACTAGCTTTTTAAATAATACTTGAGAGACTTAGCGAATATACTGCTAATGACAGGGGTTAAATTTGTTAATATTTGCTTGGCTTTTTTACTTAAGAAGGTGGTTATTTGATTTATATTAATTTTTAAGTCAACACGTAGCTTTGGAAATGGATGAACCAGGTATGAGTAATATGTAAGTTATGCATATGTTATTAATCAGTAGGTATATTAACAACTTGTAAATAAACGCTAGAACAAGTAAGGGTATGCAACTCCGAATGCCCTAGCCATCGATACTATTCTACTTTTCATATCTATATTCCTTCTCCATTTCCTTTATCATTTAAGAATGTATACTTAAACCGATAACATACGAAAACACAATATTAAACTCGTGTGAAATAGTATAGTGTTCTACGTAGAAAAATATCTTTGAAAATACCATTTTTTCATTGTAAAATTTAAACGAAGTATTTTAAGTAAATATTATATCGACCGTAAAAAGAAAAGAGTATTTCGACTCTAAAAATTGGAAATTCACAGCAGACGACAAAAACATAATAGCTTATAGGCTCTCCTGCTAAATTGAACATCTGGAACGTTTGTATTGTGAAAATATGATGTGTATAAGAGTAGCAAATAGAAGATTACGAAAAATATAAGGTCAAAGGGTACACGATGATTTTTTTAAAGATATTTCAAAGAGAAAAAAACTTGTTGGCAAATGCTGGGAACAGGGTTAATGGTGATTGAAATCAGTTAAAGCAAATAAAAATGGATCAGAAAAAGCTAAATTGGCAGTACACAATAAAGTCCTGATTCCAACCCTAATATATGGAAGTTAAGCATGGAGTTGGCAAAAGGACAACGAAAGTAGACTGAAACCATTCGAAAAAAAACTGAACATCGAGAAAAAACTTGAATATGTCATGATTAAATACTTCAAAATCTTGTCATGATCAAATATTTCAAAGCGGTCAGGAATAATCGGCGGGTATGTATGAGGAGATGCATGAATATGGAAAAGGCGAAGATTCTATGCAAAGACAGATTGGTGTGGCGTTCTAATCTCTATGCATACCGCTGCGGAAAGCGGCGTGATGGTTAGTTTTTAGAAAGAAAAAAAGACAAAAATACAGTCAGGAATGTATTCAAAACAATAGTAGACTAGTCTACATTTAACCTGATGATGGAATGATTATTCCGAAACCGGGAGTCATGAAGTAGTGTGATTTTCAAAGTGGTGTTACATAAAGTGAACGATGAATGATAAGGAGACTTTTATTTTACCATACCACAAAGTCAACAATGTTTTTAATATACAAAATAAAATAAAATACAAAACTAATTGTAAAATGATAAACAATTGTGCAGTGAAAATTTGAAATACTAGTTTTGTAAATACAATAGGAAATAATTCAGCGATTACGAACAATTAGCTCTTAAATTTAATCACTTGACACAAAGCATACATATAATACAATAACTGGATTTGTATGGGCGTGGCAATCCAATAAATCATAAACCATTGCTTCATACTTTACATTCTAAAAGCATTATGGCTATTCAATTCCCATAAAAGATATCAGAATCGTAAAGCTATGAGCGGTCTCTTGTAGCCTTGATGGCGGTACGAAAAATACCACACTCATAAGGGAAACTATGTCTGGTATTTAAAAAAAAAAATAGTTCGTGAAGCTCTTTTAACGTTTTAATTTAAGTTGTTATACTATTTGCACTAATATTGTGAAAACGCCTACATTATAAACAATATACAGTAAATCCCCCTTATAACGTAGAGAAAAGTACCGCGTTATCTGAGGGAACGTTATAGAGGGTAAATGTTTTTGAATTGTATTTTAATTTAATAATGACCCATTTCAGCTATTTCCGCTGTAAAAATGTAAAAATTCAATTTAAAACATTAACCCCTTATAACGTTCCCTCCGATAACGCGGTACCTATCTCAACGCCATACTACTCTGTATTTGCAAACAATCATCATCTCTTCCACATTCATGCATCTCCTCATACATACCAGCCGAGTATTCCGACTCCTGACCTGATCATATTTAAATATTTGAAATACTAGATTCAGCCAAGTTTTCCTCGGTCTTTTCGGGATTCGCCTATTTGTTTTACTGTTCTTACTTCACTCATTCGTTCCACATGTCCAAACCATCTCAACAAATTCATTTTATCGATATCTCCGCCTTCCATTCTTGCATTGAACATCTACCATAAATCAATTACATGCAAATAATATCGCTCACTCCTTTCAAGAACGTCATAAATCAAAAAACTTGATTTTTCAGGAGAACGTTTTTAAAGTTTAAAAATATAATATATATTCAATTCAATATATTATAATTCAATATATTCAAAATAAATATCCAGCCACGTATTGAACTTTTTACAGTGCAACAGATCTTTTTTGGTAAAACCTGAAGATTTTTTCTCCATTTGAAAATATTTAGTATATTTAAAAAAATAAAAAAACAATAGCTTTTCTTCAAAATGCAAAAACAACACTTTCTTCCCTGTAGCGGGTAAATATTAAGTTAAAAATATGCCTCTTTTGCTGAGATATAGTACATTTTCTGGCCATTCTGAAAACATGCACAACTAAAAATTGACGATTTTTGATTTATGACGTTCTTGAAAGGAGTGAGCGAGATATATATATATATATATATATATATATATATGTTTATTTATATATATATATGTTTATATATATATATATATATATATATATATATATATATATATATATATATATATACATATATATATATATATATATATATATATATATATATATATACTACATACATACATATATATATATATATATATATATATATATATATATATATATATATATATATATATATATATAATATATATATATATATATATATATATATATATATATATATATATATATATATATATATATATATATATATAATACGTGGAGACCGATATAAAATATTGCTACTAAAATACCAAAAACAAGAAACGTAATTCGTAAATAACAAGAAACGTTCATAATAAGTTTTTATTTTACTATTCGATTCTTACAAAGCGACGGATAGAACAAATAAAAACGTTATAAAAACCAGTCATACCAATATTATGTTTACATACTCATATTATTTAATGAGCAAGGTCAACATTCGAACTGTTTAAGTCTTGAGTCACTCCGGTGTTTCCCAAAGTGAGTGGCAAGAGATTATTTTATATTTCTTTAATTTTATTTTTGACTACTAATTTGTTTTGTTAATGCAGTGGGACTCCGGAAATCCGAACTAATTAGGGCTGTGGCCTGTTCGGATTTGGAAAAGTTCGGATTAGCCGAGTAATTTGTAATACAGTACATACATAGTACTTTACACTACAGTACAGCTGTCCAAACTCAAAACACAGTAAGGGACATTCTTTTGTAGTACATTTTTTTTGCATTTTTGGACTATGTACATTCTACATAGTCCAAAAATGAAAAAAAAAATGGTACCACAAAAAAATGGACAGCCGAGTAGTTACGTTCCTTTTGTGTTTTTTCTTGTTCAATTAGCTCTAACGTAAATACATATGACATTGTTTGTTTTAAAGTATATTTACATTATTTGTAACTTTTTTTTCTCAATCTAATATATCAATACTTGAGCAGCAATACAGGTACAGAACTGTATACTTTCCAATAATTGTATGTAATCATAAATATGTTCTTCAATGTTTTCTAACACATCGCTGACTCCTTTCAACAACGTCATACATAAAAAAAAACTTGATTTTTCAGAAGATATTTTTTAAAGTTTAAGAATATAATAAAATGTATTAAAAATAAATATCAAGCCACTTTTAACTGTGCAACAGATCTTTTTAAGTAAAACCAGAATGTTTTTTCTCCATTTGAAAAATATTTTATATATTTAAAAATAAAAAAATTAAACAATACCTATTTTTCAAAATACAAAAACACTTTTTGCCCTGTAGCGGGTAAATATTAAGTTAAAAATATGCCGCTTTTGCTGGGATATAGTACATTTTCTGGGCATTCCGAAAACAAACACAACTGAAAATTGTCGATTTTTGATATACGACGTTGTTGAAAGGAGTTAGCGACATGTTTTTCTACAAAATCTTGTTCGGTATACGAAGTACTCGTAAAAATCTTGTTTAAATTCGCGGTTACCGTACAAAGTGATTGGACCAAGTCTTAAATTTCTTTCAAAATACAAAAGGTAGAAGAGATTATTGCCCTTAAGCCAGTAATTTACCGAAATTATACATTTGAATCGGTAACAGAACGAGACCAGTTTTACCGGGCCGAGTTAGCAGCCAGGCTGAGCGTCTAACGATTGATAACTGTTACCGTTATAAATGATCTTGAATGAACCTTAGCGCAGTTTTTATTCCTATCAAGTATAAATACTATTATACATACGTAAATTATCAATTTATTTTTAAGTATTTTGAAACTGGGTTCGGATGACTTCCTGATAATAAAAATGTTTAATTTATATTTGAAGCAATAATTTTGTGATTTTCCATTTATAATTCAAATATAACTTTGTTTTAAAATAACTAAAAATATTTTCATTTTAACTAAAATATAATTTCTACCGGTTTCGAAGCTAACCGCTTCTTTATCAAGACTGATTAATACTAAAACACTATCTAATAATAATAATAAAACCCTTATCCGCACCCCAATGGTGCATAGGGCACTGTGTCATATACCATAAACGCAGTGTTATCTCGATCGTTTACACATGAAGGAAAGGTAATCAGCCCTCCGCTTCAAGTACCAGTCCATGGTTATATTGAATAAATATAACAGTGAAAAAATCATTTATATTTAATTTACCCCCCTTGGGAATCGAACCCGGGACCTCCAGAACGGTAGCCGAGCGTGCTGACCATTACACTACGGAGGCGGACTAACATTCATTATAACTTAAATATAATGTCTACCGGTTTCGAATCCAACCGCTTCTTTATCAAGAGTGATTAATACTAAAACACTAACTACTTTACAATATTTAAAATATTTTGACGGTTAGAAAAAGGAGCTTAGGTAGATCTCAAGTGGCTTGATTTAATTTTATTAAAAATACTCGGTGGACAAGTTCATTTAGACCAGTGGTCTCCAAACTCAATAAGGATTTGAGCTACATTTAGAAATTGAACTTACTTGTTGAGCTACCCAATAAAAATTACTTCTTTATAGTTTTTTTATCATGACCCTTATCATAGCATACACAATATTTTTTTATATAAGTTTTAATAAATTAGAACACCAGATTAACAATAAATGTAAAATACGCACTTTAAATATTTTGTCCGCCTCCATAGTGTAATGGTCAGCACGCTCGACTATCATTCTGGAGGTCCCGGGTTCGATTCCCAGGGGGGGGTCAAATAAATGAAAGTGATTTTTTCACTCTAATATTTATTCAATATCACCCTGGACTGGTACCTGAAGCGGATGGCTGATCACCTTTCCTTCATGTGTTAACGATCAAGATAACAC
The DNA here is from genome assembly GCF_059751285.1 of Brachycentrus maculatus. NCBI lineage: Eukaryota > Metazoa > Arthropoda > Insecta > Trichoptera > Brachycentridae > Brachycentrus > Brachycentrus maculatus. Next base: position 1,507,601 of record NW_028280993.1, on the reverse strand, counting down.
TGCGTTTATATGCAGTGCCCTATGCACCATTGGGGTGCGGATAAGGGTTTGATGATGATGATTAAATATTTATTTTCAGATAAAATAATAATTAAAATTGGTGTGATTAAAAATTAACATGATAACAAAACTTACTAGGCAAATTTTATATCCTACAGCCAAGCTACCGGTAGGTCACGAGCTACCGTGTGGCGAACACAGATTTAGACCATAGGTTCCCATTTATACATAATACACGGGGACATAATAAAATACACGTAGAGCCGATAAACACAACTAAGTTTGGAGTAAGGTCCTTACAATATATTGCCTATACCCAAATTAACCAGCTGCCTGACAAATATAAAATAGAACCCAGACAGGGATCCAAAATGAAGGAACTGAAAAAATTCTTAATTTGACATTTGTGTTAGTGATTAGATAAAATATCCTATTTTTTCATTCACACATGTTTTTTTAAATGCCTATTAACTGTACCTTTTATTACTTTATATTTTACATTTTGCGGTGTTTTCTTATTTGTTTTTCAGTAACCTTAATCCCATGTCCCAAAATGAGTAGGTAATGGAAATTATTAATTGAGGATATTATATATGTGACTTATGTTTGTAATTTGTTTAAATAAATAAACAAATAAATGAGTTGCTAAATGTTATAACAATATATAATTTTAATAATATGTTATTACGCGATGTACAAACGTAAATAAATTATTACGTACTAAAAATATTATCTATGATGATAATAAAAATAGACCCAAATATAGAAAAATAAACAAAAATAATTTAATTAAATTTCACAATGTCTATGATATTATTTTATTTACAAATATAAATTTATTTATTGGACAATATATTAAAATTATGTAATAAATATTAATAACTTGACAATTTAAGCGTTCGCGTGTCTTATTTATGACACTATAAATAAATATGTAAAAAAATAAGTTCACTACATTTTTGTTTTATTTAATTTAAAAAAGGTAAACAAAAAAAGGTACAGGGGGGCCTTGTGTAATTTTGTGTCAGAAAGGGGCATGACCTGCTTGCAAATTTATTTTTCTTGTCTATCTTGATTTTTTTCTTCAATTTCATTGATATTTTCTTCAACGTACTTTTTTTTATATCAACCAAATGAATTTTTTTATTGTAAAAACGAGGTGAAAACTTGAAACTGCAAAAATAAAACTCGGTTAGAACAACAAAAGTAATGAAAAATTATTCAATAAGATAAAAATGTATATGTATGGCATTCAAGTAATGTTTGGAAAATGAACAAACTAAAATGAATTTATTTGCTACATCATGTTTTCTTTATTCTTTTTCCCAACTCAATCACAGTGAAGCCCCCTTGAGGTAGTATTTCACGATTATGGCGCAATGTAAATTATCCAAAATTATGATTTTTTATTATGAAATGATTTGAATTTTTTTTATGGAACCTAAATATTAGTATCCGTGAATATCGTCGAAGAGATAAACGTATTGTTTAAAGTATTTTTTTTATCTACTTTTGATAACAGATAATATTACATATGCGCTTTAATAACGGGAGATAATAAATGGCGTAGAATTCAAATGATAAAAAAGTTTCGTAGAAAATAAAGATACAAATGCAATTTTTGTGGCGACTCCCCGTGAATAGATAGGGAACAATTAACACAATAAATCAGATGGTAAAACATCTATTTAAAAAATACTTACACTAACTAACTAATTGAAACGCCGCTTCCCCGCTGGAGTAAGGCAGAGAGAATAGGACGCCACACCAATCTGTCTTCGCAAACAACAGTCATCGCCTCTTCGACATTCACGCAAACGTATCCTAATACACACGCGCTGATCATTCCTATTCCTGACCTGACCACGATCGAGTATTTGAAACACCTCATCATGACAATTTTTGCTCGGTCTTCCTCTATTTCTATTTCCAACTACATTACCATTTGGTCGGTTGGAAGATATTGCTTTTTAGCAATAAGCCCGCCAATGTACTTTTTATTTTCTGTACATGAAGTTTAAATAAATAAATAAATAAATAAATAAATAAATAAATAAATAAATAAATAAATTACCCTCATATTTTTTTACCGTTCTTTTTTTCACTCATTTGATTCCAATACCCAAATAAACCATCTCAACACACCTTTCTTAATTTTATCGATAATGCTTATCTCAGCCTTGCATTGCTTCCTTATTTCACCATTCGGAAATCAATCTTACATCGTTTTGCGCAACATTATTCTGAAATCGCATTATCACTGCATTCCGCAACTCTCATCCTTCTTTTGCCAACTCCATGCTTCACATCCATACATGAGTGTCGGAGCCAGGACTCCGTTACAAACTGCCAGTTTAATTTTCGCCGATTGCACAATTGAACGCAAAAAACCTACAATCTATTGGTATGGCAATATAATGGTCCCTAGGCAAAACGTATGTGTATTTTATGGTCGTAGTTTACATCCTAACAATTTTTTCTACGGACGATTCAAACCCGCATTTCCATACATCCAATTTTCCAGACAATAAATTGAATATTGTACTTGCAATGTTCTTCAAAATCGTAAATATGTCTTGAAACGTTGTGCACAGTTTTATCTGTTGTCAAAGAACGAAGGTGCAATGACCCTTATAAAACGTAGGCATAAAAAAATATGTTTTACTTGGTAAATACCACTATTTCACAAAATTGCTAAAAATTGTGGTATTCGAAAATGTTGCGGAATGCATCGAAATACGTGTCGCAATAGATTGTAAGAAATAGTGGTATTTAACAAGTAAAATTTAAAATAAAAATGGATAGATATGAATTATTACCTCAAAGTAAATGTTCAATCAGTTAATGAAAAAAAAATTAAGTTCACCAAATGATAGGATTCATCTAAAAAATGCATTGATAAAAAAAAATGCACTTGACCAGGAAAATCCAAGAGAAAGATAATGACGTATCATGAATTTCAAGGAATTTCAAAATATACACAGATGCAAGCATAAAGATGGGCGTTTTAAATTAGTCACAAGAAAATTTGGATTATTCATCTTTCAAATACTATTAAAAAATATATTAATCTACGTATTAATTCTAATAGTTTAATAACTAAAAAAGTACTAACACGAGGAGGCTTAAAATTTTCTATTTTAATTAAATTTAAGTACCTACCTGTCCTAAATAAATTAAATACTTACCATTTTACTATTACACCTACATTATGAAAAAAGGAAAACTATCTAAAAACTGGGTAAAATATCAATTTGAATAATGATTTTTTGAAAATATTTTCTAATCGTATTTTTTTATCCTAAAGGTATTCAAATAACTATAAAATTATTCAATTATATAATCATTACCTTTCAATGGCATCCATTTATTTCAACAATTTTCCAGCAATTTCAATGACTCACGTAATATATTATCATTTAAAATAGTCAAGTGAAATTAAATAAGAAAATTGTTTTTGAAAAACACATATTCAGCATTCAAAACCAGAATGCATTAATTTTTTAACTAGGAAAGAATTAAGTACTAAATATTCGTCAATTCCAGCGGAACACAAAAAAACTACGTACACAAAAACTTAAAAACACGTTTCGTATCATTATCGCAACGAACTCAATGCCACAAAACAAAAAATAATAAAAATTATTACAACACCTTCCGTAATCACTAATTATAATAATAAAAAGTTTTGCACTAATAAAACCACTTTTCAAACACGAAGCAAAAATCTATGAAAACAAATGACTTCAAGTAAAGAATGGAAAACTGTCAGATTTCAAATTTGAATTTCGAACTTTTTCGCTAGCGCGGCAAAGCAACTCTGCCCTCTGGCGTTCGCTCACGACTGATTAAAATTTCGAAATTCTCAGTCCGCGGACCTGTTTTCTGCGCGCGCGACTGCGCTGGAGCGAGAGGGCGATACGATTCCCCGCGCGATGGAGAGGGACGGCGACGCGAACGGAGGCGGAAAACGTGCTTATAAGATTCTGATCCGACACGTTATTTCGAAAGCCGGCTTTTGTATTATTATTTTGGCACCGAAAGAGAGGTTATGTATGATTAGGCGTTTGCAGGTTAGTTACCCAGTAATAAAGTAAATGAATTTATGAGTTACCTATTGATGCTATTTTTGACTTTATTATTAGTAGCTTTGTGATAATAATTTTTTAACTTTATGGTGAGTTACTGATTAATGATATTTATTTTTTGATGCGCTACTCGTTGATGATATTTTTTACTTTATTATAAATTCGTCATTGATGATATTTTTGACTTTATTATGAGTTACTTATTGATAATATTAATGACTTTATTATGAGTTACTTTTTTACGATATAAATGAATTTATTATGAGTTGCTTTTTTACAATATAAATGAATTTATTATAAGTTATTTTTTTTATGATATAAATGAATTTATTATTAGTTGCTTTTTTACAATATAATTGAATTTATTATAAGTTATTTTTTATGATATAAATGAATTTATTATGAGTAACTTTTTTTACAATATATATGAATTTATTGTGAGTTACTTTTTTATGATATAAATGAATTTATTATCAGTTACTTTTTTACAATATAAATCAATTAATTATGAGTTACTTTTTTATGATATAAATTAATGTATTTTGAGTTAGTTTTTTATGATTTAAATCAATTTTTTATTAGTCCTTTTTTATGATATTATTGACTTTATTATGAATTTCTTATTGATTGATTTAATTTCTTATTGATTGGCTTTGTTGTGAGTTATTTATTGATGATATTTTTTTACTTTATTGTGAGTTACTTATTAATATAACCCAACAAAAAATGCATCGATAAAATAATTTAAATACATAAAATTTAAAAAAAAAACTTACTAACCACTACGACGCTTTTTGCAGGGGTAGGCAGAGAGGACAAAACGCCACACCGTTCTGTATTTGCATTCAATGTTCGCCTCTTCCGCATTCATGTTACTCCTCATACGTACCGGCCGATTATTCTGACTTCTGTCCTGACCGCTATCAAGTATTTGAAATACTTCACCATTTTAAATTTTAGTCGGCCTTACTCTGCTTATATTTCCTACTACATTCACCCCATAAATTTGTTTAATTGTTTTTTCTTCACTTATTTGATTCACATGGCCAAACAATGTCAACACACCTCTTTTGATTTTATCGAAAATACTTATTTCAACTTTCCATGCTGCTTCATAATTGCCTCAAAAATATGTCATAAAGAAATATGTCATAAATATGTCCTAATTTTCTTTAAATTCAGGTCGCATTAAACGCAATTAATTTTTTTGCCTAAAACACCATTTTTGTATTTTTTTTCTAAGAAATAAATATATGGTTTTGAAAAGGAGAGAATTATTGATAGGAAAGTAGTTAAATATTTTTTAATACGCATTCTAAATAAAATTTTATTTCAATTTATATTCTTTAAAAAAATGCGTGAAGATACGCGTGGCCCCTCGCGCAGCCGGTCACTTACTGAATTGTATATTTGCTAGTAACCATTTCATAAAACGTTACTAGGAAACTACATAGACACGTGTACATAAATACGTGTGTTTTTGTATCCTAATATTTTATTTTAAAACATTTTGATGTTACATTTGGGTACTAAAGTAGGTACGTACCATTGACAAATAATTTTTGATCTCAAATATTTGAGATGAAATGCTTTTGATACATATCATTCAAATAGCTTTATATTGAAGAAAATAAAATTTATTCGATCAATTCCGGATATAAATCAAAAGTTTAATGACGACTTCCCTATTCGTGTATCTGTGTATACAATGAAGGCAGAATTGATGCCATTTTCCAGCGCAATTCATTTTACAAGGCAACTTGAGTTTCGGCAAAAAAAGGTAATAAAATCTCGGCTACTAATAAAATAATAAAACAGTTCTACGAATAGTGAGGGAAGTTATATCATAGAATCGTTATAAACATGAAAACCCACTCTTGAAATATAACTTATATAATTTAAAATTATTTGCAACTCCGAATCAGAAAACAAATATTTGGGCAAAGCAGCTATGGCGTTGACCAAACCCATTATTATTTATTTATTTATTTTATTATACATATAATAATAAAATAATAAGTTTTTAGGTGGCGAGGGTACATTATTAAAATATTTAAAAAAAAAAAATGAATGTAAGAAAATTGTTTATGCAATCACCAATTCTACCCATTATTGACAACCACACTACTCAAATTCTTGGAAGTTCTATGTATATATACACACATATATATATATATATATATATATATATATATATATGTATATATATATATATATATATATATATATATATATATATATATATATATATATATATATATATATATATATATATATATATATATATATATGTATACATATATATATATATATATATATATATATTTATATATATATATATATATATATATATTATATATATATGTATACATATATATATATATATATATATATATATATATATATATATATATATATATATATATATATATATATATATATATATAAACCAATTAAGAAACATTGTTCTTGAATCAATACATATATCAATACATATATATATATATATATATATATATATATATATATATATATATATATATATATATATATATATATATATATATATATATATATATATTTATATATATGTATATATATATATATATATATATATATATATATATATATATATATATATATATATATATATATATATATATATATATATATATATATATATATATATATACGTTACACGTGTGTAAAGTGATCACTTAAACCTGCTTAGACTTCCATATTCTTCTTCATCTTTAATGAGATGTCTAAAAATAATATGAAAAATAACTTCTGTAATTGGAATAATCCAAATTTGTGAACAAGTTTTTGGACACATTCAAAATGTTGTATAATAAAACATGTTTTAGCTATAAGAATATAAAATTCATTAATCTTTGATGAGATATCAAAAAATAATCTGAAAAATAACTTCTGTAATTGGAGATAATCCAAATTTGTGTATCCTAGTATTCTGACATACTCAAAATGTTGTAAAATAAAACATTTTATTAGCTAGAAGAATAAAAAATCCATTAATTTATCTATAAATCTTGTATATAATAAGCAAAGTAAATAATAAATGCAATTCCCATCTAAAAAAAAAAGTTGGTAGGATGCGTAAACTGTTTTACCCTGTTAGTAAAGTTGCCCCTTTTAAGCGTGCGGATGTCATTCAGCATTAAAGGGCACACTGTCTTACATTTCAAAAGATGGGCCCTTCGTCACTTTATTGGCCAAGTTTAGTATGGACAAGAACATAATTAATTTTCTTGTAGATTTCCGCAATTTCCAACGTGACAATAGAACTCCCAATAGAGGACAATTAGATAATAACGGAAGTTTGCCAATCTCCTTTATGCCGAGCTAAACTTCAGGGCGGTGGCGGGGGCGGAGGCGGGGGCGGATAACCCAGTACCTCCCCTGCGAGTGCCGCCCGCGTACTTGCTACCCGGGAGAGGAGAGCAACGACCCAACCCCGTTACTGATAGAAGGCTAGTCTGAGAACATTATACCCGTTAGAGATGTTTCGATTTGAAAAATATGATATCGTCATAATGGTAAAATATCATATTTATTTTTTGACGTCTCATCAAAGATGAAGAAGAATATGGAAGTCTAGGCATTTACGGGGCTGACGACCGTCATAGGATACTTTAAGTGAACACTTAACACACGTAACAACATTCACCAATTCTACCCATTATTGACAACCGCACCACTCAAATTCTTGGAAGTTCTATATATATGAACCAATTCATCTGTGACGAGATGTCAAAAAATTATATGAAAATAACTCATATAACTGGAGATAATCCAGATTTTGTGAACAAGTATTTGGACACACTCAAAATGTTGTAGGTAAAATATCGTTCACTCCTTTCAACAACGTCATATATAAAAAAAACTTGATTTTTCAAGAGACCGTTTTTAAAGTTTAAAAATATATTGAAATGTATTAAAAATAAATATCAAGCCACTTATTGAACTTTTTACTGTGCAACAGATCTTTTTAGGTGAAACCTGAATGTTTTATCTCCATTTGAAAAATATTTTGTGTAAAAAAAAAAATAATTAAGCAATACCTTTTCTTCAAAATGCAAAAACAACACTTTCTGCCCTGTAGCGGGTAAATATTAAGTTAAAAATATGCCACTTTTGCTGTTACGTTAATTCAAAACCGGAGAAAGAAATATAACGAGCTTAGATTTAAAATAAATTACTTATCTTCTCTCTAATATTATTTATTATTCATCATTTACACTATTTATTTTGTTTTTTTTAATACATTTTACGATAATTTGTTTATTTTAAAGAAATGTGGATGACGAATGATTTCTTAATATTATTATTATATTATTTAAAAAAAATATAATCAAAGGTTGCACACAAAGGGTAATGCCCAGAAAATGTACTATATCCCAGCAAAAGTGGCATATTTTTAACTTAATATTTACCCGCTGCAGGGGGCAGAAAATGTTGTTTTTGCATTTTGAAGAAAGGGTGTTGTTTAATTATTTTTAAGCTAAAACAAATCAACCAATTGTTTTCTTAGATAATATTCTCTATAAAAATTAATTGACGTCAATAAATGCCTCGGGTCATATTTGAAATCTTTATCTTAGAAACGTTGAGAATTATCCGAATTTCGGGGCGTTTATGCTAATTCTCCTGAAACACTAAAGGTTATACTATTCCCTTATGATTTAAGAGGCAGGGAGGAGTGAGGCTTTCTAATTGAATCAAAAGTTCCGCATATCGAGGCAAAGATGTAACTGAGGTGGCTATACATACGCAGGAACGCTAACTGTTGGTTTCAAGTATGATTGTTACAGAGAAGTTAGGCGAAGGAAAGTTGTAAGGGAGGAGAAAGTTCTCTGCGTAACGCGAAGCGTTCTACTCAGTTAGAATTATACGAAGTGTTCATTAAATTTTATAAGCAATTACATATAAATCCTCGCTTTATAAAATATTATATTATTTTTTTACATCTCAACATAGACGAAGAAGAATATGTAAGTCTGGACATTTACGGGACTTACGACCGTCATAGGCTGGTTTAAGTTACTTTACACATGTGAAACATTCACAAATTCTTCCCATGATTGACAACCGTACTACCTACTAAAATTCTTGGAACTTCTAAATTTATATTGTTTTAATTCATGTTTAAATCGCTAGAATTTCACTAGAGACATCTATGGTGGGATGAAAGAAGGTTTTTATTGAGCAGAAACTTTTCCATTTGCATGTCAAATATATCATACGTAAAAATGTTTTTAAAAAATCATCAAGTATATATTATTATATATTCATTCTTAAAACCCTTATTCGCACCCGATAGTGCATAGGGCACTACATCATATAAACGCAGTATTATCTTGATCGTTTACACAGAAGGAAAGCTGAAAATTCCCTCCGTTTCAGGTATCAGCCCAGGGTAATATCAAATAAATATTAGAAAACAATCACTAAAATTTATTTTCACCCCCCCCCCTGGGAAACGAACCCAGGACCTCCAGTACGGTAGCTAAACAGGCTTACCATTGCTATTGCAAAGGCGGACAAAACATTATATGGGAGGGGTTATATTTGGATTCTCAAAGACACCTCGAATATTTCCAGATACCAAAGCCAATGGCTAATATCCCATCCATGGCATTCAGAAACCCTTGGACAATTGAAGGCGACTGCCCTTACACTAACATCGGGAGGGCGGGGGCGGAAACGTCCCTTTTGTTCGTACACCGCTTCGTACTTACCTAACTACGTATCAAGGTACAAATTCAATTAACAGACCCTACGTAAGGAGGGCAAGTTGGATGATGTTTGACTTGTATCAAAGTTTCTCTTCCGTGTTCTCTTGGTATGTTCTGGACTTTGCCTTTAAGTGTGTCTGATCCAGTGAATGAATTAGTGCAAAACGAAAAAAATATCAAAGAAATAAAAATGTTTTAAAAAGTCATCAACGAACTCGAAAATATTTACAAATTCAATTTAAATTTTAAATTTCAATTTATTCAATAATAATTAACATAACAAAAAGTAACATTTAAGGCGTATACATTCCGCCAGTAAATCCGCCAGATCCATGGATTTGCAGGGTTTTCAAGTATTTAAATATTTTAAACAATGAAATCCACAATTGGCATTCCGATAGAGTATTTATTTTAAATCTTATAAAATTGGATCTGGCGGATTTCGAAAGTAGGCGACACAGATATAAAGGTAGATTGAGGAAATACAATACTTTAGCGAGTGTTTTTGCCTAGAATTTTCACTCATGAATTACATGAAATTATAGTAACTTTAAACATAAAGAGTAAATCCACTCACAAGTAGGCATAGGCTATGAAACTTATAAAGTTGAAGCCTGAGTAGGGCACATAATAAACGGTGTTGCATAAGCCGTAGCTAGATTTCAGAGTCACTTGGGTGCTAGGTAATTAAAAAATATATATAATACTATACAACGCACTCTGTCAATAAAATCTACTCGTTCAAAATAATATTAATAGTATGGCACGAATACAGAAATAAATAGGGGTGAGATCAACCCTATGGAACCGACACATCCATTCTCGAAGCGCATTTCACGATGTCTGAGGGATATTAATTAATTATTGGTTCATTTAACATCGCTTAGACTATATTCATAGCGGCAATATTAATGATAGATATGATCGAATTTGAGACATCCGTCAAGTATTATATTCAATTTAGTCTACGGTGAGTTGAACTAATTAAGCAAAGTGGGCATTAATTCATGAAATCGTTTTGAAATGATAAATCATTGTCTTGTAGCTAAAACCTTTGTTTGTTCTATCTTTTGTGATGAATCAAATGTTTTGAATAATAACAATAATATTGAAAAATAAACATAATCTAACGACAATCATGACGGAACGAATAATGAAATTTTTAAATATTATATACATATATATATATATATATATATATATATATATATATATATATATATATATAATATATATATATATATATATATATATATATATATTTATATACATATATATATACATATATATATATATATATATATATATATATATATATATATATATATATATATATATATATATATATATATATATATATATATATATATTTATATACATATATATATACATATATATATATATATATATATATATATATATATATATATATATATATATATATATATATATATATATATATATATATATATATATATATATATGTATATATATTGTTTTTTTAACTATTGTATTCAGATAAATATTGAAGTCTGGGCATTTACGGACTTACGACCGTCATAAGTAGAATTAGTGAATGTAACACGTGTATCAAGTGATCACTTTACCTAGCCTATGCCAAGGTCATAAGCTCGTAAAAAATATTTATCTTCATGCATGTTGAGATGTTAAAAAATGGGTCTTTTTTCCATGAAACGCGGTGAAACGGCGTAACGGCACTTTTTTTTTAATTTTCAAAATCAATTAGACGAACAATGTTTTTGCTGACGGAATTACAATCTTAATTTATTAAATTTATCAAACTGATGAAAATGGAATTTTTTGTTAAGAATACTTAAATGATATTTAAATATATTATTTACTTCCGGGACCTCTTCCGGGAATATGTAAGTGAGTACCGGAACCTTTTTTGTTTAAAAAAAAAACCCTGTTAAAAAATCATGTACCTAAAAAAATACACCTAATTGGAGATAATTCATATTTGTGAACCAGTTTTTGAACACACTAAAAATGTTGAAAATAAGTTGTTTCATTCACATACCAATTAATATTACTTGGTTTCACAATAATAATAATTATAATACCGTAAAGCTAATATTCACGGTTGTGTTAGATTATCGCAGACCCCCATTTATTGTTAGCTACGCGGATTACCCTTCGAGGGTTAAACTTAATTAAATGAATTAAGAACGGCTCCCCCGAGACGGATAAGGGTTGCAAAGACAATAATGCACATTATTGTACGAATCCGAACAAATTAGAAAAGATGGATATTGCTTAACTTTAAACAAAACAATGATATTTACATGTGATATATTATACTACTGTTAATTGACTTATATATATATATATATATATATATATATATATATATATATATATATATATATATATATATATATATATATATATATATATATATATATATATATACATATATATATATATATATATACATATATGTGTGTCCACCTCCGTAGTGTAATGGTCAGCACGCTCGGCTACCGTTCTAGAGGTCCCGGGTTCGATTCCCAAGGGGGGTAAAATAAATATAAGTGATTTTTTCACTGTAATATTTATTTAATATTACCCTGGACTGGTACCTGAAGCGGAGGGCTGATCACCTTTCCTTCATGTATAAACAATCAAGATAACACTGCGTTTATATGACGCAGTGCCCTATGCCCCATTGGGTGCGGATAAGGGTTTTATTTTATTTATTATGTATATATGTATATATACATATACATATATATATATATATATATATATATATATATATATATATATATATATATATATATATATATATATATATATATATACATATATATAAATAAATATAAATATATATATATATATATATATATATATATATATATATATATATATATATATATATATATATATATATGTATATATATATATATATATATATATATATATATATATATATATATATATATATATATATATATATATATATATATATATATATATATATATATATATATATATATATATATATATATATATATATATATATATATATATATACGCAGTAACTCCCTTGCACTGCATAAAAATATATGTTCCCAAGTAATATTTTTAAAATGTATAACATGATACTATTAACAACTAAAAATAGAATAAAGCCCCTTTCCAAGCACAACTAAAATTATAAGATTGTACTAAGTACAAATGTATAGAAAATGTTTTAAATTGTATTAAAAATGTAACTGTATTAAATATATATGTATATACCATGGATGTATTTATTGTATAACAAAACTTACCGCTCCAAGCTTCATTTTTTGTTAATTCTTCAATATTGTAGACGATATTGAACGTACCTGTAACAAAATTAAAACAATTAATGAAATGATCAGTTTTGTATTAAGATATTACAAAATAAATAAAATGATGATGTAGAAAATATGGTTACATCTAAATAACTCGGTTATTCCCGGAAAATCGGTAGTTTAAAAAAAATCCATAACCATCTTTGTTTTGACTATCGAGCAGGATACTAAGCAAATGCGGGTTAACGCTATTTTCTCCTGAACCCTAAAAAAGGCACTAAAGTTTTTCATTCAACTGTTACATTACTTTAAAAAAAAGCGTCGGACGAAACCCAATTGTTTCTCAATTATTTTACGCTTTTCACGAAGGAAGTTAGAGTGGTCATTAGGGGAAGTGTTTTTAACGGCGTTTAAAACGTCTAACGGCGGACAACACGGACTAACGGAGGCCAATCGAATAGCCCTTAGAGCCTAACAGCTACTCGATACGAAAATTTTAATAACAAACTCCCATTTCCCTTCAAGAGTGTTTGAGAAGTCGCTTTAATGATCTTTCGTATTTTGTTTTATTTTTATTTTATATTATTATCCTTTTGAATTTTGCTAAACTCAAATGGCAGTGGCAAGACATGTTGCAAGACAGGACCCCACAAGATGGACCCCAAGAATTCTACGATGGAGAGGATTCAGAAGAGATGGTTCGATGACATAGTCGCTGTGGGGGGTAAAAACTGGCTGCAAGCAGCAACCAACGGGAGTAAATAGAAAGAAGGGGAAGAGGCCTATATCCAGCAGCAGAGGTCAGAGGGCTCATAAAGAAGAAGTTTACTATCCATTTATTTTAAAAAACGCAATTTTTAAATAGTAAAGGGTGACATATATTTGAATTTAAAAAAAAAGTTTATCTTCGAGATTCTTAAATGATTTTTCAACTCCAAAATACAATACTTAGCAATTTCAACAAAACTTCAACTATTTGGGAATTAAATATTTCAAAAAACTTCCTATAGAATTTTAAAAATAGAAGATATTAAAATACTTAATGCTAAAATAATTAAAATACTTAAAAATTAATGCCCATTACATATAAATCTTGAAAAAATATATAAAAAATATTATTATACCATTAATCATATAAAACATTTAACCATGAGTGTAAGTCCCTCTCAAAGCACAAGAGCTCAGTCTCTTTTTTGGAGAGGCACAGCGAATCTAAAACTAAAAGTTTGCCATATGTATAAATGTTTAGAAAATGTATTATGTTGTACTTAAAAATTTAATTATATAATATAAATTTAAAAAAATTTAAAAATTCGTCTGGAGTTACACTTGGATGGATTGACTCTAGCCAGTGTCTGTACACGAAGCTTGGACTGGTTGTGATTGGTAGCCTGGAGAGGAAGAGAGGGAGTGGAAGATCCCCATACGATGGACTGATCAAGTTAAGGCAGCAGCAGGCACCTCGGTGGATGGAGCGCTACGTGCAGCGCAGTCAAGGGATAACTGGAGAAGAGTCATTGCTTCCACAAGGGTCACAACCCTCAGTAATGAGGAATAAGACGGAGAAAAATAAATAAATTTGTATTTTGAAGACAAACGATGAGAAGGCGAATAATTGTATTTTTTACATATACTGGATTATTCACCATAAAGATGTTAAATCAATATTATATGTGTTACAATTTACAATGCCATCTATGATTGAATGTTTATACTTCCATTTTATTTAATTTAAAAACTAGAAGTTGTTATTTTATTATAAAAAATGCAGTTCCACCATGAAATGTCAGAACAAAACATATACAATGGAACCTCTCATAACGAGTTTAATTCTTTCCAGAATCTTATTCGTTAAGCAAAACATTTTTTTGTTTTGATTGGTCGTAAAAAAGGGACTTCCTCTTTCTCTGTAACTCGTTATTTGAATGTCGCTCGTTAAGGGAGCAGATTTTTCACAATTTTTGCTCGTCATGCGAATCACTCGTCATGAGAGGTTCCACTGAAAATATCTCATTAAACTTTTTGATTTTTAGCCCCTTAAAAATGTTCAGTTTTAGAATTTGTGGACATAATTTGGACCCACTCAAAATATTTTAATAAACTTGTTTTAAATTTACATAATTGGCTTTGCTGATGGCCTAATATTTTGTGTGGGTACCTACGTAAATGTGATGTCACTATCGATTAACGGGCGCCACTTACAGGCGTCGTTCAGTAATGAAAATCGGTCGTAAAGCGCACGTCTGAACGCGCCTTAATAGCTTTGAGATGATAATAAACAGGAACATTTAGTGAACTATTCCGAGATGCACTAAGCGGGTTATAAAATTTCGAATATCTTCTTTAATTCTTTCAAAGATATTATATTTAAATTCCACTATAAAGATTTTGTTTACGCCAAGATAGGTTACAAAATGCTGAGCTTTCTTCTAGTAGAACGGAAGGCCTGTTGACGACTGTCAACAGTTCGCCTTCTCCTGAGGAGTGCAACGTGGTTTCCTCCCAGCAATGAGTAAACGCTGAGAAGTTCCTGATTGGCTCACACTAGATTATCCTTCCTCTTTCCAACACCAGTTAAAATGAAGTTTTTTAGCTAGAAGAAATAAAAATCCACTCAATGATATATACACAAACCTTAGTAGTAGTGTGGTTGTCAGAGTAGTATGGTTGTCAATAATAGGTAGAATTGGTGAATGTTACACTATGTAAAGTGATTACTTAAACCAGCCTATGGCGGTCGTCAACCCCGTAAATGCCCAGACTCCCATATTCTTCTTCATCTTTGATGAGATGTCAAATATTAATATGAATATTACTTCTTCCTCTAATTGTTATCCTCACCCAATGGTGCATAGGAAGGTGTATCGTATTGACGCAATGTTACCTTGATCGTAACTTATATGAGGCAAAATGATAAATGCTGCGCTTTAGGTACTAGTCCAGGGTAATATTAAAAAAAATAGTTTGAAAAATCACTTTTATTTATTTTGATCATACCTGAGAATCGAATCCGAGACCTCCAGCACAGTAGCTAAAAGAGTTAACCATTATACTATTGAGGTATACGAGTAACTTAAGGAAATTTAAAGATATTTATTTGAAATAAAAATTTATTAACATATTAATGAAATTGAAATTTTCCTTAAATTGGGAAATATGTATATAAGAAAAATTTATAATTTAAAGTCAATTTTCTCAAAAAATTACCTTGAACGGGACTTAAAATAACCTTACTTGTGCTTACTGGTACACCTTTAAAGCTTTACTAAAAAATGAGCTTTTTGTAAAACGAGAAAAACTTTCAAATCATAATTCTATTTCAAATCCCTACAGAGTTTATTCACGGAAATGTAATTTATGCGCTTTTTCATTTTGTCCTTACAATATTCTTATGAGACGAGAATCTTTAAGAAGTTTAATTTTCCTTAAAAATTGAAGCAGATGAGATTTTTAATTGGACCTTCAGCCTACCTAGCGGCTTCTACGGAAGGAAATGAATAAATTTTGTAAAAAATTGCGTTGCATCTTCACGACTTTCTTACACGAATTGAAAAATCAACTTTAATATTTATCGCAATACAAAATATAGGAGTAAACCTTGCAAGAGTCTACGAGATAGAATAAGGAACACCAGGATAAGAGAAATATGCGAGATCAAAGATGGCGTTAGGTGGGGGAGACAACGAAAGAGACTATAAGAGACTGTATGGTATGCGCATGTGAAGAGAATGGAACCATTCAGACTCCACCATATTGGATTGCATGACCAACCCTTAGGACGATTTCCGATCAGACCACAAAAGAGATGGATCGACAGCTGGGAATCATAAACCAAGAAGAAGAAGAAGAAGAAGAAGAAATATTTCAAGTAAAATCAAATGAGTTTATGCAATGAATTGGAATGCAGGGTTAATAATATTATTATCTGGCAATAATTTAAACACGGTGACAATATATTTTACAAAAACAAATATTTTTTTCCGCTTGTATATTATTTTAACTGAGACCAGGTTTCATTGTTATTGGCTGTCAACGAATGTCATTCGTTCGTTTGGAAATGCCATAACTAGGCGTAACAATTGTCACAATATTAATTTTTTATGTGCTTTTGTTAATAAAATACTACTAAAAAAATATGTGTTTGATTTAAAAATTAATACACAAATCTACTACGATTTCATCTGCTGCTAAATACAAGAAGGCAAAAATGATAAAAATTACCAGTTCGGTCCGCGGGGACCGCCAGCAGGAGATGCGTCAGGGCAAAGTTTGTTTCCGTTAGGCCATTTTACATTCTATGGGGGTGAGCGCTCCTTAGCAAAGTAATCATGACTATTTCTTTATTGTTTTTATCCCCCTCCAGAGACCACAGCCATTGTTATGGAAAATAACAATTATTTATTACATAACTGAAGCCATTTTCGTGGTTAACTTAATTTTCTTAACTTGTCTTGTAAAATTTAATGGTATTACGTGTCGGTAAGCCATTTTGGTAGGGGTTACGTCAGACTCGAAGGGTTTGTGAGGCTATATCCATCTTTTTAACATCCTAATATAGATGAAGAAGAATGTGAAAGTCGGAGTATTTACAAGACCTCAATTTTTTGGAACTTACACATCACTCACACTTTTCAAAAACGTCATATTTAAATAATCGTCAATTTTCAGTTGTGCACGTTTTCGGAATACCCAGAAAATGTTCTATATCCCAGCAAAAGCGGCGTATTTTTAACTTAATATTTACCCGCTACAGGGCAGAAAGTGTTGTTTTTGCATTTTGAAGAAAAGGTATTGTTTTATTATTTTTTTTTATATATATATACTACATATTTTTCAAATAAAGAAAAAACATTCAGGTTTTATCTAAAAAGATCTGTTGTACCGTAAAAAGTTCGAAAAGTGGTCTGATATTTATTTTTAATTCATTTTATTATATTTTTAAACTTTAAAAACGATCTCCTGAAAAATCAAGTTTTTATTGATGTCGTTGTTGAAAGGAGTGAGCGATATATGATTTATAATAATAATGATGTGTCATTTATCTTAAGTATGTTATTTTTAAATTATGGAGTGACAATTACTTTCTTGATTTCAAATTTATTTAATTTTGATTACTGGGATATAGTACATTTTCTGGGCATTCCGAAAACATGCACAGCTGAAAATTTTCGATTTTTTTATATATGACGTTGTTGAAAGGAGTGAGCGATATGTTGTGACAAAAAACACGAGAAAAATGAATATCTGCGAGACGAAATAACTGAATTTTAATTTTTTAAATGTCGGCATACAATTTTACACCATTGCAATGTGTGGAAAGTCATACGTATCGAATTCGTTTAGTACAAACAAAGTTTAAATAAGCACTCTCTCTCGATTTCTCAGTGCGGATAATGTTTGTATTTCATTAAATCACAAGTAATTGAATGTCTGTACATTCCGCGCCAGTTGAAGAATTAATGAAAGGAGAAATGAATGTCCACGACGATAAACGAAACAGAAAACTGAGACTCGAACGGTTCAATTTCACAGTAAATCCGATTTGTGATTACATTTCCACCACTGGACTTCTACTAGCCTTCAAATCACAACGTTCTAATACACATTTTTGGTTATTTATTTTAATTATTAATATATATATTTTTTTAAATATGTAATGTCCACCCAGTGGAAGGATGTTTCTGCCAGTGTCAAGTATTATTTTTATTTACAAACAAAAAAAGAATAGAAAATAGTAATAACGATTAATACAAAATTTCATAGTTTAAATGCGTTTAGCTTTATCATTTTACAAATTATGACCGCAATTCTAGAATTAGGTTCAGAAAGAAGGGTGGATACTTGGGTGGGGAGTTGGATTCCTGCCCGTGTTAAGCTATTCAAAAAGTTCTCCTTCCCTGTTGTAAGCGGACACTGAAAAAGAGTATGGTTTGCATTATTTATTTATTTTATTTATTTTATTTATTTTATTTTATTTTATTTATTCGGGAATTGTACAGCTTACATATAAAAAAATGATATAAAACAATAGTTACATTAACATTAATAAACATTACATTACATTGACAAAAAATAGTTACGTTAAAAAAAAGCCAATTAAACAATTCCACAATTATGTTATAAAACTATTAAAAAACATTCAGAGATAACGAAAAACAAAAAAAAAATAGATTAAGCAGGAAAGGAGAAGGAAAGGAGAGGAATTAATAAAGGGTGGTTACAGGATTTTTTTTTTTCTAGTTAAGAAGTTAAAAAATATATTTATAAATATACATACATATATATGCATACGCATACATACACACATATATATACAAATACATACTTATACACATTCAGTTATATATACAGAAAAAAAATAGTCATGCACCGTTCACCCCCCACCCATAACATAACTAGGTTATTGGTGGAGAGTAAACAGAGCATGAGAACTTTCTACTAACCTCTTTTTTTATTATAGCAACACTTTTCCCGAAAATATCGATGTCATTAAATGTCTTGTTGTATGAGTATTTATTTATTGGTGCATACGCCTGTAAGGCCTTTAATATTTATTGGTGCATACGCCTGTAAGGCCTTTACATGTAGAATATATGGAAATAATTCTGAATATACAGCAATATAATGAAACGTAAGTACATGACACAATATAAAATATATAGATAGAAGGGCAAAAATAATAAATAAAGCATAACAATACTAATACAAATACAAATAAAGTGTAGGAAAAAAAAGACACTCAAAGCCATCGCAAGAACATTTCATTCACATGTCGCTCAAATTCAGGGATATCAAACACTGCTGTTTGAAATGGATGAAACCAATGCTAAATACATCTATGTGACCTATAGTACCCTTTGTGTTTATGAAATAACTATTGATAATTTATTTTTATTCGTATTTTTTATTCATTTGTACGTGTCTATTTTTTGTATTTATTTGCAGAACCGGTTAACATTATAATTAAGTAATAAAAAAATAAACAATGATTTTATGACGAAGTTATAATATGAGTTTAGTAAGTTGTAAAATGAAAAATTAAGAAAATAAAATAATATTTTTCGGAATAATAATATTAATTTTATATTTTCACATTTGTTTATTTTAAATATGCTTTTTACCTTATGTTTTTCTCATTTAATTCTGTTAAATATGCTTCTTGTGCCTATTTATTATACCTGTTTATTATTTTTATATTTTGCCATGTAGTTATGGTCATTAATTTTTTTTTATGTACTTTATTATTTGTGTTCTAGTCTTGTTAACCTTAATCCCATGTCCCAAAATGAGAAATAGAAATTACTCATCGGGAATATAATATGAAAATAAGACTTATGTATGTTATTTGTTTTGAAATAAATAAATAAATAAATTTATTAATTAATACATACATACATCCTCTGAGTTCCAAGGCAATACGCAAGCAAATGCGGAACGTCACGAACCCAACTAAATATTGCGACTTAATTGGATGGAACGTCTTCCAATGCAAACACAAAGGGTGGATGAGAGCGATGGGGTGAGAGAGGGTAGGGAAGGAGGGGGGCTGATACCACCCTTCATGCACCTGTATTATATAAATATTCTTTTCTGTAATTTTTCAACTTTAGCGCAGAGAAGAGGCGATTAAAAAATAATTGAAATCGTTCGATCGTGTTGTGGGGATGATTTGCCATTATTGGACATCGCTTCAATCGTTAAAAAAATACACTTACAAGGATTTTGTTTTTGTGTCAAATGAAATGTTGAATAAATGGCAAGTTAAATTGCTACGGTATCAGGAACCATGGCGAAGTTGAGTAGACGCTCGACTTCGAAAATGGCGTAGCAGTTTCGATTTTCGCAAATTGTAAAATAAATTCACTAACACTTCAGCATTTTTCTGTGTCCAGTATTGAACAAAGACCACCTTTTTGGACTCCCGCAGTTGTCCCTTGGACGCGATTCGCTTTTAATGCAGTACCGCCATTTTCTTAATGTCATCAGACCATGTTGTCTGAGGCCTACCCACGCTTCTAGACCTCCAGTCAAACACCTTCTTCGTCCATCTTTCCTCAGTCATACGTGCCATGATCTGTCAAGTTCCACTTTTGTTTAAAAGAAAGATTTATTTGCAATTGGTCTCGGTGTTTGTGACGTATTTTTCACATTTACCTTCCCTATCCTCACTATCCCACCTGCAGAAAAGCCTCTATATTTTTAATTTGCAAAATTTTACAGCATCCAACACAACATACCGCTCACTCCTTTCAACAACGTCATATATCAAAAAACTTGATTTTTCAGGAGAACGTTTGTAATGTGTAAAAACATAATACAATTTATTAAAAATAAATATCAAGCCACTTTTTGAACTTTTTACTGTGCAATAGATCTTTTTAGGTTAAACCAGTAGGTTTTTTTCTCCATTTGAAAAATATTAAGTATATTTAAAAAAATAATTAAACAATACCTTTTCTTCAAAATGCAAAAACAACACTATCTGCCCTGTAGCGGGTAAATATTAAGTTAAAAAGATGCCTCTTTTGCTGGGATAATGTACATTTTCTGGGCATTTCGAAAACATGCACAACTGAAAATTGACGATTTTTGATTTATGAAATTCTCGAAAGGAGTGAGCGATACGTGTGCTGCTGGCATGGGAGCAGTATCGAGAGAAAAGTTCAATAATAAATCGCCATCTATAATTACCTTGACGCACCTAACAGGGCATCGTACATCACGTACACATCGCAAGTAATTGGGCTATAAGTAAATATTATACGATGCCAGGTTATCAGCAAATTTATGGAGGATACGTATAACATAATATTTGTGCAGAAGGTCTTGCTGCAAACCAACAAACCGGGAATTCGCCCAAAGGCGCTGTAATAACTTAGACTCCCTTCGATGTAAAGAAATGATGTTTCCTAACTACCCTAACGTACGTCTTGGATAAACACAAAGTTCAATAACATGTTTACGAGTATACTGCAAGTAAATGCAAAGAAAATTAATACATATTGGTTTTACCATCTTTATATACAGGTTTTTCACTTAAAATTATACGGTTTACGATTTTTTTAAATATATCCAATGTAGTGCAAATACTGCAAAGTAGTGCAGTACTTATTATTCAAAATAGTATTGAATTTTTTGTATTGTCTGAAAACCTCAATACATATCGCGCGCACAGACTATGACAGCGCGCCGCGCAGGCTGTCTTAAAAGGCCATACTCGTAATAATGAAACTTCGGTTAGCTTCCGGCAATGCATAGCGCTGGACGTCAGGTCTAGCTCATTTTTTTAGAATAAATATTGGATCTTTGTTTTTGTTTTTTAGAATATGTATTGAAAAATATTTAACTGCTGACTTTTCAATAACTCTTTTATTTTCAATACCATAATAATGTTTTCTAAGAAAAACTTATATTTTCAATGCAAAAATGGTGTTGTAAGAAATAAATAAATTACGTAAAATGTTACCTGGATTTAGAGAAAATTAAAATGCGACTTAACGAATACTGGGCCTTAAGAATAAAAGATGTGGGCAGGTATTCTCACTGACAGTATATGTAGACTGTCTGGCTACCTTTGCGGAGAATCGGTGTGATGGATAGTTTGTCAATAAGTTATATTTTTCAATATAACTGTATTAGTCTGGTAATATTAGTGTTTAATAATTAAAATACAGGTAAATTAAGATCATCTACAGCACAAAGTTAAAACGTTATCTTTTTACTGTAATCGCAGGCCGGATCCATTACATTATTCCTACCATCTTCTACCATCTTCACATTCATCTTATCTCTCTCGCTTCCCCTCCCCTCCCACCTGAATCTTCTAACCACACATAAAATGGCTATATCCATAACAGGGATACCACTTAACATTATACTTTATGGAAGGGTTCCGGCATCGCATCTTGACGGAGACATAAATTTCTTAATGTTGATACCCTCACAAATTTTAATGCATATTAAATATTCTCGGTTTAGAGGTAGTGGAGGCTGGTTGAGATATTTATCACACTGAGATACAGCTATGTACGTTTAAATTAACCTTTCTACTGCTAAAAAACTACCGCTTGCAAAGGTGATATCGCTCACTCCTTTCAAGAACGTCATAAATCAAAAATCATCAATTTCCAGTTATGCATGTTTTCGGAATGCCCAGAAAATGTACAACCTCCCAGCAAAAGGGGCATCTTTTTAACTTAATATTTACCCGGTACAGTGCAAAAAATGTTGTTTTTCCATTTTGAAGAAAAGGTATTGTTTAATTATTTTTTTAAATGAACTAAATATATTTCAAACTGAGAAAAAACCTTCAGGTTTTACCTAAAAAGATCAGTTGCACAGTAAAAAGTTCAATAAGTGGCTTGCTATTTATTTTTAATACATTGTGTTATATTTTTGAACATTAAAAACGTTCTCCTGAAAAAACAAGTTTTTTGATTTATGACGTTCTTGAAAGGAGTGAGCGATATGTATTTGGTACACCACATGAAAATGTGATTTAAAAACAGGAAAAATGTGAATATTCCTAAATGTTGCTTTTATTGACCGTAGTTGTGGACATCTTCACCAAAAAGTTACATTTCCAGTATTGCACAAAAATCCTTTAAATGCAAATCTGTCCTGTTTACTGTATTCTATCGAAATCTTAATGAAAGTTTCGACAAAACGTGACCAATCCTGTGTTAAACCAATATTAAATCATTTAATCGCACTAAAACGTATCCTGGTTCCAACTCTAATGTCCGGAAGTGAAACATGGAGTTGGCAAAAGAAGGATGAAAGTAGACTGAATGCAGTCGAAATGCGATCTCTCAGAAGAATGTGCGACAAAACGATGTATGATAGATGTGCGAATAGTGAAATAAGGAAGGAATGCAAAGCTGAGATAAGCATTATCGATAAAATTAAGAAAGGTGTGTTGAGATGGTTTGGACATGTGGAACGAATGAGTGACGAAAGAACGGTAAAACAAATTTATGAGGCGAATGTTAGTGGGAAAAGAAGCAGAGTAAGACCGAGAAAAACATGGCACGATCAGGTATGCCAAATACTTGAAAGTGGTCAGGTTAGGAGTCGTAACAATCGGCGGGTATGTATGAGGAGATGCATGAACGTGAAAGAGGCGAAGAATGTTTGCAAGGACAGAGTGGTGTGGCGCTCTATTCTCTCTGCCTACCCCTGCGGAGAAGCGGCGTGATGGTTAGTTAGTTAGTTAGTTAGTTAAAACGTAACAATTTTACAAGCTAGAATTCCTGATTACTTAAATTAATTTATTCGTGGAAATGTAAGGTTTTAGTGAGAACATCTACAGTTGAAGTCGAAATATAACAAATTAGCTCTGGTAAATTTCTAAAACGAGGAAAAAAATACATCGCAAATAGCCGCAAAAGGAAGCGTAGCGACACGACCGCCGGGGAGGACGACCTGCGCGCTATTAAACATGCTAAGACGTGCGCGTGTACGCAATGCACGGTACGAAACGTTTGTGTATTGGTGATCTTATTCCAGATTTTTTCACAAATTATTTGTTTCCGTCGCTGAAAATTAATAACTTTATGTTATAATACTTTTTTGTATTGCGTAATTGTATTACCGAGGAATACAAAAAATCTGGGCCCGTATCTATTATATTTACATATTATTTTTTGACATCTCATCAAAGATGAAGAAGAATATGGAAGTCTGGGCATTTACGGGGCTGACGACCGTCATCGGCTGGTTTAAGTGATCACTTTACACACGTGTAACATTCACCAATTCTACCCATTATTGACAACCACACTACTCAAATTCTTGGAAGTTCTTTATATATGAACCAATTTAGAAACCTTGTTCTTGAATCACTAGAACTTCACTAGAGACATCTATTGGTGAGATGTAAAGAAGCTTTTTATCAAGCAGAAACTCTTGTATTTTATATTGTTATTCTCATTGTTAAAGTCGAGTTGTAGTAAATATATATCACCGGACGAAATGTTTAACAAAATAGTGATATTATGTCTATTTGAAAATTTAAATTTATTTGGTAAATACCACTATTTCTAAAAATCTATTTTAAAACAAAATCTATAGTGAAGTTTTCATAAATATGAAGACATTAAAACGACATGTACAACATTCTGAGTGTGTAAAAATCCTTGATCACAAATTATGGATTTCTACATAAATAATATAGAGGACTGGGTGTTTACAGGGCTTACATCACAGGCTGGTTTATATGGCCTTAATTTTCAGTTAATTAGTTAAAATTAGTTAAAATTTTACTTAGTAAATACCACTATTTCCTAAAATCTATTTCAATACTTGTTTCGACGTATTACGGTGTTTTAAAATAATTCGAAACCCATCGAAACTCGTGTCAAAATGGATTTTAATAAATAGGAATACCATATTTACCAAGTAAAATTAAAATTCATTTTTATAGTTTTATTCTCTCTGGCTACCCCTGCAAAAGTTGCGTGATAGTTAGTTAGTTAGTTACTTTTGGATAGGCATATGACTTTGTTTGGTAATTTTCGTTACATAGTACAGGAAGAAAAAAAAACACATTTTATTATTCTTCTCTTCAAATACCTAAATTATTTTCCATATCCACTGGAGGAATCCAAAAACAAAACAAAAAATAATACTTTATGGCTTTGCTTGATCAATACACTCCGCAAAATTCCACGAAGCTTACATAAACATTTTGAAATACTCCATAAATTAGCTGTGCGTTTTCTCTCCATGTTTACAGATATTTGTGGAAAGATTCCAACCCCTTGCTAGGGGAGGAGGGCTGCTCCGAGGGCTGAGGTTATGTCCTGTACGTGACCCAATTAATGCCGATAGATTGGGATCACTCTTCTCGACTTGACCTCGCTTTTGGCTTTTAACTGATGAAATAACGGAGATATTTAGAAAAAAATGGAAATTGAAACTGCTTAATGAATAATCACAAAATTACTTGGACAAAGCGTGATACCCTCAGCTGTTCATATATAGCGTTTATTATTATTTTTAATTTATTTATTCGATAAATATATATGTAAATTTACAAACACATATACAACACATAAATTTATAAATTCATTAACATAATGAACATTTTATTTTTATGCAGAGATTCTTTTTATCAAAATATTTTAACATAATATACACAAAAAAACTATTTAAAAATATTCACATAAGTCATATTATTATAGTATAACTGTGTGAGAGAAAACGTGGAAATGACAAAACAAAGATAAAAGCAGAATAAACGCCGTTAAAATGCGTCCCCTCAGACGAGTGTGCGGAAAATCTGTAGACTTAGGACAGAATCTGAACTAGTGATAAATGAAAATATTAATAAAAGTTCTTTTAAGTGGTATGAACATGTAGAGCAAATGGAAAACGAGAAAAATGACTAAGAAAGTATTATTTATTTGGCAAATGTGAACGGGAGAACAGAACGAGAACGGTCAAGAAAAGCTTGGCACGACCAGATCAATCAGGGCTTAAAATCTGATGGTGTCAAAATACACATTTGATGGGCATGTATGACTTAACAAGCTATGAGTGTTGTCGGGACAGATGAGTGTGGCGTTCTATTCTCTCCGCCTACCCTAGCAGGGAAACGGTGTGATGGTAGTAGTACTTTTAGTCCTCATCGGTTATCTCAGCTTTATTACAATTTTCAAAGAACCCAATTACTATAAATTGAATCCCACAAAAGATAATCTTAAAATTTTGATCCTACGCCAACTCAGCATATGCCAAATTTCTTAAAATTTTACAAAATATTCCAGTTAACTTGGACCGCATATCCAGACAATTGGGCACAAGTAAGCACCCTCGCACATAATTTTATTTATCATCCCTGGTCATTATATTCAAGTTTAAATGGACAACTCAAAACACGCTACGTGTCAAGCTTGTGTTGCAGCGTCAAGGGATGGAACTGGGGTTGACATCGAGAGAGTGCAACTCCGAGCCACTTTGTAGAGATACGTCCTATGGTTTTAAAACTGTTCGTATTTATTTAATTTGACTGTCAATGTCAGCCACCGGTGGCCGACACAAGGCATTTCAATCGCGTCACATCAGCCACTAAAATACATTTAAAAGACTACGATGAAGCCTAAAAAAAATATTTTAACGACTTTAAGATCGGGTTTTGTTCACAAAAATAGAACAAAAAATATCCCTGTATTCTATTCTTAATTTAAATACTTTATATTATTTATAAGTTGTCCAGTCTAAAAAACAAAACAGAAGAAATAAAAAATGTGAATAAAACTTAATTTTATATGAAAAAATACGTCAAACTAAAATAATAGTAATATTGTAAAAAATATCAATTTAGTCATTTATTAACGACATTTTGAGTGTGTTCAAATGCTTTTTCACAAATCTGGATTATCTCTTATTTAGGAGTTATCGGTCATTTATCGCAAAATTTCAAATAAAAAGCGTCAAGTGGCAAGTATCTCATGAAACTAAAACAAGTAGAAACGCGCGAGCAGCGCTCGGGTTGGCGTAAAACGATACATGCGCCATCCGCGAATACTGCTTATTCAAAAGCATTAGTGGCAATTTTTTTTTTAAATCTGTCTTCAAAAACGTTTTAGAACCACACCTAAAGTAATTCAGCGCTAGGAATTGGACCAATCTGCCGTAATCACGTGCGGGGGATAAAGTTTCAGGAGCAACGGTCACGAGTACACGCGGCGAGGTGCCTGGAACAGGGATTCAGGAACTACGTGGAGTCCACGTGCTCAGGAGCCCAGGTGAACGACGGGACAAGTGTTTAACTTTTAATGAGTGTACGAATTATTAAGGCTCTTGAACATGGTAATATGGTCGTCTAATTACTCGTTATAATGCTGAATTTGTTTTTTGACAACATATAGTATCACATAGTGTCGGGTTGTGGTCCCGTGGTTAGAGTCGCTGACTCTTGAGTCAGAGTTTCTCGGTCTTAACCCACTCTACCAGAATTTGATACATATTTCTAAAAATGAGCCCCTTAGGCTCACGGAAATAGCATGAAATTGAAATTTTTTTGTAAATAAAAAAAAACAAAAATATTTCTCTTTTTTTTTAAAAAAAATATGGAAATTTTATTTTAAATATAGTCCATTATTTGATTCAAAATCGGTTTAGCAAGATTCGTCAATATCCAATTCAAGCCCCGCCCACTCCTTTCTCCTAAGAGTATATAAGCTGGTTCAATAATAATGTTTAACTCTAGTGTATGTTTAACCTCGGCTCGTAACGCATGTTTATGCTGCTACCTTTAGTGCATGTTGGTCTTCGGGTTGACCAAAAATCGCATGTGTTTAACATTTTGTGTAGTTTTAAGTGTGTAAATAGTGCCATGGTAGTGAAAGGTAGTATTGTTTGCATGCTGTGATTGTCCTGACGAAGAGACGGGTATATCTCGAAACCGGTAGTTATAAAAGTCTCGGTGAGTGGTTATATACTAATATTACTAACATTTTTGTAAACAAAATAAAAAAGATTAATATTTATTTGTTTTTTTTTATTCTTTACAAAAATTCTTCAATTTCATACTATTTCTGTGAGCAAACAACCATAAATATAGTCATACATGTCCTTACCCATGCAATTAGTTGCGCGTGTTCAATTCACATTATTTACAGTAAATATATAAAAGTTCACAATATAAAAATTTTCTCTAAAAAGCTTATATATATATTTTTTAGATATTTGATTTCAGTAAAGTTATAATGCTGTGATTCGCGAAAATGAGGAAAGCTTTATCATAAACAAGCTGCTCAGGATACCAAATATCAAAAACCAAAATGAAATTATTACCCCTTTCTGAAGTTTGTCTAGTGGCTGACGGGTATTGATCCTCGCCGGAAATAAAATGAAACGGAGAGGCTGAATAAACTTTTGGAATTAACTTTATGAAAATTTTCGGGAAACCATCAATCTTATTTTACAAAATACAGACAGCAGGAAATTCAAGTTCATTTCAATACACAGAATAATTACATAAAACAAAAATGAACAGTGATTTTATCGACAATTTTTTTTATAATAATTAAGTATTTGATATCTTATACATTTTGATATCAAGAAAAATACACAAATCTGGGTATTTGCAAGGCTAAAAACCCGCCATAAGCCGGTTTGAGTGATAAATTTATACACGTATAACATTCACCATTCTCAACTCTAGATTGAAGCATCTGTAGCTTCCGAAACTAGTCGTAACAAAATATAATAAGCAATCGTTGTTAAATATTTGGAACCCAAATATTTCACTAACCTCCCTACAGATATAAAAAAAATTGAAAATATTAAAATGCCAAAAATAAATTATATGCATTTTATACATATTAATCGAAAAAAAAAATGTTACACAAAGAAAAAAAACTTAAATTAATTAAATTAAAACTTGTATAATTTATAAGTATAAACAATATGGTAAACAATTAGTGTATGTTACTCTCCAAGTACAAGAGCTTAGTTTCTTATTGGAGACGAACAGCGTAACAAGTATTAATATACCAAATGTAAAAGTAGAAATGTCTAGAAAAATTATACTATTTTTCCATAATTAAATAAATAAATAAAAACAAAAAAGTGGTAAAAACTAACGTTTTTTTAGGAATTTAGTAAAATTATAAATAAATAAATCGTTTAATTAATTAATTTGGCAGTCGCTTTGCGGTAAAATCTATCCATTTTTAATTCCGTATCTTACGGTGCTGGAAAATATGCGAATGCATCGAAACACGAGTCACAAAAGATTTTAAGAAAAAGTAGTATTCACTAATTAGAACTCAAATTAAAAATGAATAAAATCACTATAATTTTTAGTGTAAGAAATATTCAAGAGAGATGAAGTATTAAATATGTCACTTTGTGGTAAAATCTATCCATTTTTGATTCCGCATCTTACGGTGCTGGAAAATGATGCGAATTTGTGTTTCGATGAGTCACAATAGATTATAAGAAAAAGTGGTATTTACCAAATAAAACTTAAATTAAAAAATGGAAACAATCATTGTAATTTTAAGTGTACGAAGTATTCAAGAGAGATGAAGTATTAAATATTTTTGGTGAGGATCGGTGAGATGTAAAAATAAATATTACCTGTCACTGCTGGAGGAGGAATACCGTCGTCTTTGAGTTTCTTGATCTTCGAAACCCTTTCCATCTCCTGATCTCCTGGCACTTTCTAACAATATAGCAGTGTATCGTGTGATAAGCATCGCCATGTTGAATTATGTATCACTCACTCGCAAATTTACTCACTGAATTTCCACTTGACACTCACTTTATTTACAACAAAGCTATGTAGTATTTCAGTAATTCAATTTTTAAACAAACAAAACATATTATATTTTTCGGTAAAATAAACTGGTCAATGAAATGAAATTGTCTCTGATTATTTGAAGAGTATTTGAAGCACTTCAAGACTCGGTGATGTCACTTCGCCTATTAATATAGTACAACTGATTTCAATGAACAGACATCGGACATAATAATTGAACTCGTATTTTTTTTAATTCATCGATATCAAATACTGATTCAAGTCTCAAATCATTTAAATTTGATAGATACAATTAATTAAGAAATCTAAAGATGGTTTGAACATGTGAACGAATGTGTAAAGAAAGAATGGTAAAATAAATTTTGCAGGTGAATGTAGTTGGAAATAAACTTTATAAAATTAAACAACTTTGTTTTAACCACTTTTTATTATAAGTACACTTTAACCTACCGGTTTCGACAAGAACCTAGTCATCATCAGGGTTTATTAAATTCTAAAACATTAAAAACATTAAAAAACTCATAATTAATTACATTTCCTTACCAAAAACTTGCACACACTCCGTAAAAAATCCTAAATGTTGTTTAATTTTATCAAGTTTATAAAATGTGCCACAAAGTATCTGCGAAGAACATTCAAGAAATGTAGTTGGAAATATTTACAGACAAAGACCGAGGAAAACTTGAAATAATCAAGCTGGCAAAAGAAGGACGAAAGTTTACCAAAATGCGATCCCTACGATGAATGTGCAGCGAATCGATGTATGATAGATGATCGAATGGTAACATAAGGAAAGAATACAAGACTGAGATAAGCATTATCGACAATATTAAGGTGTTCTGAGATAGTTTGGGCATGTGAATCAAATGTGTGAAAAATAACAGTAAAGCAAATTTATAGAGTCGGAATAATAGAATATGGTTGGTAATATAGTAGAAGAGGAAGACCAAAAAAAACTTGACATGATCAAGTGTTTCAGATACTTAAATGCGCTCAGGTTTGGAATCGGAATAATCGACGGGTATGTGTGAGAAGATGCATGAATATGAAAAAAACAATAATATTTGCAAAAATGAGTGGTGTGGCGTTCCATTATCTCTGCTTACCTCTACAGGAAAACAGTATGATGGATCGTTCGTGAGTTCTATTTGAAAAATGTGAAAACTTTTTTATTTTCTTTATTTAAGGAATTAAGTTACTTTTCCTTGAAGTAAATTATCTAACACGCTTACTTAATTAAATCGCGTGACCTCATTCAGTTTCGAGGATTCAAAGCAAGTTGCTTTCAAGTGACAGTGGTCTATAAAAAGCAAATCATTGTCATTTTATAATTATTAACCATATTTAAATAAGCCAGTTATCTGAATCCTTATTTTTTAAAATCAATATAATGTTCACAGTGTCCGTCGATGGTTGCTTCTCGTTGGTAGGGACAAGGTGGAAAGAGAATTAATTAATTAATAAGTCCAGGTGTAATTATTTTATAGTAAAACCTTTAAACTGTAAATTGTTACTGTATATTTTGTATGTAATGTATAAAATCTAGTAATAAAAAATATATTGTATGAACATGTAAGTATTTCGGCTCGGAGAAAGTGACTAACTAACAAAACGTAAAATGTTCAGGAGGACCATTTAAGTCGCTTTGGTTTGGCAAAAGAATAAACATAAATGCAGTTAGTAATTTTTAACAAGTCAATATATTATACTTCCAAGTTTTAAATTGCTTTGGGATTTTTAAGGGTAACATTCAGCTAGTAAGATATCAAATAGTTAATAATCACGTTTTTGTAAAAATGCACTTGGTCACTTTCTCCTGTATGACTACGATATATAAAATGATGTAAAATTCGATTATTCACATTTTATGCGCGATAAATTGGTCATCTGATGGAATAATTAGAGCTAGACCGGTTCATTTAAAGCACATAATAAGCGGTAAATACTATCTGGAATGGGATTCTTATTACTTGACTATTAACCGTGTCTCTCAATTTATGGGCAAATAAAGATTATGAGGTATATATACTTATAACCTGTGTGTATAATATTGAAACAAGAAGCTGTTTCACAGTGTGTTGATAAATCTCAAATATTTATTTTTTATTTGACATCACATCAAAGTTGATGAAAGATACGAAATTCTGGGTATTTACAGAGTTTGTGATCTGTCACAGTCAGGTTTAAGTAACCACGTAATGCACTGTAACATTCACCATTCTTGACCCACCACTCATATATAATATATACAATACAGTATCGAATATTTATATATATATATATATATATATATATATATATATATATATATATATATATATATATATATATATATATATATATATATATATATATATATATATATTTTTTTTTTTTTTTTTTAAAAAAAAACCTTATCCTTATCCGCACCCCAATGGTGCATAGGGCACTGCTTCATATGAACACAGTGTTATCTTGATCGTTTACACACGAAGGAAAGGTGATCAGCCCTCCGCTTCAGGTACCAGTCCAGGGTAATATTGAATAAATATTACAGTGAAAAAATCCCTTATATTTATTTGACCCCCCTGGGAATCGAACCCGGGACCTCCAGAACGGTAGCCGAGCGTGCTGACCATTACACTACAGAGGCGTAATATATATTTATATATATATATATATATATATATATATAATATATATATATATATATATATATATATATATATATTTATATATATATATATATATATATATATATATATATACATAAAGACATACATATAATGCAGAAATGCATACCCACGCCTCTATGTAACTGTTTATTGCAAGCAAGGTGTTGAGTTAAATACTGCACTATAAGATGCATTTCAGATACAGGAAAACAAACATAATTATCAAGTAACGTGCTATGTACCTACATATGAACTGTAAACTCATGTAATTATTTGACATACAAAAAAATAACTTAAATAACAAATGAACTAACTAATCAACAAGACGTTTCTCCGGATGGGGTAGGCTGAGAGAATAGAACGCCACACCAATCTGTGCAAGTAGGTGAAATACTTGATCATGACAAGTTTATTCAAGTTGATTACCTCGGTATTATATCATACCTTATTTTGCTGTACATTCGTCTGAGAGATCGCATTTCAACTGCATTCAGTCTGCTTTCATGATTCTATTACCAACTCCACACTTATGTACGTGTGTAAAGTGATCACTTAAACCAGCCTATGACGTTCGTCAGCCCCGTAAATGCCCAGACTTCCATATTCTTCTTCATCTTTGGTGGATGTCAAAAAAATAATGTGCCAAGAATTGATTGCATGGGTGACTAGCCTTAACAGTAATGAAAAAAAACAGTAATCATAAAATACTCATTGTTTAATAAAATTTTGATCAATTGTTTTTAATTAGTTCGATTTCCTGCACCGTTTATGTGATGTTCTGTAATCGTATGTGTGTAACTGCCATTTCAATGGGCACGTTTCATAAACAATGATTCCACAAATTTAAACAGCAGATAGATCGGCAGACAATGGGAGACCATGGTACACTCATTGAGTTTATGGACGCACACACGGCTGTTAATAATCAATGTTTAGACATCTCAACATAGGTGAAGGAGAATATGGAATCTTTTTGAGATCTTAACATAGATGAAGAATATGGAAGCCTAGGTATTTAAGGAAACTGGGACATCTCAGAAGACCACGATTCTCAGTAGGAATACGAAGAGAAAGAAGGCTTTCACAACATTTTGAGTATGTCCCAATACTTGTTCACACATCTTAGTCATTTTTGCATCTTTCGCATCTCAACATAGAGAAAGAAGTATATGGAAGGCTGGGTTTTTATAGATCTGTCATAGGTTGGTTAAGCGATCACTTTTCACACGTGTAACATTGACCATTCTTTGTAAAAGCTTTTATTTAGCTGAGACTCTTTTATTTGTATAGATACATCCAAGATCGTAATCGGATTATTTTACCCACTGGAAAACGCCTAAAAAAACTATTCAAGTTTTTAACTTATAATTTGACCTGATTATTTTACATGGGTGTGTCCAAATCCTTGTTCACAAATCTGGGAAGAAAAGTGAAGGTCACTTATCCAGCTTATGACAGCTCATAAGCCCTGTGAATACTTATATCTGCACATTCT
This sequence comes from Brachycentrus maculatus, assembly GCF_059751285.1. Classification (NCBI taxonomy): domain Eukaryota; kingdom Metazoa; phylum Arthropoda; class Insecta; order Trichoptera; family Brachycentridae; genus Brachycentrus; species Brachycentrus maculatus. The sequence continues at coordinate 1,473,034 of NW_028280993.1, read as the reverse complement.
TCTCTATCTATGTTGAGATAATAAAAACATATAAATATGTACATATATATAAAACTAACTAACTAACTAACCATCACGCCGCTTCCCCGCAGGGGTAGGCAGAGAGAATAGAGCGCCACACCACTCTGTCCTTGCAAACATTCTTCGCCTCTTCCACGTTCATGCATCTCCTCATACATACCCGCCGACTGTTACGACTCCTAACCTGACCACTTTCAAGTATTTGGCATACCTGATCGTGCCATGTTTTTCTCGGTCTTCCTCTGCTTCTTTTCCCACATATATATATATATATATATATATATATATATATATATATATATATATATATATATATATATATATATATATATATATATATATATATATATATATATATATATATATATATATATATATATATATATATATATATATATATATATATATATATATATATATATATATATATATATATATATATATATATATATATATATATATATATATATATATATATATAAAAATATATATATATATATATATATATATATATATAAAATAATAGGTACAATCGAGTGTAGTATTTTGTGTTGAAATGTAAATTACGGATACCGAGAAGTTGTAAGGAAAAGCCAGTCGCCCACTATCAGATTGGTTTCTCAGGAAGTGTTGCGAAATTTATAGCAAGTACGTTAATAAACCTGATATCGATATCAATAATCAAAAATATATATTTAAATTACTGCTAAGGAATACTTAATCATACTAGTTATATTAAAATACAAAAACAAGTTTAAACAAACGTTCTAGTAAAAAAAAATAATAATAATTACAAAAAAAAATGGAAAAGTAAAAATTAGAAATGGATTTTTAAAAAAAACCTCACTAAAACTGGTTATTAAAAATAGGACACAAGACCTGCCTAAAGTTGGTCACCCCAGCTAAATAAAGTCATCTAAAAATAAAATTATTGTTGCATACTTATAAATTTCTCACAAAAAAATTAAAGCGATTTTTTCACTCTTATATTTATTCAATATTACCCTGGACTGGTACCTGAAGTGGAGGGCTGATCACGTTTCCTTCAAAAGTTAATGATCAAAATAGCATTGCGTTTAAATCATGCAGTGCCCTATGCACCATCGGATGCGGATAAGAGTTTTTAAATAATCTCACCGTACTAACTTTTCTTAGTATTTTTAACATAACTTCATTTTTATTTTACGTTTCAATATTTTATTTAAAATTTTAAAATTTATTTTCTTTATAATTTAAATGAACGTCTCGTCACGGGTTCGGCTTGGTGACAAGTGAATAAAAAATTAAACATGTTTTGTAAAAAGAAATTATAATATTAAAATATATTAAACAAAAGTAATTGCGTAATGTACTTATGCATAACTTCCTGGAAGAGTCATTTTCAGGATAATCGTTTGGGATTTTTAATGATTTTTTTTACAAAACACGTGGAAACGGGTTGTTTATCTTTAAAAGTCTTAAAATGCAAATTAATTTTGTGTAATTTACACCTGCGTCTATAAATATTTATAAATGAATGTAACTAACATACAAACTTCGATAGCTACGCAATATTTCTGCAAATGAAATAAACAGCTCCACCTCCTTGTATAGATATATATTAAAATAAATTGCTTAATTTTTATAAATAAAAAAACATAATATTCAATACATTTCCATAAATTTATTTGTGATCATTTTAGTTTCAAGGCTACAACATGGACGGTGTGTCGAAACTCATAGTAGCAAAGATGTTTTTTTTACTAAATTAACAAAATAATAAATAACAACTAAAAGTTTTTTAAAATTATGTACATATTTACATCCACAGATAATACTTGCTGCCCTAATCGTGGTAGCATATATATTTTTTAGTTAAATTATATTTATTTTATATTATATTAAATATTAAATAAAACACAAATTCTTAATTGCATTTTATTATAATAAAATAAAATCTGTGACAATTTTTTCGCCTTGGATTGGCATTTTCAAACTACTGTCATAGTATAGAATATTTATTTTCAAATGTTGATCTCACTTAAATTCATATAAATTGTTGGTATACTCAGTGGCGTACGTTCTGTATAGTTTTTTTTTTTTTAAATATAAACAGATAGGTGAATGTAATTAGTAATAGAAGCAGAGGCAGACCAAGGAAAACTTAGCATGAGAAAGTTATTCAAATACTAGAAATGATGGTCAGATCAGGAGATGAATGGTAATAATCGGCGTGTTTGTATGAAGAAATGCATGAATATGGAAGAGGCAAAGATTGTTTGCAAAAACAGATTGGTGTGGCATTCTATTCTCTCTGCCTACCCCTGCAGAGAAGCGACGTGATGATAAGTCTGTTAATTTATATTGTTTTCAAAATGTTTGTTTAATTCAACTTGAAACACTGACAAGCATGTGTAACACGGAAGATGTCGTGAGGTGGGGACGACAACGAAGGCGATACTGAAATTAGCATATAAACAGAATGTCAGAAGACAGACTTCCGCGTATCGGCCTTCAAGGAAACCCTGAAGGACGCAGACCCCCAGGCAGACCTCCAAAAAGATGGAAAGATAGCAAAGAGTCAACATCCCAAGAGCGACAGGCGGAGGCACAAACAGATCCTTAGGATCTACAAAAAGAAGAAGAAGAGAAGAATAATTTAATAAATAAATGTATAAAAAACATTAATAAAAACGCAATATTCTAATATGATATTTATATTTTTTACGTATGACTTTTGTGACACCGCATATCGTTTATACACTACTCCTAATAGTGTGACCATGTTGACTCAATGTCACCATCAAATGGTGGGTTATTTTTCTAAATTATGCATTCATAAATTAATAGTGAAATCCGACATGACTCAGGCATAATATTCCGACAACATTTGGCAATGCCCGTAGAAGGTGAAACCGGTACTATGTTGATACTATCAAAAATAAAAATAAACTATGTTTTACAGTTTTATAAATATTTTAGACAGTTTAAATTAAATCGTAAACCATCACAAGAAGATAAAAATTAACTAAGCGTTTAGCATTTCCGTGATTGTAACGATGAAAATCTAACTAACTAACTAACTAAACATCACGCCGCTTCCCCGCAGGGGTAGGCAATGAGAATAGAGCGCCACACCACTCTGTCCTTGCAAACATTCTTCGCCTCTTCCACGTTCATGCATCTCCTCATACATAACCGCCGATTGTTACGACTCCTAACCTGACCACTTTCAAGTATTTGGCATACCTGATCGTGCCATGTTTTTTTTTGGTCTTCCTCTGCTTCTTTTCCCAATAACATTCGCCTCATAAATTTGTTTTACCGTTCTTTCCTCACTCATTCGTTGTACATGTCCAAACCATCTCAACACACCTTTCTTAATTTTATCGATAATGCTTATCTCAGCTTTGCATTCCTTCCTTATTTCACTATTCGCACATTTATCATACATCGATGAAAATCAATTTTTCAAAAACATGTGGCGCAATTAAACTTCATTTAAAATAACTATTTTGTAACAATTTTATATAAAAATTAGTTATTTATCATTTGAAGGAGTTTTTTTTGTGAATGCTTTTAATAAAAATTAAATATTTTTTCAAATGTTACTGACAAAAATAATTACTAAAATTACAGAAAAAAGAAAATATAAAAAAAAATCTATTTTGATTTCGTTTTTTTTGTATTTTCTGGAAATTTTGAGAAAATATTAAATAGTTTGATAAAGAAACTGAAACAAGAATATTTCATGCAGGTTTCATGATTACTTCAACCAGCTAATGACAGGACGCAAGCCCTAAAATACTCAGACTTCCAAATTATGTTCCCGCATAAACTGTTTTTATCAAATCTAGCAGTATTAAGCCTCAAGAAATGTAGGAAGATATTATTCGTAGTTTTGCTCGTGTTTACCGTTCCGGGCACACTGTGTGATCAGTAAGTACCCTATGCACCATATTTTATGTAGAAGAAGAAAAAATAATGAAGGTTAACAATATATATTTTTTTAAATATGATCTCTAGGTCACGCAGCTACCAGGAAAACATAAAACTGAACAGATTGTTTTCAGCAAATATGGGTCGAGCTGTATTAAGCCTTAAGAGACGTAGGAAGATATTATTCGTAGTTTTGCCCGTGTTTACCATTCCGGGCGCACTGTGTGATATCATTCACGCGAACTTTGGCGTCAAGTCATCCATAAGTCACCGGTGAGCAGTTTTTTACGCCAAGTTTTTATTTATTTTTATTTAAAAAGTATAAGTAATTGTTTTCTTGTTGACATTTATGTATCTCACCTTGCATTGCGATAAATACTGATAAATTCGCGTTTGCTACTGATTGCGTTGTAACATAAATTTGCATTGTTGAATAATATGTTGAAATGCAGTTGACGTTTATGTTATTTTAATATAACAATATAGTTTCTTAACAACAAACCCGTTAATGTCGCCTGACTTTGGTTGGTTTAAGTGATAACTTTATATTTTTAATTTGATTGAAGTTTTACTGAGTAAATTCCACTTTTTCTTAAAATCTACATATTGTGACACGTGTTTCGATGCATTCCGCGTCATTTTTAAACAGCGTATGTGAAGCTTATTCTAAATTTTAGAGTTGGGTCCTTGGAACGTTGAAGGTTGAAGAATTTTTACATACGTCACTTTTACATACGAGTAACATTCACCAATTTTACCCAGGATTGACAACCACACTACTCAATTTTTTTAAAGTTCTAAAGGTATATATGATACAATTTCGAAATATTGTGCTTCAATCACTAGAACTTCACTAGAGACATCTATTGTGAGATGAAATAAGCTTTTTTTCTATAATTAGAGATAATTTAGATTTGTGAACAAGTATTTGAACACACTCAAAATGATTTAAACGATTTAATATATTTTTTTTAAAAGTACACCAAAATAATATTGTGACATTCTGAACATTGGAGATTACAACATTTTGAGTGTGTCTAAATACTTGTTCACAATCTGGATTATCTCCAATTAAAGGAGTTATTTTTCATATTATAAAAACAGTTTCTGCTCAATAAAAAGCTTCTTTAAATCTCACCAATAGATGTCTCTAGTGAAGTTCTAGTAATTCAGGTACAAGGTTTCTATATTGGTTCATATATATAGAGCTTCCAAGAATTTGAGTAGTGTGGCTGTCAATAATGGGTAGAATTGGTGAATGTTATACGTGTGTAAAGTGATCACTTAAACCAGCCTATGACGGTCGTCAGCCCCGTAAATGCCCAGACTTCCATACCCTTTTTCATCTTTGATGAGATGTCAAAAATAATTAGAGATTACGGTACGGTATGCAATATTTGAACATTCTGGCCGCGTGTGGACGTTCACCATGCAGGGTCCGCGAATTCCGAAAACGGAGAAGTTGCGTGCGAACGACTTCCCACGCGCCGCCTCCGCAGCGCCTATGACACCACAATGAGCGTAACGTTTCTTCCATAAACATCAAAAACAATCAGCCATACATCACGCTAACTCACGGAAGCGTTAAGGACATTACTCTTGGCAATCCATCGCGACCTGAATCACACTGAAAAGCTTACGCGCTAACTACGCAGTGTCAGATAACATGAACATTTCGACATCTCAACATAGATGAAGAAGAATATCCAAATACCTTATCTTTAATTACATAAATTGGTTCGGAAGTCACATTGTAGTAAAATCTCTCCATCTTTAAATTGAGTTTTATTCAGTAAATACCTTTTTTAAACCCTTTTGATGCACCCAAATGATGCATAGGGCACTATGTAATATAAACGCAGTGTTATCTTGATCGTTTTACACATGAAGGAAAGGTGATCTGCCCTCCGCTTCAGGTACCAGTCCATGGTAATATTGAATAAATATCACAGTGAAAAAATCACATATATTTATTTTACCCTCCTTGGGAATCGAACCCGGGACCTCCGGAACGGTAGCCGAGCGTGCTGACCATTACACTACGGAGGCGGACAAAAATAAATAATATTTTAAATACCAGTATTTTTTAAAATCTATTGTGACACGTTTCCTTGCATTCCACATCATTTTTAAACACCGTATGGGCATTTGTGCACTACACGGAATTTTACCGTCCGGCAGTCTAATAAACCGGATGATTGGCTTGTTGAAATTCTATCACGCTAAACTGTCGTAGTCGCTTTAATAAAAAAAAATAGTTTTCCGGAGAGAAAATGATGCGGAATGCATCGAAACTCGTGCCACAATAGTAAATCTTAAATTAATTCTATGTAATAAAATATAATTTTATTAAATAAATTACTTTATTTAATAAAATAAAATATATTAATTTTATTTAATAAATATATAAATACAACGCAGTCCTGGTTTCAACTCTAATGTATGGAAGTGAAACATGGAGTTGGCAAAAGAAGGATGAAAGCAGACTGAATGCAGTCGAAATGCGATCTCTCAGAAGAATGTGCGACTAAACGATGTATGATATATCGCTCACTCCTTTCAAGAACGTCATAAATCAAAAAACTTGGTTTTTCATGAGAACGTTTTTAAAGTTTAAAAATATAATACAATGTATTAAAAATAAATATCAAGCCACTTATTTAACTTTTTACTGTGCAACAAATCTTTTTAGGTAAAACCTCTTTTAAAATTGAAAAAAAGATTTTTTCTCCATTTGAAAAATATTCAGTAAATTAAAAAAAATAATTAAACAATACCTTTTCTTCAAAATGCAAAAACAACACTTTGTGCCCTGTAGCGAGTAAATATTAAGTTTAAAATATGCCTCTTTTGCTGGTATATAGTACATTTTTTGGACATTTCGAAAACATGCACAACTGAATATTAACGATTTTCGATTTATGACGTTCTTGAAAGGAGTGCGCGATATGCGCGGATAGTGAAATAAGGAAGGAATGCAAAGCTGAGATAAGCATTATCGATAAAATTAAGAAAGGTGTGTTGAGATGGTTTGGACATGTACAACGAATGAGTGAGGAGAGAACGGTAAAACAAATTTATGAAGCGAATGTGATTGGTAAAAGAAGCAGAGGAAGACCGAGAAAAACATGGCACGATCAGGTATGCCAAATACTTGAAAGTGGTCAGGTTGGTAGTCGTAACAATCGGCGGGTATGTATGAGGAGATGCATGAACGTGGAAGAGGCGAAGAACGTTTGCAAGGACAGAGTGGTGTGGCGCTCTATTCTCTCTGCCTACCCCTGCGGGGATGCGGCGTGATGGTTAGTTAGTTAGTTAATAAAATATAACGTTAAACCAATATTTATGGACATGCTAGTATGATCGATCGCGTGGAATTTCGAATCACGTTTGGTTTCACATGGCTTTAATTACACTAGTCTCAGTAAAGTCAATATCTCATTAATCATAAACTTATCCACATTAAGACTGCCTGGAGAGTCGGTGCAACAGGTAATTATCATTGACTGCTTTCTCATTCAATAGTTTCTTAGAAAAGCATAAAACGCGACCAGCTTTACGTACCTTCAATATACTAATAGTTAAACACTCTCCTTATCATTCATAGTTCACTTTGTGTAATATCAATATTTAAAGTGAAAAAGTAAAAATCACTTTGTGTCGGGTCGGGTTGTGGTACCGTGATTAGTGTCGCGGACTCTTGAGTCAGAGTATCTCGATTCAAACCCACTCTACCACAATTTGATACTTATTTCTAATAATGAGTCGCTTAGGCTCACAGAAATAGTATAAAATTTAAATATTTGTGTAAATAATAAAAACACAAATATTCATCTTTTTTTTAAATAAAAACTGCTTTTACAAAAATGTTGACTCGACATTATCATCGAATTTAAAAAAAAATACTTTAATTTACGAGTTTCTCCATTTTTTACACATTTTTTGACATATCAACATAGTCGAAGAAGAAAATAAACGTCTAAACCAGTCTATAACAGGTCATAAGCCCTGTTTATAGCCAGACTTCCATATTCTTCTTCATCTTTTTTTATTGTTTTTTTTTCATTTTAACCTAATATGTGTATATTAGGTTAAAAAGGATAAAAACAAAAAAATATATGTAAAAAGAACTCCACCGACAAGACACACAAGGTGGCTTGATGGGTCTCTGCAAAAAAAACTAAATACATATGCCTATAATTGTTCTTTTAAATAAATAAATACAATGTACGTAAAAAAAAAAATTAAAAAATCTAATAGAGATGTTAAAAGGGTATTTCTAAAATGGCAGATGTAAACGAAAAACAAGTTATTTTTATTTGTAAGATGGAAAAAGTGATAGTTTGAAATTCATGGTTGGATTTTATCGTAAGTTAAGATAAATATTTCATAAAGTAGGCAGAAATAAGTAACGTTCGTTATTCGTGACTGTATTTGTATAACGGATTGGAATAAATAAGAGATTGTGAATGAGAAATGTGAATGGATGTAATATAAGATGCGGGGGTGAAGAATAAAAACGTGGTTTGGCCAAGTGGACTAAATACTTCGAGGTAAGGTAGCTTTAGTAACTGTATTCGCAGATTCAGTGGGTGTTTCTTTATACACAAATGTAGACGAAAACACACAAGTGTTTTAATTTATTACGTATTTTAATAAGGCTAATTTTGAAACAAAATCTGTAAAATATCACGCGTGGGATAATATCTTTATATGCAACATTTTAAGTGCGTCCAAATACTTGTTCTTGAATCTGGGTTTTTCAAGTTAGGATTTATTTCAAATAGGTATGTTAAAATCTCAATATTGATGAAGAAAAATACGGAAGTCTGGGTTTTTACAGGGCTTATGACCTGTTATATTCTGGTTAAGTGATTACTTAACACACGTCAAATATTCACTATTTTACCAAATCAACCATAGATGGCTCCAGTAAACTCACACATTAAGCGTAATGTGAGACTTATGACAAATGTATTAGTTCCAAAATATATTGAAGTAAAATAGAGTAGTGTGGTTGTCAACCATGGATAGAATGGAAAATGTTACACGTGTATAAAGTGATCATATTACCAATCTACGACAGGTCATAAGCCCTGTAAATAATCGTACTTCTATATATTTTTTCATCTTTGTTGAGATGTCAACTCTCAATGAGCTTAAATCAGTGGTCCTCAAAGTTGGGGAAAATTAATAAAAACTAATTTATTGTAAACTTATACTTATACTAATTCTCAACTTAGGCACTACCATCAGCTAAAAAAATTATCTATTTTAATCAAATATTTTACTTAGTAAATACCACTATTTTTCAAATCTACTATGACACGTGTTTCGATGCATTCCACATGTATATAGCTATACAATTAAAATGATGCGGAATGCATCGAAAACTTGTCAAAGTAGATTTTAAGAAATAGTGGTATTTACTTATAAGTAAATTTTTTAAGTAAAATGATAGGTTTTACCACAAAATGACTGCCGAATCAATTAATGAAATCAAAAAAATAATATCAATCAAAATTAAAAAATTTATAAACAGCATTAAAAAATCGATGCAATATGGATGTTCATGTTCAATAATGGGCAGAATGCTGAACGTTACACAAGTTAATAACTAATGCCAGGTCGTTAGCCCTGGAATGCTCAGACTTCCATCTTCTTTCGTATGAAAACGACAGATGCTTCGTGCTAAGGCGAGCCACCTAAAATATATTTTAAATAAAATATTCTGATGATTAGTTTAGCGCCATTTTTGTGAATTATTACCTCAAGGGCGACCTCTTCACACGCCTCAAAATTACTTAGGAAAGGCTATCAACATCTTATAAATAACATCGGACATTCGCTTATTCGTAATATTTTTTTAGTTAGGCAATTTTAACGTATGTGTGACGTACGCTTAGACATAATTACGCATGTAGCATTGTTCATCGTTCGATGTTTGTATTATAAAAATAGATATCTATTATGCTATTGTGATCACCATACACGGTTGAGTGAGTAAAACAGATAAAATACTACCTATATAAATATCGCTCACTCCTTTCATATATCAAAAATCGTCATTTTTCAGTTGTGCATTTTTTCGGAATGCCCAGAGAAGCGAAAGAGAAAGAAGAAGAAAACTATATCCCAGCAAAAGCGGCTTATTTTTAACATAACATTTACTTGCTATAGGGCAGAAACTGTTGTTTTCGCATTTTGAAGAAAAGGTATTGTTTAATTATTTTTTTAAATATACTAAATATTTTCAAATGGAGAAAAAACATTCAGGTTTTACCTAAAAAGACCTGTTGCACAGTAAAAAGTTCAATAAGTGGCTTAATATTGATTTTCAATACATTTTATTATATTTTTAAACTTTCAAAATGATCTCCTGAAATATCAAGTTTTTTTTATGACGTTGTTAAGAAGTGAGCGATATGTATACAAAGTAATTTATTTTGTTAACGTTGTTTAAAAATAAACCTACTTAAATTGTTCAAATTGTCCTTTGAATAAGCAAAATACTTTATGGTACTTAAACACTAAACTTAAATTTTTTCAATAAACTAAACACTTTTTTTATTGACTAACCTGCACTAATGTTGACTAAATTATAAAACCAAAAACAAAAATGCAACCGACACGTATTTAAATTTAATTTCTATTTGTTTATTTTATATTTTTATTTCAAAACATCACACTGAAATTCAAGCACTTTCAAATCACTTCGATCAAAATTCAAACATTTTTCGAAACAGAACGCACTCCACAATCACTGATTCCATTTTTGAAATTCTTCAAAAATACTTTTCTGCGCGATTTCGCTTAGTACCGCCTGGCAGTCGCGCCGGGCAACAGGTCGTTGGGGACTGATCGCTCGCGGTTTGTTTGCAAAATTACCGCGCGGAGGAGAGGGGCTAAGGACTCGCATATAAAATATATATGTACTACACGCCATAAGATCTCCAATGCAGTTAAATTAATAAATATTATATTATCGAATGCTGTTGATATCAGCTGGATGCATTGCAAGCCATATTTATGGAGAGAGATACGTTATGTAGGTTTGAATAATGAAAGATATGTAAAATAATGCAAGGCTGAGATAAGCATTACCGATAAAATTAAGAAAGGAGTGTTGAGATGGTTATGACATGTGAAAAGAATTAATGAGGAAAGAACGGTAAAACAAATTACAGAAGCGAATTTAGTTGGAAAAAAGGTGCAGAGGAAGACCGAGAAAAACTCGGCATCATCAAGTATGTCAAATACTTGAAAGTAGTCGGGTCAGTTGTCGAAATAATCGGCATGTTCGTATGAGGAGAAGCATAAATGTGGAAGAGGCGTAGAAATATTGCAAAGACAGAATGGTGTAGCGTTCTATTTTCTCTCTGCCTGCCCCTACGAGGAAGCGACGCGATGGTTAGTTAGTTGGTTAAGAAAAGTAAAAAAATATATATTTAAAATAAACATGTATTGAAGTCAAATGTGTGTGTGTTTGTGTGTGTATGTTGTGTGAATGATGCAAAAGTGAGCTTGGAAGGTTATGATCATCTAATAAAAAGAAAAAAATATGCATTAATGAACCAACTAACCTTTTCAAGAGGAGTATTAAATTGTGAAATTTATAGCATCATCTGCATTAAAAAGTACTTAAGTTTTGTTAATAAGTTCAATCGATTTACAGTATGAAATACTTAAAAGTACAAGGCATTTAAAAAACAAATAATAATTAAAAACAACAATTTGAAAGTGTCCAGAAACTTAATCACAAATCTGGGCTTTTTCCGTTTAGGAGTTATTTTTACATTTTGTTTTAGTATTTGGACACATTCAAAATGTCGTGAATAAAAATATCTGGTCAAATTATAAGTTGCATAAAAATTGAAAATAATGTTTTTAGGCGTTTTTCAGCATGCAAAAATGATCTGGTGTTCGGATCTTGCATACATCCAAATAAAACGGAATCTACTCTATAAAAGCTTTCTCAATCCAAAATAGATGGCTCTAGTGAACTCATATGTACAGTGTCATGAGATTAATGATATATGTAGGATGTAGGAATTCCAAAAATTTTAGTCGTGTGGTTGTTAATCATTTGTAGAATGGTGAATGTTGCACTTAATATATTAATGTAAATACCCTGACTCCTATATTCTTCTTCATCTATGTTGAGGTATCAAACAATGTAACAATAAAAAACTTAATCCTATTTTTAAGTAGTATAGATTCTTTTTTTAATATTTATATTTTTTTATTTAAATTTCATGTTCAGAAAATAAATAAGTACATTGGCTGGCTTATTGCTAAAAGGCAATATCTTTCAACCAACCAAAAATAGACTAGTTATATTGTACAAAACGTTTGATACCATATACTTATAGCTGTTTGCAATCAGAGGGTAGGTAGGTAGTAGTTGAACATTAAAAAAAACGTTAATTACAAATTAACATATAAAAAAACATAAATTACAAAAGATGATAATAAGGAGGGCAAAGGAAAAAGGGAGTTTCAGGAAGGATGCAGAGGGAAAAACTAAGGGAGGAGGTTTGATGGACAGTTAGGATTCTAATGATAAATAGTAATGTCTCAGACGTTTCTTAAAAGTAATTAGAGAAGGTGCATTTTTTACAATGAGAGATAATGAATTCTATAGTCTGGCCTCTTGGACAGAGAAGGAATTACTGAAGAATGATGTGTTATGGCGAGGAATGGAAAGTGTTCTTTCTTGGGAAGAACGAAGTGATAGTCCATGATCTGAGAGGAATATAAAATTTTCAGACAGATATTTAGATCCAGATATTATATATATATAAATCATGACTAACTACGTACAGATGGAAATGTCGACAGAATTTGTTTATCATGCAAATTTTTCAAATCAAAATAAACACACCTTTTAAATGGATGCAAATATTTATGCAGTTGGTCTCACCCAACATAAACTTTACTCATACCTTATACTTTTTGCATCAGAATTTGTCCTTTACATTATATACTTAAAACATATTTATAAATTAGACACTGCTCCAGTGCATTGTCCTTTCACCCATTGTGTGCGAATGTTGAGATGGATTGGACACGTGGAACGAATGAGTGAAGAAAAAAGAGTTTAAACAAATTTTAAGAAATTGGTGCAGAGAAAGACCGAGGAGGAAAACTTGGTATAATCAAGTACTTGAAAGTGACGAGGTCAGGACTCGGAATGATCGTTTGTGTTTGTGAGGAGATGCATGTATATGGAACAGGTGATGATTATTTGCAAAAACGCGTTCTATTATATTTGCCTACCCCTGAGGTAAAACGGCGTGATGGTTAGTTAGTGTTAGTTATATTATAAAATAACAACTGTTTAGTTTTTTCCTCGTTTATTTTATTTGACATGTGACCGGGTTTCGTTGTTACCGACATCATCAGACTTTAGTTAGTTTTAGTTGGTTTAAACGCTTTCATCGATTTTCCAAAAGACCCTATTTTTCAAATTAAGAAGCTGGTTAGTAAACATTTTAATTTAGCTGTATTCTAAAATGACCTTTCGGTATAATTGACATAAGTGCCGTTTCTAATAAAAGGGAAAACGCGTGATATGTAATTACAAATTATTATAAGGCAATACATACATTTAAAAAAATATATTCCATTTTTAAAAATACTCATTTGTTCAAATTAAGAAGCTGGTTAGTAAATGTTTCCATTCAGCTGTATTCCAAAATGACCTTTCGGTATACTTGACATAAGTTCCGTTTCTGATAAAGGCAAAACGCGTGATTTTTCATTACAAATTTCAAAACCATTCCATTTTAAAAAATACCCTATTGTTCAAATAAAGAAGCTTGTAGTAATATTTAAATTCCGCTGTATTCTAAAATGATCTTTCGGTATACTTGACATAAGTTCCGTTTCTGATGTATCATTACACATTATGTAAGGCTGCATTTCAGAAATAGATCTTGCGCAGAAGATTCTCGTTTCTCCTTGCGATCCTGCGCGGGCGGCGCATGACCGGAATGGCGGAATACAAATATGGCGCGAACAGCGAAACCCGGTTTGGATCGCATTTTTCTCCAATTCACATGTACCGCAGGTATTCCAGTTAATTCACTTTCAAGTGCAACATATGCAAGAACCTCGCAGTAGAAGGAAAATGTAATAAATAACTTTATTTGAATAGCTAAAACTATAATTTAACCCTTGATGGTCCAATGTCGAATCTCATTTGATATCGATTTTTTCCTCTTAGGTCCCATGTCGGATATTATTAGACATTTTTTAAAATTTATAACATTTAAATTCCAAGTTCACATTTTTGTCACTCATATCTATTATAACAGTATGTGGAGCAGAGGACATTTTTTTCCAATTGGAATGTCACTGTCCACCTAGATTTATTTTTTTTAATTTTGGGGGACCGGAAAAGGTTAAGGGATATTAATTTTAAAATAATATCTTTCACATCTCAACAAAGATGATGAAGAATATGGAAGTATGGGCATTTACAGGGCCTACGACCGTCATAGGTCTATTCCTCTTCATCTATGTTGATATGACAAAAAAAAACTCTTATAATTGGAGATAATTCAGAAAAAATATTTGGATACTCAAAAATTTGCTGATAAAAAATTATGTCCACTAAACTTAAAAAGAAGACGATTTTTGTAATAAAATTTATGTACAATAGTAATTTTACGTTAAGTAAAAATTTACTAAAACGATTAAAACAATAAAAAATAAATGTCATCAAATTTAAAAAAAACTTATTAATCATCAGGCCGCTCCCCGCAGGGGTAGGAAGAGAGATAGAACGCAACGTCAGTCCGTCTTTGCAAACAATCTTCGCCTCTTCCACATTCATGTATCACTGTACACGTCTGTAAAGTGATAACTTAAACTAGCTTACGGCAGGTCGTAAGGTCTGTAAATACTCGGAAATTCTCAATCTTCTTTATTTTTGTTAAGATATCAATTTTCATTTGTTAGTTGCTTATTTACTATGTCCATTGACAATATTCCACGTACTTTCATAACAATATGAGTGACTATTAAACTATTAAACTATTAAACTAAACTATTAGACTATATTATTTATATTTGAAGCAATAACTTGGTGATTATCCATTTTATAATTGAAATGTAACTTAGTTTTAAAATCACTATAAATATTTTATCATAACTTAATTATAATGTCTACCGGTTTAGAAGCTATCCGCTTCTTTATCAAGACTGATTAAAAGAAGCGGTTAGGTTAGGTAGACGTTATAAATAAGTACAACAGAGTGTGTCCGAATACTTGTTCACAAAATCTGGATCTCCAATTACAAGAGTTATTTTCATATTATTTTTTGACATCTCATCAAAGATGAAGAAGAATATGGAAGTCTGGGCATTTACGGGCTGTGTAAAGTGATCACTTAAACCAGCCTATGACGACCGTCATAGGATGGTTTAAGTGATCACTTTACGCACGTGTAACATTCACCAATTCTACCGGTTATTGACAACCACACTACTTAAATTCTTGGAAGCTCTATATATCGCTCACTCCTTTCAAGAACGTCATAAATAAAAATACTTGATTTTTCAGGAGAACGATTTTAAAGTTTAAAAATAAAACACAATGTATTAAAAATAAATATCAAGCCACTTATTGAACTTTTTACCGTGCAACAGATCGTTTTAGGTAAAAACTGAAGGTTTTTTCTACATTTGAAAAATATTTAATTTATTTATAAAAATAATTAAACAATACATTTTCTTCAAAATGCAAAAACAACATTTTGTGCCCTGTAGCGGGTAAATATTATGTTAAAAATATGCCTCTTTTGCTGGGATATAGTACATTTTCTGGGCATTCCGAAAACATGCACAACTGAAAATTGGCGATTTTTGATTTATGACGTTCTTGAAAGGAGTGAGCGATATATGAACCAATTTAGAAACCTTGTTCTTGAATCACTAGAACTTAATCATATTATAATTAAGTTATAATAAAATATTTATAGTGATTTTAAATTAAAACAAAGTTACATTTTAATTTTAATTAATATGACCACTAAACAATTTAAAATGCACATCAGATTTTTTTAGAATTGTTAAACATCAACCGTGTTACGAGTTCTGAGGAATGTTGTTATCGAATTTTTTATTCATATCTCTCCATTGTTCTGACAACGGATTTCTTTTCTTTGAAACTTCACAACGCTCAACACTGTCAGTTGGTATACTAAAACGATCAATAAATTAAAATTGCCAAGAACACTGAAGAAAATGTATAACATGTAAATACTAGCTTATGTGAGCTTGATTATGTATTTGAATTTCGATGTATTCAGCACCATTATCAAATACCTTATGTACCTAGCTTTAATCTAAATTGTAGGATTTCGTTAGTTGATGCAGCAGTCACTTTTTAGTAATACCTAACCATTTTTCATTTATTTATCGGTGGGTATGTATGAGGAAACGCATGAACGTGGAAGAGGCGAAGAATGTTTGCAAAGACAGGGTGGTTTGGCGTGCCATTCTCT
This sequence comes from Brachycentrus maculatus, assembly GCF_059751285.1. Classification (NCBI taxonomy): domain Eukaryota; kingdom Metazoa; phylum Arthropoda; class Insecta; order Trichoptera; family Brachycentridae; genus Brachycentrus; species Brachycentrus maculatus. The sequence goes on along the minus strand of NW_028280993.1, from coordinate 1,456,583 downwards.
CTGCCTACCCCTGCGGAAAAGCGGCGTGATGTTAGTTTTTTTTATTTTATTATTTATATTTTACTTGGTAAAAAATACCAGTATTTCTTAAAATCTATTGTGACATGTGTTTCGATGTATAACGCATAATTTTCATTATGTGGAATGCATCGAATCACGCGTCACGATAGATTTTAAGAAAAGTGGTACTTTGCAGGTAAAACTATTAAAAATCTATAAAACAGTAATGCAATCCGAAAAAAATGAAAATGTTAAGCGAGAGCAGGTGTCAAAAAGGACCCTGTTCGCCACGAGCAATTTTTAGTTTTGCTGTTAACAGATGGCGCTGCCATTAAGCTAAAAAATTATTATACTTTTAAGTAACTTTAAAAAAACACTCGTACGTATTCTATTGAAACATTATGTCAAAAAAGTAAATGCCGAATAACTTTAGCAGATTTGAAGTGTTGAACAACAGACTTTAAAACCTTAACTTATATAGATAGATAAAATCAAATGACGAAAAAGTTAAGGAGATTTGAGATATTGAACAAACAAACATTTAAATTTTTGATTATAAAGACAGATAAAAATAAACTCTTATACGAATGCAAAAGTAATCAATGAATCACTTAGCAGAATAAGATTTTGAACAAACGATCATTAACGTTTGTATTTATGGTAAATAGATTATGGAACCCTTACTAGTTATATGGCGAATGTTTTTGCCTAGAACATTCACTCATGAATTACATGAAATTATAGTAACTTTAAACATAAAGAGTAAATCCACTCACAAGTAGGCATAGGCTATGAAACTTATAAAGTTGAAGCCTGAGTAGCAACATGATAAACGGTGGTGCATAAGCCGTAGCTGGATTTCAGAGTCACTTGGACGTTAGGTAATTCAAAAAAATACTAGTTACATTATTTGTCTTGTCAGGTGCATACACGCAATATTAAATAAACAAAGGTATTCATATGAATATGGTGTATGGTGATGTTTGTATAATTACACTCAACGTGTTGTATCTATTAAGTTATAAGCGTAGGTGATAATTTCCGTAAGTAACAATGAATGACGAATTTCTGAGAATGATTTTGTTTTCATTTACCACCCACAAACGTGTCTAATTCTTGTAATTGAATTAAATTATTCAAAGCATTACATCATAATTAAAACAATGAATGCATAGTGCAATTTTTTCGTATTGCTGTAAAACACTTGTACAGCAAATTTCAGTTATTTTTTTAAATCTCCACATGGATTTCTTTTATTTTATTTTAATATTTACACAATTTTTTCAATTTCGTACTATTCCTGTGAGCCTTAGCGGCTCATTATTAGAAATAGGTATCAAAATGTGGAAGAGTGGGTTCAAACCGAGAAACTCTGACTCAAGAGTCCGCGACACTAACCACGGGACCACAACCCGACACAGATGAAGAAGAATATGGAATTCTGGGCATTTACGGAGCTTGCGACCGTAATAGGCTGGTTTGAGTGATCACTTTACACATGTGTAACATTTACCAATTCTACCCATGATTGACAACCACACTACTGAAATGTTTGGAATTCTATAGATATAAAAAATCTAAAAAATCTAAAAAATAATAAGAGATAAAGTAAAAGAATCCCGCTTCGGAACACCCCTTCAGACACATGGAACAGATCAATATCCAGCGTGATATTGTTCAACATAGTGGCAGGTCTTCTTACAGGCATAACCATCGGAAGGTTGGTCTTGTATATAGGAATAGGAAATAATCTATGCTGACGCTGTCTTGGGTAACTATCGGGAACATACAGACCGAAAAAAAAATTGTTATCACTAAAAGGACACCCTAATACCACAGGCTGTGATGTACATATTATATTTTTGAAGAAGAATAGGGAAGTCTGGGTATTTACAGGACTAACGACCTGTCATACGCAGGTTTGAGTGATCAAATGTAACATTCACCATTCTACCCATGATTGACAACCATGGGTAGAAAATGGTGAAATGATCACTTAAGCAGCCTACGACAGGTCACGAGCCCTGTAAATACAAAAAAATCCATATTCTTCTTCATCTACGTTGACATGTTAAAAATGCAAACACTCATCGCTTTGTAGGTTTATTTTTAAACCTTAAAATATACTTACTATATACAAAGTAATCCACCATGGGTCGGCAATATTTAACCGCCCACGGCACCGAAAAATCGGCATGTCAATATTTCACACGTTATTGATAGCAATATCAAATTCAATACAACTGTTCCGTAGAAGGTGTTGTCAACCAACGGTTTCAGATACAACCATATATTATTCAAATTTACATACAAAAATTCTTTCTAATAATATAATTATATTAAATCCTATTTAAAACCCTTACCGAAACATAATTGTAATTATTTATAATATAAAACTGAAACACTGTTTTTAATAACTTTTATTTTTGATACTCTTCTCCAAACGGTTTCGACAAGCACCTTGTCGTCTTCAGATATGCGTATGTACATATAAAATAATATCTTTTTGTTCAACCACTTTCGGTATTTTTCTCCAATATTTTGACAAGCACCGTGTAATCTTCAGGGATAGATATATACATATGTATATACAGTATCCAGCTCTGGAGATTACAAACTTGACTCAGATGAGTCAAGTACTCGAAAGCGGTCGGGTCAGGAGTCGAAATAATCGGCAAGTATGTATGAGGAGGCGCACGAACGTGGAAGAGGCGAAAAATCCTATCCCTACCCCTGCAGTATATTATTCTACCTATCCAATATCTGTACCCGACGTATTCTCCAGTTCTTTGGACACGTTGCGCGTGGCAACGAGGATAGCCTGGAACGACTAGTTGTGATCGGTAGTAGCCTGAAGGGAAAGAGAGGGATAGGAAGATCCCCCACGCAATGGACCGATCAAATTAAGGCAGCAGCAGGCACCTCAGAGGTTGGAGCGCTACGTGCAGCGCAGTCAAGGGATAACTGGAGAAGAGTCATTGATTCTGTAAGGGTCACAACCCTCAGCAATGAGGAATAAGACGGAGAAGAAGAACCCCTGCAGTGAAAAGGCGTGATGGTTAGTAAGTCAGTTAGTTGATTCCCTTTCGAGAAAAGAATTGTCCGAAATGTCACGGGAGATTTGCCAAACCGACGCGTTTGGGACCTCGCTTGATGAAATTTTAATTTTAAATCGAACCCGAACCAATTTAGGAGAGCAGAAATCGTTTTTTTTTGTGATCCGTTCCCGGAATTCCCGTATAACCAGACCTTGACAAATCAGACCATCTAAAGCACAAATCAGTGGACGCTTGAAGCGGTTTCTGGAATGTAAAATGTATGTCTTTACGAGCGAGGTGTGTCTACTAAAGGGTCCGCCAAATAACTTTTTTTTTTTGAAAATGCTATAAAAAAAAAACTACTGAACTACGGCTGTGTGGCACGTAGCGCCGTCCTGTTGAAACCAAATGTTGCCAATATCCTCCTCTTCAATTTTTGTGAACAAAAATCCGTTCAACATGGCCCGATAACGATCGCCATTGACTGTAACGGCCACTCCTTGCTCATTTTCAAAGAAAAATGGCCCAATTATGCCTCTGGACCAAAATCCGCACCAAACAGTGACTCGTTTTGGGTGTACCGGCTTTTCAATGTATGCGTGCGGGTTTTCTGTGCCCCAAATACGACAATTTTGCTTGTTTACATACCCGCCAAGATCAAAATGAGCTTCATCCGAAAAGATGATTTTTTTGGCAAAATCGGCATCTTCTGTAAGTCGATCGCAGGCCCACTCAGCGAAGCGAAAACGCATTGGATGGTCAGTTGGCTTCAACTCCTGAACCAATTGGACTTTGTATGGCGTCATACCAAGGTCTTTATGCAAAATTCGTCTCAATGATGTCTCCGAAATGTTCAATTGTTGAGAACGACGGTGAATTGATGTTGATGGCGCTTCACGCACACTTTCTGCCACAACATCGATATTCTCGGGTGTACGCACTGTTTTTGGCTTTTCACGCTTTGGTTTATCGATGAGGATGCCAGTTTCTTTCACTTTTTTCACAAGATAACGAACATACGGAGCTGACGGTGCTTCTCTTCTTCCAAAAACCGTACGCAATTTTTGCACACATTCTGCAACATTACCATGATTTTCAAAGTAATGTCGCAATATTTCCCAGCGTTGTTCAAGCGTATACACAACCATATTCGCTCAGCGGAAGGATAAAACTAATTATCTGTCAAATCAGACATGAGCTAAGTGTTACCATTCACGAAATAAGCACTAGTTGAAAAAAAAAACTTTAGATGGCGGACCCTATACAATGTATTGTTGGGTAATACATCCAAAATTAAACAAGGATTATTGGGTTGAATTCTACATTTATTTATGTATTTTGTTAATACGTGACGCGTTTCGCTTATTAAGACATTATCAAACACTGACCTTAGGTCAGTGTTTGATAATGTCTTAACAAGACGAAACGCGTCACGTATTAACATATACATAAATAAATGTAGAATTCAACCCAATAAACCTTGTTTAATTTTGGATATACTCGTATTGCCCAACAATTCAATATAGAATTCTACGAACCTGCAGTTACAATAAATATACTACAAAGTAATTAAAACATTTTTTTATTAAAATTAAACACTTGAATAATCCACTTTATCGAGTTTTATTTTTATTTACGACTAGTTACGAAAACGACAATTGTTTTCATCTTCTGGTAAAAATTAAAACTAATAATGTTTTAATTTGTACCAGAAGATGAAAACAATTGTCGTTTTCGAAACTAGTCATAAATAAAAATAAAACTCGATAAAGTGGATTATTCAAGTGTTTAATTTTAATAAAATAATCATGTCATTCCACAGAGTTAATGCCGAATCAATAAATAATATAAAACATTTTACATTTAGACATCTTAACATAGATAAAAAAGAATGTAAAAGTCAGAATATGTATAGAGATTATGACTTTATCATAGGCTGGTCAAGTGATCACTTTACACACGTGTAACATTCACCATTATGCACATGATTGACAACCCTACTACTTATTAATAATTGTAGACTACACATTAAAGATTCACAAAAATATTGTGAATCTGGTCAAATTCTAAGACGCATAAAAAATTTAAATAATTTTTCAGGCATCTCCCAGTATGTAAAATAATCCGGCTAGGATATTGTATACCTTATCCGCACCCTATGGTGCATAGGGCACTGCATCATATAGAAGAAGTGTCATCTTGATTGTTAAATACACGAATGAAAGGTTCAGATACCAATCCAGTGTGATTTTAAATAAAAATTAGGCTGAAAAATCACTAATATATATTTTGACCTACTTTGCAGTCCCAGGTTCGGTTGCAAATCGAGCCTGGGACCTCCAGCACGGCAGCTTAGCACGCCAAACACTACACTATATAGAGGTTTATTCTTATATAATGTCGAATTTGTCACATTTGTGGAGGTCTTCACCAGAAAGTAACATTTCCAATATAGCACAATCCTTTAAATGCAAATCTGTTCTAACAACCAAATAAATTTTACATATAGTCCATTGTTTGATTCGACATCGGTTAAACACGATTCGTCAATATCCAATTCGAACCCCCCCCCCACTCCTTTCATCCTACAAGTATATAAGTAGATTCGATTCATAGTCTAATTTTAATGTACGTTTAACCTCGGCTCGTAACGCATGTCTGTATTGAAAACTATAGTGCATGTTGGTCTTCGGGTCGACCAAAAATCGCATGTGTTAGACATTTTGTGTAGTTTTGAGTGTGTAAATGGTGCTATGGTGGTGAAGGGTAGTATTGTTTGCATGCTGTGTTAGTGATTGTCCTGACGAAGAGACGGGTACGTCTCGAAACCGGTAGACGTAAAAATCTCGGTGAGTGGTTATATACTAATTTTATTAACATTTTTGTAAAAAAAAAAAATAAGTAAATCTGTTCTGTTTACTGTATTTTATCGAAATCTTAATTAAAGTTGCGAAAAAAACGTGACCAATCCTGTGTTGAACCAATATGAAATCATTAAATCGCACCAAAACGTAACAATTTCACAAGTTAGAATTCCTGATTACTTAAAATCATTTATAATCGAAATGTAACGTTTTGGTGAGGACCTCCACAATTTGGTAGCACAAGTACATGTGTGTACACTCTTATAAAGATATTCTACGATATGTTACTCATTTTTATTTCAGTCTGTTCGCATTTCTTTACCAATCTCAGTCTCCCAGGGAATAATAATCCAGTCCTTCGTGACCAATATTTTGAAACGGATACAGAAATACAGTAAAACCTCGATATAACGGACTAATTTGGAGGAGGGTCTGTCCGCTAATGCTGAAAGTCCGTTATAAAAAAATAAGGTTTAAAGCAAATACAAAAACTTTTTGTTTTGAAATATGAGCACTGTTCTCTTCAAACTCTTATCCGCACTCCAATGGTGCATAGGGCACTGCATCATATAAACGCAATGTTATCTTGATCGTTAACACATGAAGGAAAGGAATCAACTCTCCGCTTCAGGTACCAGTCCAGCGTAATATTGAATAAATATCACATATATTTATTTGACCCCCCCCCTGGGAATCGAACCCAGGACCTCCAGAACGATAACCAAGCGTGCTGACTATTACACTACAGAGGCGGACACTGTTAGATTAGATAAATTTTGGCAGTGTTGTTTTTACTTCGGCTAGGTGCAGTCTTAGTGCAGGATGGCATCAAGTCTCAAAATCTATTGCTTGATGTATGACGTATTTACATGCGGCGACACTTGAATTTAACCATTCCCTTATGATGCTAAAAACTCCCTCGTGTTCTGGTGATGTGTATTTTGGACACCATATGAAAATGTGGTTTAAAAACGGGAAAAATGTGAATATTCCTAAATGTTGCTTTTATAGACCATAATTGAAGTTGAAATGTAAAATTTTGTAATGTTAGCTCTGTTATTATCTGAAAACGAGAAAAAAATACATCACAAATAACCGCAACCGTTGGCGTAGCGATACGACCGTCGCGCACGACGATCTGCGTGCTATTGGCGTGGTAAACACGTTACGACATGCGTGTATACTTTCAAAGCACGTCACACGCGCACATACAGAAACGTTTGTGTAGTGGTAATTTTATTCCCGATTTTATTCACAAATTATTTATTTTCGTCGCTGAAAATGAATAAACTTTATATTATAATACTTTCGTGTGATACATAATTATATTACGGAGGAAAACAAAAATTTGGGGCCCGTATCTATTATATTTTATATTGATAAACTGATTCTTGAAAAGTCGAGTTGTGGTAAATACATATCAACAGGAGGGAGAGGTTAGTGTATAATATTAACAGGACTTTTTTTACATATGACCGGATTTTTGTCTGTTAAATCCAAAGTCCTTTGAATAGAGGTCCGTTTTATCGAGGTTTCACTGTATTTTGAAACGGATATAGAAATATTAGGATAGCTTTGACATATCTAGTCCGCGCAATCTCATTCTGCGCCTTTATTGAATTGTTAAAGGGAACATTTAGATGAAAAATTGGCGGAGATGTCGTCAAAAATGCTGACGCGACATTTCCCCACAGGGCGCCATACTATTGGAATAACCCCAAAGGGTGAGAAGTCGGAACTTATTTTACTAGGAATTCGACTATCGGGACGTGAATGTTATATTATATTTTCATTATTTGATTCGGCAATCACTTTGTGGTAAAATTTATTCATTTTTAATTTAATTTTTACTTAGTAAATATCACATTTTCTTAAAATCTACTGTGACACGTGTTTTGGTGAATTCCGCATCGAAAATTGATGTTTGAAAATGATGCGGAATGCATCGAAACACGTGTTACAGTAGATTTTTAGAAATAGTGGTATTAACATAGTAAAACTTAAAACAAAAATTAAATTATTTCTTAGGAAGGAATTAAGTAAGCGCTCGTCTGCGCGAGAAGCCAGACGTATCGGTGCGCACAATTAAAAATAAATCTATTTTGGAATTTGATTTTTCCGTTGTGTGATAGTCAGCATGCTCGGCTATCGCAGTGGAATCTCTAATAACGAGTAATTCGTGTAACGAGCAAATAATGTGAGAAAGTTGCTCCCTTAACGACCAAAATTCCGCATAACGAGTTACAGAGAAAGAGTTGGTCCCTTTTTCACGATATTTACTTGTAACCTGTGACTTCCACGCTAGTCAAAACAAAAAATATTTCGCTTAACGAGTAAGATTCTGGAACTAATTATACTCGTTATGAGAGGTTCTACTGTACTATGATCATTCTTATTATTTCGCGTTTTTTTTTTATTCCTTAAGACAGTGTTGTACAATATTTATTTATTATATGCCACTCAAAAGCTTATTTTTTAGTATAAATAACAAAAAAGTGTAATAAAATGAAGTAAAATATGTTCTTTTACTTATTTTCTTAAAAACCCCATACGTAAAATCACAGCGAATGCGAGCTAAGAAAGAATAAATTATGTTATGGGGATTCTGCATACGTTTCTAGAATAACGATTGCGTTTTCTATGCTGTCAATACCTCCTCGACTCTATTCAACATTCAGAATTCAATGGGCTTCTGATGTAGGAATAAGCTGGCTTACCTTTATGCGGCGCTTTCTGGAGTCAATAGAGAATCGTACCCATAAAAATGCATCCGCGCTGATGTTCACCATCGTAGAATTGAAAGGAAAAAGCGCTTGCAATTATATTCGACTTACCTGTAACAAAGAAATACAATATAAAGAAATTTTACGTAGGAAAGGAATATAAGGAAAATATAATGAATTTTTACTACAACATTTTGAGAGTGTCCAAATACTTGTTCTTAAAATCTGGATTATCTCCAGTTACAGGAGTTATTTTCATAATATTTTTTTGACATCTCATCAAAGATGAAGAAGAATATGGAAGTCTGGGCATTTACGGGGCTGACAACCGTCATAGGACGGTCTTCTTTGACGGTCGTCAGCCCCGTATATGCCCAGACTTCCATATTCTTCTTCACCTTTGAAGAGATGTCAAAAAATAATAGGAATTTTTACTACTTTATAGTGTATTTTCTTTTTTTGACATCTCAACATAGATGATGAAGAATATAGAAGTCTGGGTATTTACGGGGCTTACACGGCCGTCATAGGCTGGACATAGGCAAAAATGGAAAGCAACGGTGAAGAATTTTGAAAAAATATATTATTTAATAAATTATTATTAGAATTTAGGTTTTTTTGGATATCTAAATTTTCAAGATAATTCAAAATTTGGCCTTTATATGGAACAAGGTGTAATAATTTATAATAATATACAGACCTGAATGATGGAAGTTTAACTTCTGAAACATGTAGTCTATAATAAAACTCATGTGGTAAAAAACAAGTGTTTTCTTTAATTATTTTTAACATGTCTTACCACAAAGTTAATGCCGAAATAATAAATAAATAAAAAAATATGTATATACCATCAATAAAATTGTATAAATACGATTTGATATATTATACATTATACTTATTTTTCAAAAGCACACTATTTAATGAACGACAGCGACATCTCAGTTCAAGATTTTGCCATTTTTGACCATGTATAAAGGCATTGCTCCGTTTTTTGCAACATATGTATTATGAGTGTGATATCATTATTTACTACAAAAACGTGGGGAACGCACCACGTTTCTCTACTTCATTCAGTATTATGACATCATAAGCGAATCCGCCTGTATGTGCATTCACAACACACATGATAACAATTTTCAGGAGAAAAAAAATCTGAAAATAATAAGATGTCAGCTGAAAATATACCAGGAGCTCAGAATCAGAATAAGGCATACGATAAAAACATTTGTAAAGATTTGTTTCATCTGAGATGCTTTATATTAATACCAGGAGTACAGAGAACAAAGATAACAACTTCCAAGATCAATAAAAAAAACATAAAAAACAATATAGTGTCAACTGTAAATATACCAGGAGTTCAGAACTCGTATAAGTGTAAGATGAAAACATTTGTAAGCAACCTATGATTTCCCTTTCATTCGAGATGCCTTATATTAATACCAGGAGTACAGAGAACAATCATAACAGTTTTCAGGTTAAAAAATAAAATAATATGATGTCAACTGACTATATACCGGGAGTTCAGAACCAGTATGAGTGAAGACATTTGTGAAGAGCCTTTGCCCTTTCATCCGAGATGCTTCAAATTAATACCAGTACAGAGAACAATGATAACAATTTCCAGTATCAAGAAAACATACTGAAAACAATGTGTCGGGTTGTAGTCCCGTGGTTAGTGTCGCATACTCTTGAGTCAGATTTTCTCGGTTCGAACCAACTCTACCACAATTTGATACCTATTTCCAATAATGATCCGCTTAGGCTCACAAAAATAGTATAAAATTGTATTTTTGTAAATAATAAAAACACAGATAAAAATGTCAACTGAAAATGTACCAGGAGTTCAGATCCAGTATGAGTGTAAGATAAAAAGATTTTTAAAGAACCTATGATTTCCCTTTCATCCGAGATGCCTTATATTAATACCAGGAGTACAGAGAACAGCGGCGGGTAACCGCGTAATTGGCAATATAAATCAAGGGCAAGTCGGTTCTCCCGGGCGGCTGTGTAGGTACTAGGATGCCAGGGGAAAATGAGAGTGCAAGACGTACACCGAACTATGCATGTACACACAAAGGAGCGCGCTTAAACTTCAACACGACATTGGTGTTGCCATGCACGTCGTTTAATTAAAGATCATCGCTTCGGGGCAGGTTGTTCAATGGTGATTATTTAATTCGCCAACATGAAAATTACCTTAAATTGATTGATAATTTATTGCACGTAATTTATTTTGAATATTTCAATAAATTAAGAAAATAAGGCTTATCACATTTTTATCTTTTTTACTTATCTCATGCAAACTGTAATAAAAAACGCGTTGCTGCGACTCAGTCTGGTTAAATGAAAGAGATAAAATAGAAATGACATATTTCTAATGTGAAAATCTATATAACAACAATCTCAAGAAATCGTTGAAAATGATAATATATGACAAACTGTCAAGAAGCACCCTTTCAGCCACAAGCAATACATATTTTGCATTGTGTGTGTTGCTGTGACGTTCTAAAGATGGCGCTCCTATTGCTGTAAAAAAACCGTTTTTCAAAATGCAAGGTTGAGTCAAAATTTCATATAATATTGCATAAAATATTTCATATAATAAGATAAGATTTAAAGGTTCAAGATTTTGATGAAAACAATATTTACATTTACTTTGTGGCACATTTTATAAACTTTATGAAATTAAACAACTTTGTGTAACCACTTTTTTATTAGTAGTACACTTTAACCTACCGGTTTCGACAAGAACCTTGTCATCATCAGAAATATAAGAATATCTTCAATATAATAAGATCTTCAATATAAAAAGTTCAATACAGTCCTATTTTGATTTTTTTCCAATTTCTGTTCCTAAAAATTCCGCACAGTAGGTTTTTGTGTGTGTGCTCCACTTAACGTATGCGCGCTCGGCTTCATATTATTTTTGGGTGATTCCATTAGTTGTTACTTGGGGTTGCTACGCAATGCATAATAAAAATAACATTTAGGATTTTTACGGAGTGTGTAAAAGTTTTTGGTAAGGGAATGTAATTAATTATGAGTATTTTAATGTTTTTAATCTTTAAGAATTAAATAAACCCTGATGATGACAAGGTTCTTGTCGAAACCGGTAGGTTAAAGTGTACTTATAATAAATAAGTGGTTAAAACAAAGTTGTTTAATTTTATAATGTATAAACAAATACAAAACCCTGTGAATACCCAAACTTCCATCTCAATAACTTATTCATCTAAGCTGAGATATCAATAAAATCGTCTGTGTCACGGATTGAAAATCTGGCCCCTGTGTTATGTCTCGGGCTTATCGGGTGGATAGTTTTTATTTGAGATTGTAACTCACCGAGACTCTAATTGCACAGCTTGCATTCCGGCCGAATTGGGAATTAAATCAATTATCTACAATTTCGATTAATTGTAAAAGGGATAATTCTCTTTGCGACATGGTCACATAAACATGTCATTTGAGAGAATTAATATAATTTCATTAGTTGATTTGGCAGTCGCTTAGTGGTGATATAGTGTGGTTCTTTGAACGCCCAGAGTGGCAGCCGAGCGAACCACGCTCCATCATTTATTTATAATACAATAGTTTCCGCCGGACATTTGCATCTAAAGAGTATATATTTTTTTCCATATTTATAAATATTGTTATTGGTGTAAACTTGTTTAATGAAAATGCATCATTAATATCATTACATTAAAAAACAACAAAAGTATATCTGTATAACAGAATTAAATGCCATACCAGAAGAAATGAGGATTAAGAGAAATGAAGATATATTTTTTAAATATTAAAAGATATTTTCATCTCACCAATAGATGTCTCTAGTGAAGTTCTAGTGATTCAAGAACAACTTTTCGAAATTGGTTCATATATATAGAACTTCCAAGAATTCGAGTAGTGTGTTTGTCAATAATAGGTAGAATTGGTGAATGTTACGCGTGTGTAAAGTGATCACTTAAACCAGCCTATGACGGTCGTCAGCCCCGTAAATACCCAGACTTCTATATTCTTCTTCATCTTTGATGAGATGTCAAAAAATAATATAGAAGTTGGAATAATTGGTGGGTATGTGTGGTGAGATGCGTGAGTGTGGAGAGGTGAAGAATGTTTGCAGAGACAGAGTAGTGTGGCGTTCTTTTCTCTCTGCCTACCCCGCAGTGGAACGGCGTGATAGTTTTGTTTTATTATTCCATTATTATCGTGTTGTTTGAACTCAAAATTGAGTAAATTGGTACTTAGTCCAGCGGTATGCAGACGTCAAATTACAAACGATGATACCCGCATGCTTCAATATGTCACTATTCATCTCCTAGCGGGAGGAGGAGAGCGCGTATCGCTTCTGGTAATTGAAACACAAGTTAATGTAACTACTTTAGGAAATGACCATAATATGTCCACATTTTATGCGGGATTCTGTAAATTGAAGATAATTCAAGGTCATGTAGTACAGAAATAAAACTAACATACATTTCATGAATGCACATTTAATGTTTCTGCTCATAAAAAGAACTACCAATTGCAACCATACATGGGATCGAAGAAGTAGCATGCGCAAGATATTTGAATTCAAGAGTAAATATAAAATACGGATGATATGTCAATATTAAAGATGTCTTAAATTGATTAAAAATCTAACATTAAAAAAGAGATGAAAATATCTGAAAGGTTTTGAATGATGTCATAAATCTCGAGGTGTTAGTTCAACAAAAGGTTCACGTAGGAGGCCTCGAACCCGGGTCATAAAGTAAGGTATGCAATTTTTTTTTTGTGTTTTTGACCCTGTTTGACCAAATACACATATCGCTCACTCCTTTCAAGAACGTCATAAATCAAAAATCGTGAATTTTGAGTTGGGCATGTTTTCGGAATGCCCAGAAAATGTATTATATCCCAGCAAAAGAGGCATATTTTAAACTTAATATTTACCCGCTACAGGGCAGAAAATGTTTTTTTTTGCATTTTGATGAAAAGTTATTGTTTAATTATTTTTTTTAAATATAATAAAGATTTTTCAAATGGAGAAAAAACCTTCAGGTTTTACCTAAAAAGATCTGTTGCACAGTAAAAAGTTCAATAAGTGGCTTGATAGTTATTTTTAATACATTGTATTATATTTTTAAACTTTCAAAACGTTCTCCTGAAAAATCAATTTTTTTGATTTATGACGTTCTTGAAAGGAGTGAGCGATATGCAAACATGCGCTGCAGTATTTTTGAATTATAGGTGTCTTAATTTCATACGAAAATCTATTGCTTTTATAATATATGAAAGAAGATGGATGTCTGGCATTTAAAATTCACATCCACGTAGAGAGATATCAACCAAAAAAATGTACTTATTTATTTTTTTACAAAAATTAGTAATATTAGTATATAACCACTCACCGAGATTTTTACGTCTACCGGTTTTCAAAACCGGTAGACATAAAAATTATTACTAATTATAAACTAACATTTTAGTAAAATAAATAAATTAGTAAAAATGACTAACCATAAAGTAAATGCTTTATATAATATTGAGAACAAAAAAAATGTGTATTAAAAGCATTGTTTACATTGTTTGGGATGGTGATATAAAAATCTCACATGAACGATGAATGGTAAGGAGAGTGTCTTACAGGGTGGCGCAAAATTAATCAGCCTATCGAAAGACGATATAATTTTTGAAAACGGCATTGTGCTTCAATCATATTTGAAATAAGTAAACTAGACAGCTGCAGTATACAAACACTTTGATGAAACGGGCACTAATGTTTATCAACAATGGCAGCAGCCACTTGACAAAAATGATCTTTTCCACATAAGAGAAAAATTGTAAACGTCCAAATAACGTATTATTTTTTGACATCTCATCAAAGATGAAGAAGAATATGGAAATCTGGGCATTTACGGGGCTTACGACCGTCATAGGCTGGTTTGAGTGATCACTTTACACACGTGTAACATTCACCAATTCTACCCATTATTGACAACCACACTACTCAAATTCTTGGAAGTTCTATATATATGAACCAATTTAGAAACTTGTTCATGAATCACTAAAACTTCACTAGAGACATCTATTGGTGAGATGTAAAGAAGCTTTTTATTAAGCAGAAACTTCTATATTCTTCTTCATCTTTGATGAGATGTCAAAAAATAATATGAAAATAACTCCTGTAATTGGAGATAATCCAGATTTTGTGAACAAGTATTTGGACACACTCAAAATGTTGCCCAAATAACGATTTTCATCACTTAAAATCATTGTTGTTATTTAATAAAAAAGTGATTTAAAAACAAAATTGGAAGATTAATCTTAAATTTGCATGTATATTGCAGTTATTAAGTTCACAAATCTCAAATGTGATTGACGCACGACACCATTTGTAACAATTGTAAAATCTTCCGACAGGGTGATTAATTTTGCGCCACCTTGTATCAATAAATATCTAAAGGATTCCCTTGAGGTAGTATTATACGAAAATGGCATTATTGAAGTTGTCAAAATTATTTTTATTTAATTAAAAAAGAAAGATTTGTGTTTTTTGAGAAATATTTCAACATTTTGAGTGTGTCCAAATACTTGTTCACAAAATCTGGATTATCTCCAGTTACAGGAGTTATTTTCGTATAATTTTTTGACATCTCATCAAAGATGAAGAAGAATATGGAAGTCTGGGCATTGTAATTGGAGATAATCCAGATTTTGTGAACAAGTATTTGGACACACTCAAAATGTTGTAAATAAATTATCTGGTCAAATTATAAGCTTAATAATAAAAATGAAAATGGTATTTTCTGGCGTTTCTCATGTGTGTGATTATAATCCAGGATTCGGATCTCACATACTAATATAAGAGTTTCTGCTTAATAAAAAGCTTCTTTACATCTCACCAATAGATGTATCTAGTGAAGTTCTATTGATTCAAGAATAAGGTTTCTAAATTGGTTCATATATACAGAACTTCCAAGAATTTGAGTAGTGTGGTTGTCAATAATGGGTAGAATTGGTGAATGTTACACGTGTGTAAAGTGATTACTTAAACCAGCCTATGACGGTCGTCAGCCCCGTAAATGCCCAGACTTCCATATTCTTCTTCATCTTTGATGAGATGTCAAAAAATTATACAAATATTTCAATTTCATACTATTTATGAGTCTAAGCGGCTCATTATTAGAAATAGGTATCAAATTGTGGTAGAGTGGGTTCGAACCGAGCAACTCTGATTTAAGAGTCCGTGACACTAACCACGGGACCGCAACCCGTAATATTAATATTATGGAATCCAGATAACAAAAATTGTCTCAGAACGTTGAAAATAAAGTATATTGTTGATGAATGGAAAAGTGCAACGAACCGCGGCGAATGTTGCCAGTTCGTTGCCTTTATAAGATGTCTACATCCTTTAAAGACAAGGACGTCATCAGTCGCAGGGAATTACATTGTTTCTCTGCGTTGTACAATAATTAACTCATCAACTTCTGTTATCCGGGACTTTATTTTTTTAATACTTTTCCGTAAAAACAGAAAATACACAACTGGTTTTTGTCCCATACTTGGTTTGCTGACTTGGATTTTAAAGTAATAAAGTAATAGCTTCGATTCCGCACTCCGCCACAACTTACAAATAAAATAAAAACTTTTTTTGAATGTTTTTAGCAGAAACTTTGTGGCACATTTTATAAACATTATAAAATAAAACAATGCTGTACGGAGTGCGTGGAAGTTTTTGGTATCGTAAGGGAAGGATAATTGTTTCAATGTTTTAGAATTTAGTACATAAACCCTGATGATGACAAGGTTCTTGTCGAAACCGTTTGGATAAAGTGTAGCAATAAAAAGTGGTTAAAACAAAGTTGTTTTACATTATAAAAAATAAAAACTATCAAAAACCAATAAACTTACTAGTAAGCTGTTCAAACAAATTAAAAATTACTCAATATGAATTGATGTCTTATTTAGTTTTCACTTTTTTAATTATTTTAGTGCTGAGATTTTTTCTTATATATGTAGTTTGTTAGCCAAAATTTCTGAACATTTTTTTTGCAAAAATGGTCGTTCTCAAATTTATCTTAAAACAATACGTTTTGACATAATTTAACTTCTTCTTTTCACTAAAAATATGCAAAAATCATTTATTTGTGAATATTATTGACGAATCCGATCTGAAGGTAAAAAAGTAAGGATAGGGAAGGTAAATGTGAAAAATACATCACAGACACCCAGACCAATTGAAAATAAATCTTTCTTGAATTTATTTTGCAATTGGCGGGAATCGAACCCACGACGCCAGTTTCGCAGCCGAGCATCTACCCAACTACGCCACGGCGCCTGCCGTATTAATATATGAACTTTTCATACTACTTCAAAACTAATCTGAAAGCTACTAACTCATGCCAAATTTTCACTTTAGTATATATGAAGTAACGTAACTGTAAGTTTTAGTAAAATTTGAAGGTAATGGTCCCGTTAGTCAAGATTTTAGTTCGGAGAACACATCTCCAACAGGCGTGGTACAAGTTTAAACTGCATGTGAGGATATCATAAACTAGTGGTAGCAAGTCTATCAAACTACCCCCATTAACTAGCAACCACCCGCGATACTGTGCACTCTATACTGGCAACTCTATAAACAATAACGCCTTCCAGAATCAAGCCACAAAATATAGAAAAATATAAGGATCGAGTCAATTAAATAATTTATCAAAACAAAAACACGTGATTTGATATTTTGACACTTCATAAAAAGCTTACTCAAATCAACCATTGATGCTGCTGCGAACTCACACATGAAACAACTTATAAATCATATGATTTAATGTTTTTTTTGCAGTTAGCGGCCATCGAGCCTGCAACGCCAGTTTCGCAGTCGAGTGTCTACATAACTAAGCCACGGCGCTTGTTAGTGTAACTACTTGAAAAATACGTTTATGGTTTAGAACATACTTTATGGTAACTTACATAGAACTACAAGATCCAAAACACATCAAACAAAACGTAACACGTACCTCCAAAAGATTTTTTTATTATACAATAAAATTGTACAGCCTACTTATATTATTTATAAAATCATAAAAAATAGAAACTTAATATGAAAGATGTATTGATAAACGGATAATAGAGATGGGTAGATTGAACACTATATATATCGCATCGTTCGGCCATGTCGTATTTGATTACACGTCAGAGACAGTTTTAATTTATATATGTTTTTAATACATATTGTAAAATATGCCCTCGAAGTACATGACTACATATCCTGCACTTCACATTATATTTTTTAAATTAGCAAATATATGCGCAATTCAATGTGATGCGAATTATTTTCATTCATTTTAGCACTCAATCTGCAAAGGGGTGAATTTCGGAGGCCTTCCGGGGATGAATTTTGCCTAGTTTAGGGTAACTGCTTCTATCATAATGATGGGAAGTCGCAGGTGTTATGAGCGCATAGATAAAAACACCCGCAGTAAGTGTGCTGTGCAAAATGTACAGGGAACTACACGTGTTCATTATTTATGAGGAAATAAAACCCAGTTTCATGGCTACCGATCTCCACCCAAATCTATCCCAGACGAGTAACCTTCAATCTTTACTGATTTTATCTAAAAACAAGCCGGGTTGTCGAGTCGTCTGCGCGGCCGTGGGAGTTCTTGCGTCACGCGTATATGAGTGATGAGAGACACGTATGGACATATATAATATTAAAATCAATTTTTATTGAAAATTTTAATTTTACTTGGTAAACTCCACTATTAAGATAATAATTACAATTGTTTACTTTATAAATAGCAATAATTACTTGGTAAACACCACTATTTACTTGATAAATACCACTATTTACTTGGTAAATACCACTATTTACTTATTAAATAGCACTATTTACTTGGTAAATACAACTATTGGCTTGATAAATTACACTATTTATTTTGTTTAAAGTGTTAACATATAAAACATAGATATTACCACAAAGTAACTGCGGAATCTATTAATGGAAGAAATTAATCCATTTACCTTTTTATTTTTTTAAATAACGAATCACTGAATTATTAATCAGTCTTGATAAAGAAGCGGTTAGCTTCGAAACCAGTAGACATTATAATTAAGTTATAATAAAATATTTATACTGATTTTAAAATAAAGTTACATTTTAATTATTACAATAAATTGAAAATCACAAAGTTAGTGCTTCAAATATAAATTATAAATAAAAAAAATATCTTTACGATATCATTCACTCGCCACAGCTTACTAAATCTCACAAAATCAGAGATTCGAAGAACAGAATAATATTATTATATCATTCCCTTTGTAAAATACCTATTTTGTGATATAAACTTTTAACAATGAATAACAAGAGCCATAAATTATTTATTACAAATTTTGGGGTAAAAGCTCCCTCAGAGAAGGGGTAAGAATAAAAGCCCGCACGCTTTAAGCTGCACTTAAATATGAAGGCTTAAAACACAAAATGAGGGTGTGAAATGTTACAAAATGCATCGCACTTTCTGTGTAGCGGAACTGGAGTGGAAATGGTAAGAGCAAATTGCTTATTGCTGATCAAGACTTGTGTGAGCATAGTTGGGGAACGATTTTATCACTAGGAAACGAGCGAGAGCGTTTAAAATAAGTGTTTTACTTAAACTACTATCATGAAATCAATTACAGTTGTATGTTTTAAACATATTTAATTTAAACCCTTATCCACACCCCAATGGTGCATAGGGCACTGCATTATATAAACACAGTGTTATCTTGATCGTTAACACATGAAGGAAAGGTGATCAGCCCTCCGCTTTAGGTACCAGTCCAGGGTAGTATTGAGTAAATATTAGAGTGAAAAAATCACTTATATTTATTTGACCCCCCCTGGGAATCGAACCCGGGACCTCCAGAATGGTAGCCGACCGTGCTGACCATTACACTACGGAGGCGGACGGATGTTTTAAATATAACTCAATTTAATTTGTAACAATTTTTTTAATTTACAAACTATATTGAGTTTCGTTTGCTTTTTAGGGGTTTATTCCGAACCAACCAATAATAATGATTAGATATTGCGAAAATTTATAATTGAATTTAAATCTTTTATTTTCAACGAGTTAACTGTACTGTTTTGTCCGCCTCCATAGTGTAATGGTCAGCACGCTCGGCTACCGTTCTGGAGGTCCCGGGTTCGATTCCCAAGGGGGGTAAAATAAATATAAGTGATTTTTTCACTGTCATATTTATTCAATATTACCCTGGACTGATACCTGAAGCGGAGGGCTGATCACCTTTCCTTCATGTGTAAACGATCAAGATAACACTGCGTTTATATGAAGCAGTGCCCTATGCACCATTGGGGTGAGGATAAGGGTTTTATTATTTATTATTAAGTGTACTGTATCAAAATCATACTGTTGATAAAAACAATAGTTGGTACCTACTCATTTTTTGGAACTGGTTTTCCCTGCAAATTATGATTTTTATTGTTGCATAAATGAACGTTTTAGACTGTCATGTTGGTCTAAATTAAGGGGTATTGGGACGTAGTATTTTCATAGGTATATTTGTTATATACTGTAGTTTTCTTTTCATAAACTCTTTATTTACGACATTCAAATCTTAAGAAAATATCAATAAATTATTGACGTTCAACTGTTACAAACTCGTCATTAAAAAATTGTTTTAAATGAGAACACGTTAATCTATTTTCAATAGATTTAGGATAATCCCTTTTTTAACTAAATTTTATGAAATACTGGTAAAATATATTTTTTTACACAAAATATCCGGTTTTGTTGGTTTAATTAATATACTTACATTAGTCATAAGTGCATTTGGCTATCGTGCTGGAAATTCAAGGTTCAATTCACTTTCAATTCTAGGTCAAAATAAATACTAGAGATTTCTAATCAAATATTTATTTTAAATCATACACTGGATACTAAAGACACCTAAAAAGATTATCAAGACACAAGTCGAATGCACTGTTGAGTATGAAGAAGGGTTAGAAAACGAAGAATATTTAGAAAACGGGAGGATTTTGTGATCACACTTAAATGAAAATTTCATTGCTATTTTTCATTCAATCACCACATATACATTAAATATAAAATATATACATAAATTAAAATCCCTTTCTCTTTATCCCATCCTTGTCTCATGTCTCTTCCTTTATATAGACCTCTCTTATGTATAGTTGTGAAGAACTATAATTGGTACTCATGATTTTATTTTTTGTATTCTGTATGTATCATATATTGTAACTGTTGTTCTTCCTTCCAATAAAAAAATAAAAATAAATAATAAATAAATCCTTGATAACTATGCCAGTACCCATATCACAGTATATAAGATAATTGACTTTTGTGAAATATAAAAAAAATAATCTAAATTTGGCTCAACGATAAGTGATTTCAGGACCATTACCCTCATTTTTATAATTGCTGCATAGCGCTGGTTTTGAAAGCTTTTTAGAGCTTTCTCTTTATGTAAGGTGAAAGTAGAGAAAACAGAAAAGAGTTCCCCGTTCAAATGCTTTCAGGTCATTCATGACTAAAGCTACTGGAGGGTAGTTTCAGGCACTCGGGATACACTTTCGTGGAAGGCTTTTCCACTTATCACCCTGCAGAAAGGGTTGGTCGCTCGGTGGTGAAATGGGATCACCGTTGATCCGTTTGTGTGTAGAATCAAAATATCAGTGCACATTAAAAAAATGAAGATTTATTACGTATCATTTTTCTTTTAATTTTTAAATTTCCATTTTTCTAGGTAAATACCACTATGTTAAAATCTATTGTGACATGTGTTTCAATGCATTCTGCATTGTTAAATACCATATCATATTATGTAGAATACATCGAAATACGTGTCATAATAGATTTTAAGAAATAGTGGTATTAACCAGGTAAAACTCAAATTGAAAATAGATAGATATTACTATAAAGTGACTGTCGAATCAATTTATGAAATTTACCTGTTCTCTTTCTTATATTTTTCTCTTAATTAATAGTAAATGGTAACATTTCAATAAAAGAAATTGATTGAAAATTATATGCGTATGCACATGTATGTATATGCATATATGTATGTGCCTAAATTTATAAATAAATCACACTGCCAAGATAAAAACATCGAAAATAGTCAAATCAATTTGTTGGCCATTAGAAATATTGTTATTGTTTGATTATTAAGTTTTTCATGGTTTGCGATTAGGTATTATTTTTTAAGCAAAAGTACTTTAATAAAGTTCACAAAATAACGCTTTCATTAGGAATATGCAGAGGTGGCCACAGCATTCCTAGTTTCTCGTGACTATTATATGTTCTCGTACACACAGCCTCGAGTTAGACACGTAGAGATAAGGCAATTGGACCACTGCGCCAATTCACTAATTTATTAATAGTAAAATTAAATCAAAATTACTTGTAGGATACAAGCAGCACGAGCAGCTGTCAACAAAATGATACCAACAATATGCGACGATCTCAACCTAAAACTTTGTTATGGTTGGTCGAACGCTATACATGGTCAGTGTTGTTATTTGCAGTTGAAACATGGACCGTGAGAAGCGTGAGATAGCTTGAGGCATTTGAGATGTGGATGCATGGAAGAATGCCTAGGATACTCTGGATGGACATGGTCAGCAATGTAAGAGTTCTCCAAAGACCCAGAGCGAATAGGGAACTAATATCCAATATTAAAGTCTCCTTTTTGAGACATGTGCTCAAAGGAGAAATAATAATGCTTTATTGGGTAATTAAACAAAATTAAACAAGGTTTATTAGATTAAATTCTCGAGAATTAAACAAGGTTTATTGTATTGAATTCTACATTTATTTATGTATATGTTAATACGTGATGCGTTTCGTCTTATTGAGACATTATCAAACGCATTTTAGTGTTAGACAATGTGACGATTTAGTGTTTGATAATGTCTTAATTAGACGAAACGCGTCACGTATTAACATATATATATATATATATATATATATATATATATATATATATATATATATATATATATATATATATATATATATATATATATATATATATATATATATATATATATATATATATATATATATATATATATATATATATATATATATATATATATATATATATATATATATACATATATATGTATATATATATATATATATATATATATATATATATATATATATATATATATATATATATATATATATATATATATATCACTACTACTACTACTACTACTACCATCACGCCGTTTCCCCGCAGGGGTAGGCAGAGAGGATGGAACGCCACACTCTTCTGTCCTGACATACACTCCTAGCCTCCTTCACATCCATACATCTAGTCATACATGCCCTCCGATTACGCAGACTTTTGACACCGCCAGATTTTAGGTTCTGAATGATTGATTTTATATATATCACGTATTAAATAAATGAAGAATTCAATCCAATAAACCTTGTTTAATTTTGTATATATTACCCAACAATTCAATATGAAATTCTACCAAGTCTGCAGATACAATAAATAAATAATAATGCTGTCAGATATCTCAATTTCCTTTATCGACACCGTAAAAAACCCTACGAATAAGTTTTACGAAAACAAATCGTGTTTCGAAAACATAAAAACAATGGATATGATTTTATCACCATCCCACTACACATCGATGCAGTATTCATCAGCAAGAAGCCTGTCTGTCGTTAGTTGCATTGTACCGGGTGAATGAAGCAGCGTTTGTTGGAGGGATGAGAGGAGTGGTGGGGGAGGGGGTGGGTGGAGAGGGTAGTTAACACGATATAACCATTAGCAGCACACAACCAACAACTATCTTATTCTCGAATCTTTATCTCCTCTCCTTTCTTCCAACCCTCTCGTCTGAGCATCGAAACACGATTAGCTACAATGAAATCTTAAAATCATCCAGAGGCCTATTCATAATGAGGTCATTATAATTTCTTACTTGAATTCTTCTGTTTTTCATATTTTTTACGGTTTTAGTTGAATAACAAAAATCTGTTTGTAACAATGACCAAGAATATTTCATTCAATAAAAAAATCATGTAAAATAATAATAAAATTAATTGAAACAATAATTAAATAATTAGACATTGTCAATCCTCATTCAGTTTATCAAAAACCTGTTTTTTAGGTGTTTATTTGTTCATATTATTTTCGAGCTATGAGATGAAAACTCTTAGGTCTATGTAGCATATATATATATATATATATATATATATATATATATATATATATATATATATATATATATATATATATATATATATATATATATATATATATATATATATATATATATATATATATATATATATATATATATATATATATATATATATATATATATATATATATATATATATATATATATATATATATATATATATATATATATATATATATATATATATATATATATATATATATATATATATATATATATATATATAAATATATATATATATCGAACCCAGGACCTCCAGAACGGTAGCCTACTGACCATCACACCACGGTGGCGGGTTTTTAGAGTGGAGGGGGTTTGAAATAAATATAAGTGATTTTTTCACTCTCATATTTATTCAATATTATCCTGGACTAGTTAGTACCTGAAGCGGAGGACTGATCAACTTTCCTTCATGTGTTAACGATCACGATAACACTACGTATATATATGATGCAGTGCCCTATGCACCATTGGGGTGCGGATAAGGGTTTGAAGAAGAAGAATATTTACATGTAAACAGTGTACTTAAGTACACTCTATTGTTTATAGTTCAAGGAAACCCTGAAGGACGCAGACCCCCAGGCAGACCTCCAAAAAGGTGGAAAGACAGCTGGGAGTCAACATCCCAAGAGCTACAAGCGGGGGCACAAACAGATCCTTAGGATCTACAAAAAGAAGAAGAAAAAGAAGAAGTTTATAGTTTTAAACTTTTAATTGTTTAAAATCAGTATTAAGTAACGACTTTTTTTGTTTTTTTTCATCTATTGCGTTATTTTTTGTGTAATCATTTTACATAAATAAGCAATTTTATAGTATTGGTGAATAATTCTACATTTGCGTTTAATGAACCAATATATTATTTATAATCGTAGAAAGTCATAACGTGTTTGTGCGATGGCAGAGAGTATTAAGTTTGATGAGCCATATAATTCAGTAAGTCAACGTGTGCAATGTTTACAAAGTAATGTGAAAACGTTTCGCTGGAAACTGCGTCTTCAGCAGCCATTTCAAGTAAATCTTAGCGACCTTTATTTAAAAAAAACAACTTGATTTATGTGCTAGAACTACTACAACTGGTGAACTGAAGAAATGGCCATTAAAATAATGACAACGAACTGTCTAGAAGCATTGAGAAAACAGCATTACATTTTCCTGGATCAATATGTAACAAAATTAAAAAGGGATATTATGAGTAATTGAAGATATTTAAAAGGTTTTCAAGTTTTCGAAAAATATTAAAATAGTTTTATGATAGAAAGGTTTAACAGCGGAAGCTAAATTAGTAGAACACAATGGAGTCTTGGCACCATCCATAATGTATGTAAGTGAATCATGGAGTTGGTAAAAAAGGGATTAAAAAAACTGAATACAATTATTAGGGTAGGTATGATATTTCAAGTTCACTAAGCACCTCTAAATAAACTTATGAAATAAACTCCTAAATTGTTTCTCAAACACCGTCCGACTACTAAGATGCTTTTCCAAGAACGTAAAATCCCAAGTTTTGATGAAATATATATATTTTTTAATTTCTCTCGCTGATACATAAACAAATGAAATCAAATAAGTAACCAACCAAATCAATCATGCAAAAAACAAGAAAAATAATACAAGTTTGACTAAAAAACGGAATTTAATTATTTACTAGAAAAATGAGGACAAAGAAATATTTTGATATATTCAAAAAGAACATCAAAAACAGATATTAATTAATTATTGACGCATTTTAATGTATTTCATTTACAGTTATAAACATATGATTAATTTAGATTGTTTTACTTATTTTACTTTATTAATAAAAATATATAAATTTAGTTTGAAATTCAGTTTACGCTGCGAACTCTCTATTATATAAGCGACTCTTTAATAAAATACTGTATAACAATTTTATATGCAATATTTATAATATTTAATTTTATCTAAAACACCAAAAATATATATGTGAAAAAACCCTTATCGTTAAAATATGTACCACAGTAATAATATTTATAGGATGATTTTAAATTAAGACTATAGGAAAATGCAGTATTATTTTACGTTATAATAGTATATTTTCACAAAATTAAAAAAAAAATTATGGTGTTTCTTAAAACATATCGCTCACTCCTTTCAAGAACGTCATAAATCAAAAATCGTCAATTTTCAGTCGTACATGTTTTCGGATTGCCCAGAAAATGTACAATATCCCAGCAAAAGTGGCATATTTTTAACTTAATATTTACCCGCTACAGGGCAGAAAATGTTGTTTTTGCATTTTGAAGAAAAGGTATTGTTTAATTATTTTTTTAAATATACTAAACATTTTTCAAATGGAGAAAAACCCTTCAGGTTTTACCTAAAAAGATCTATTTATTTATTGATTTGGCGTTTAATTTGTAGAACTCCATTTTAATTTATGTATTAATTTTAAATCAAACACAGATTTTTTGAGTCTACTAAGTTGTATTTTATTAACAAAAACACATAAAAAATTATACTGTGACAACTGTTTCGCCTTGTTAGGGCATTAACAAACGAATGTGAAGATCAAATGGACTACGGTCCTTATCTAGCTATACAATTCTAAGTGACAGTTTTAACACGTGCAGCAATAATTTATGGGAGACAACAGTAGCTAATGGGGGATGTAGGTATGTACCCTTATATTTATTTTCTGGGAAAGGAAGAATTTATGGACATGGCCATATTTTAGAGAATTAATATTTTAAAGCTTAATACAATTGTTGGTAATATTATTTTTAAGAATTTATATATGTAGATGTGTTTTTGTGTTTTTGTTAATAAAATACAACTTAGTAAACTCAAAAAATCTGTGTTTGATTTAAAATTAATACATAAACTTAAAAGATCTGTTGCACAGTAAAAAGTTCAATAGGTGCTCGGTGGCTTGATATTTATTTTTAATACATTATGTTATATTTTTAAACATTAAAAACGTTCTCCTGAAAAATCCAGCTTTTTTATTTATGACGTTCTTGAAAATAGTGAGCGATATATACAATGCATAATATGTTGATTGTTTATTAGCTTGTAAGGTAACACGCGTTAAGTACTCGTATTATATATTAATCTTTTTCATCGGGGTGAATATATTTTGTAGGACTTGACTAATAAATAATACATTAAGTTATAACGTCATGTGTGACTATCGCAATTATGTGTTTCTTTGTGCGGGTAACATGTGGTATTTGCAGAATATTATGGAAGCAATAAGCCCAAAGTTATTACCAGAGAATACTATGATAGATTTGTATTTTCACTAGAAAATAACGCTTTATTTCTAGGAAGTGGGTACTTAAACGAATTTATTGTAGTATTTATTATAATTGATTAAGTTTTTATTGTCATTTATTTAGATATCGTACAGAAAAAACTATTGACAAAGCAATCTAGCATGTTTTGAACAAAGATACAATGTGATTAAAAAGGTTAAAAAGGTTGTATTTAGTCGAATTAAAAGATGTCGCTTGTTTTGTATAGTAATCAATCAAAGGGTTAAGTTTAAAACATATCGCTCACTCCTTTCAACAACGTCATAAATAAAAAATCGTCAATTTTAAGTTGTGCATGTTTTCGGAATTCCTAGAAAATGTACTATATTCCAGCAAAAGCGGCATATTTTTAACGTAATATTTACCCGCTACAGGGCAGAAAGTGTTGTTTTTGCATTTTGAAAAAAAAGTATTGTTTAATTATTTTTTTAAAATATACTAAATGTTTTCCAAATGGAGAAAAAACATTCAGGTTTTACCTAAAAAGGTCTGTTACACAGTAAAAAGTTCAATATGTGGCTTGATATTTATTTTTAATACATTTCATTTTATTCTTAAACTTAAAAACGATCTCCTGAAAAATCAAGTTTTTTGATATATGACGTTGTTGAAAAGAGTGAGCAATATGTGATAAAGTACTCGAGTTTACTATAAAAAAAACTACCCTTACTGATAACAGAACCAGAGACCCCATTGTGTTTTGCTTCGCAAACCATTCAGCACGTAAAGTAATGTGAAATGATTATATTTTTGTGCAATGCATCTTCACTCTGCACTGTTCGTACTCCATTCATTTTAATTCAGACCTTTATAGGATACACGGAAAGGGCATTAAAGTACTGCAAATATCTGGACAAAGTAATAATATTTAATGGTTTCGCAATAAAACAACCCTGGAATGAGAGGTCCTTTATTCGGTGTGAAGGAACACCACAAAATTTAGAGTTTTCAAGTAACACTAACGTATTTTTTTATGTGAACTTTTATAGGAATACGATGACAATTTAGCTTGAGAGACGATGTCGACCATTGACCTCCGCAGGTGATTTTGCAATGTAATGCACGGGAAGTAGTCGTAAAAACCAAATTCATAAAAAAATGCACTAGTATAAATTTGTAATTATCACGTGTCATGTGCACGGTTCGCTGGGAGTGAAAAAGACAATAAAGGTATAAAAAAATATTTAAAACAATTTCTCGACATATTATTTTTAAACTAAGAAGAAACAATAATTTCCAAGTTAAAAATTAAAATCTATCATAAAATCACTTGCATATTCAAACGTAATTATAAAATCGACCGGTTTCGAAGCGAACAAGTAGTAAACTCTCTTAAAACTAACGAAATAGTTATCACTTAATTTATTTATTAATTTGTCGTTTAATTTGTAGAACTCCATTTTAATTTACGTATTAATTTTGAGTGTGTACAAATTTGTGTTCGCAAATACTACATATGCTCTTCTCATGAGTTAACTAACTGACTAACCATCACGCCACTTCCCCGCAGGGGTAGGCAGAGAGAATAGAACGCCACACCACTCTGTCTTTGCAAACATTCTTCGCCTCTTCCACGTTCATGCATCTCCTCATACATACCCGCCGATTGTTACGACTCCTAACCTGACCACTTTCAAGTATTGGCATACCTGGCTTCTTTTCCCACTAACATTCGCCTCATAAATCCATTTTACCGTTCTTTCCTCACTCATTCGTTCCACATGTCCAAACCATCTCAACACACCTTACTAAATTTTATCGATAATGCTTATCTCAGCTTTGCATTCCTTCCTTATTTCACTATTCGCACATCTATCATACATCGTTTTGTCGCACATTCTTCTGAGAGATCGCATTTCGACTGCATTCAGTCTACTTTCATCCTTCTTTTGCCAATTCCATGTTTCACTTCCATTAGAGTTGGAACCAGGACTCCGTTGTGCACTGCCAGTTTAGCTTCCGCTGATAGGTTTTTATTTGCTTTAACTGATTTCAGTGCACCATTCACTTTTTTCCCAGCATTCACTCTCCTTTCTATGTCTTTATCATTCTCATGAGTTACTCATGTATTTTATAAATACAACTTAGTTGATTAAAAAAAACAGTATTTAATCTAAAATTAATACATAAATTAAATGGAGTTCTACAAATTAAACGCCAAATCAATAAATACACTCAAAATACTGTGAATTACATATATTATTGACTAACGTATTAATATATTTTCCGTCACAATTACTCTTCTAATATTTTTTCTCCTGGTATAGTTTAAGTTCAAGTACGCAATCTTTTAAAGGTTAACAAAACTGTTCTAAAAAAGCATTACCCATTTCACACTAGGACAAATGGGTTTCGATTCAGACCAAATTCGGGTTTTAGCGGTATTATATTTACGTGATATTTAATGCATCGAGGGATTTGTAGCGGTAGGCAATACAGAACAGCTGTAACGGGAAAACAATGGCGGAACAACCCTCTAGTGGCATCATGTGCCATTTTTCCCCTTAGCTGTACCTTGTATTAATTACAGTAAGCTGAAAACGAAGCCTGAATACGAAAATACAGTATTATACCTCCACCGCACGATGTCTCTACATACAAATATACGACCACCATCCAATCCAACGTACGTCCATAAAATAAAAATTAACGTCAATATTTATTATCAAAAATTAAACACGTGTATAAGCCCACTAATGGATCATTATCAGACAGGAGTATTTAATTTAACATAATCAACCCATAAAGGATTGTATCTGACTCGTGAAGTGTTTATAACAGCCGATATACTCAATATTTTCATTCATCATTTCCTTGTGGAAAATTCACCTTCGTCAATATGTTGTTTTCGAAAGTTGGTAATGCATGATGTAACAGAAACGATGGACTTATTTTAATATTGGTAACATTGCTAAATTATGGGCGGCTCTATTTGTTGATGTCCATTTTCTAGTAACCTTTTCCTTAATATTTATTTGGATTTTTTTTCAAAAGTCCATTACTTTTTTTACAGAAATTTGAACAAGAGACGGAAGAATAGTTTTACGAATTAACTAAATTGTTTTTTTTTTTTACAAGTAATAACAACAAATAGAAAGCGCACATTTCTAATTTATTTACAATGCGTATGAAGCAATGAAATATCAAGAATCTATGAAACAAAAATTCAATTTAGAAACAATGAAAATATCAAGAATCTAGAAAGAGAAATTCAATTCAAAAGCAATGAAAATGTCAAGAATCTATTAATCAAAATTCAATTCAGAAGTAATGACAACATCAGAAATCTATGAAACAAGAATTCAATTCAGAAGAAATGAAAATATCAAGAATCTATGAAACAAAATTCAATTCAGAAGCAATGAAAATATCAGAAATCTATGACACAAGATTTCAATTCAGAAGCAATGAAAATATCGAGAATCTCTGAGACTAAAATTCAATTCAGAAGCAATGAAATAAAAATTCAATTCAGAAGCAGTGAAAATATCAAGAATCTATGAAAAAAGAATTCAAATCAAAACATTATCTTTTATATTTCGATTCATTTTATCAATGTATCAAAGATATTTCAAATATCCCAAAGCGGAAGTACATATAATAGAACTGCATCCCGTTTCCAGATTTTTTTCAAAAGGTCCTCCCTTTATTTCTAAGGTTCCATTCGATTTCCTCAGATTAATATCAACGGTAGAATAAAAGCCTGAACATTACGGAGGGGAGTATCCGAATAGGAATCGGAATGTCTACAAGTTCCATTTCGCCATGGCTGGACATCAAAGTTCCATTAATCAATAGAACAAATATTCCGAAGGGTTGGGAATAATGTACAGTTGTAGCGATACAAAGGGGTTAAAATACAAAGCATATGCTTCTTGATTTCTCTAGGCATTGCTTAACACTCACAGATCAGGGATAATTCAAGCAAATAATTTATTTCATTCATAAAATTAAGAAAATAAATAAAAAATGCATAACATTTTGTGTGTGTAAAAATCCTTTCTCACGTATCTGGGTTTCTCAACTTATGAGACATCTCAACATAGATGAAGAAGAATATGGATGTTTGGGTATTTAACGGTCTTACGACCTTTCACAGGCTGGTTTATGTGATCATGTGGCGTTTAAATGAGTTTGTTTTCATTTTAACTTTATGTTTTACTTGGTGAATACCACTATTTCTTAAAATCTTTTGTGACGCGTGTTTTAATGCATTTCGTTCATTTTCAAACACCGTCGAACGGTGACTTTTTTTTCTTAGTTTTAGATAAAGCTTTTTTTTCTTAGTTTCTGAATGAATTAATTATAAATATAACATTAAACAACTTTGTTTTAATTTTTTTTAATTATAAGTACACTTTAACCTTTAACCTACCGGTCTCGACAAGAACCTTGTCATCATCAGGGTTTAATAAATTTTAAAACCTTAAAAACATTAAAATACTCATGATTTCTGTTCCTAGAAAGAAAAATTCCACACAATAGGTTTTTGTGTGTGTGCTCCACTTTACGTATGCGTGCGCGGCTTCATTCTGTGTTTTTGGGTAATTCAATTCCACGTCAAAACCGGTAGGTTAAAGTGTACTAATAATAAAAAAGTGATTAAAACAAAGTTGTTTAATTATATAAAGTTTATAAAATGTGCCAAAGTATCTGCAAAAAACATTCAAGAAATGAATGATTTCTAGTTTTGAAGATAGAAAACAATTACTACGGACGGTGATTCAGGGAGAAAGGGGTTAATGCATTCAGAGGATGTTATTTAAATGAAGCAGTAGTCCTTTAAGGGCTCCTCTCTGAATGAGAAATCAGCTTTATGTCATTAATCATTGTGCAGCCCAGCGAATAAATTACTCTACACTTAATATCATATTGTATTCTCGGATTAACGGTACTAATTCAACTTCATACAGATCGCTTCGTATTTTACTCAATATTCGCACACAATGGTGTATAGAATACTGAATAACCCTTTATTTCCCTTCATACTTCATAATATTCTTTACAATCCCTTGAACTTCATATTCTGTCCAGATCATTATGTATCACTTCATTCTTCTCGGGAGAGAACACTTTCCATTCCTCGTCATAGCTCATCATTCTTCAGTTATTCCCGCACTATCCAAATGGCCAGTTTATGGAATGAATGGAATCTTCATGTGAAAAATGCACTATTTCTGATGACTCTCAAGAAACGCCCGAAACATTACTATGCATCCTTGAAACCCTAACTGTCCCTCATATCATTCTTCTTGGTTTCCTCTACCTATCCCCTCAACTTCTTACTGGATCCTACATTTACCTTTCAAGTTTTCAACAATGTGAAGTTTAATATACATATACATATGTGTGTGTGTGTGTATATATATATATATATATATATATATATATATATATATATATATATATATATATATATATATATACAATATGGAAGTCTGGGTATTTACAGGGCTTGCCACCCATCACAGGCTGATTAAAGTGATCATTTTATACGCGTGTAACATCCACCATCCTACCCATGATCGACAACCTCTCTACCCCAATTTTTGAAACTCATAAATACCATCAATCATGGGTAGAATAATTTATACATTCTACGTAACTGGAAGACATGTATGACAATGTGTTTGGATGTCGAAGAATTTAGGAGTGTTTTTTAGGATAAAAAAGTATGCTGATCCATCCTTTCTGCTAGTATTAGTAGCAGTCAGGAGTAAAATTATTAATATTTTTAAAAACAACGTACCTACATAGTACAAAGTTCATCAGATTGAATGAATAATAAATTTTGAGAGTAAAAATATTGAAAAAAATAAGTGTTTTAAAGAAATATCCATTTATAAAATAGTCAAAAATGTAGTAAAACTTTATAAAATAAAACTAAAACTTTTTGTTTTACCACTTTTATTTATGGTACTTTTTTAAGTACATCTTCAGGGATGAAAATGTACATATCCAACATTGAAGATGACAAGGTTCTTGTCGAAACCAGTTGGAGAAAAGTACAAAAAATAAAGGTGGTTACAAACAACTTATAAGTTTTATTTTATAAAGTTTTAAAAATGTGCCACAAAGTATCTGCAAGAATTATTCAAGTAAAAAAAAACTCAAAGTACGTTAAAAAGCCATAAAGGTAGAATAAAGTAAGTGTTTTCCAACCGCCATTAATTTGGACAAATCCCGACCGCCAAACGCACCTGCCCAAGATTTCTTGCGAGATTCCCAGAGCCTTCTAATCCTGCCGGGGCAGCATAAGGAACGAGGAGGTGCAAATACATACGTGTGCATTACGTAACAGAATTTACTGCCAGTACCGCGACACGTCCGTCCCAGGGGGAAAGGTCAGAACAAATTGAAAAACAATCTGCTGTACCATTCTGCTCTCCTGGTGCCCCTGCTAGTTTAGCGGGGTGGGCCATTCCTTATTCAGGGGCGGTAAAACTTTCCCGATCTCGGGGGATGTGTGGTTACACGGAAAGGAATATATCGTGATTACTTTTATGTATTACAAAAATGAAAGAAAATATTTGTATTGTTTCGCGTAAAGAAAAGTTTTGGAGCTCCCATATGGATTTCAAAGACAATTCTTTATTAAATTTCCCACTGAAATATGGTAAAAACAATTTATATACATTAATATTAATAAAGTGAAATACTATTTTTGACATCTCAACAAAGATGAAGAAGAATATGGAAGTCTGGGCATTTACAGGGCTGACGACCGTCATATGCTAGTTTAAGTTATCACTTTACAAAAAACTACTAAATGTTGTTTTTATTGTGCATTGCGTAGCGAATACGTCAACTTCGAATGAAAAACTCCAAAATGTCAACATTTAGGAGTTTTTAAAATCAGATTTTCATATGGTGCACGGAGTGCACGGAAGTTTTTGGTAAGGGAAGGGTAATTAACGTTTAAGATTTAAATGTTTTTATGTATGTTTAATTTTAATGTTTTAATGTTTAAGAATTTAGTACATAAACCCTGATGATGACAAGGTTCTTGTCGAAACCGGTTGGATACAGTGTACCAATAAAAAGTGGTTAAAACAAAGTGGTTTCATTTTATAAAGTTTATAAAATGTGCCACAAAGTATCTGCGAAAAACATTCAAGTAATAAAAAATATGTTATGGTCTTAAAACAAACAAAAAAATCCAAGAAACGAATTAAAAATACTTTTTTTTTATCTAGTAGTCCAAGAGTCAGCGACCATGAAATTCTAAAGACTCTCCCCAGACGTAAAAATCCGCCTGTCTTTTCATTGCGCATTGCTGTAGCAACCCCCGTTCACCCTTACGGATCTGTGTTCATACTCCCCATCCCCTATACAGAAGGCAACAGGCCTTATTTTATGTTCACGTTTTCCACCCCAAACAGTCATTTTCCTGCAGTTTTCTTTCCGTTCCTGCAAATAAATAAGTGCAGCGATGTTTTACGTTTTCGCAAGAAAGAATACTAAAAACCGGATTTTAAAAATAAATTCGGATATCTGAAAATTGTGAAAATGTTTATATATTGATGTAAAGCTATTCAAAATATATTTTTTGCAGTTGCTAACATTTTTGTCCGCCTTCGTAGTGTCAGCACGCTCGGCTACCGTTCTGGAGGTCCCGGGTTCGATTCCCAAGGGGGGTAAAAATAAATATAAGTGATTTTTTCACTGTAATATTTATTCAATATTACCATGGACTGGTACCTGAAGCGGAGGGCTGATCACCTTTCCTTCATGTGTAAAACGATCATGATAACACTGCGTTTATAAGACACAGTGCCCTATGCACCATTGGGGTGCGGATAAGGGTTTTATTATTATATTATTGACATTTTTTCTAGATTAACGTTTTTTTATGAAGTTACAATTTTTTCATTGACATTTTTTCATATCCCTGAATCAATGTTGTATAGGAAACTGCAATGATAGAAATTAATAATGGTAGCATATTTTAATGAACAAATTTCGATTTAGACAGAAATTTTATTTTTTAGAACGTTCGTACGCATGCAAATACAACGTGAAACACTGCACTACATAGTCCAACCAATTACGGTCATGTAAACTACAAATAAACACATGTCATAAACTCATACGATATCAATAATTTGGTTTTTCAATCACGGGTTAGATGGCGATTATTTTTTTTTTAAGATGGGAATAGCATTTATTATTTACCTTGCTTATTATGTACAAGGTTTAGATGGCGATTATTACACAGTGTACTGTTTAAGTGATCAACGCGTTAATTACAGATCGTAAATCCTCGACATCCATATTTCCATCTTAATAAGAGTTTTTGATGTATTTCTTTGTGAGGTTTGTTCCAGTTTATTTAAGTCTGACTTTGCAATCTAATGATAAAAATGGTAAAACAGTTATTTAAAAAATGTTTTTAAAAATTGGAGTGCATCTTATAGTCTGTGAAATACTATTACTTATTTACATTTAACAACAGTTATTACATGCTAATCTAAAACAGTTTTAACATGTTAATATATAGCACTTGTTACATCGCTCACTCCTTTCAAGAACGTCATAAATCAAAAATCGACAATTTTTAGTTGTGCATGTTTTCGGAATGCCCAGAAAATGTACTATATCCTAGCAAAAGAGAATATTTTTAACTTAATATTTTTAACTTAATATTTACCCGTTACAGGGCAGAAAGTGTTGTTTTTGCATTTTGAAGAAAAGGTATTGTTGAATTATTTTTTAAATAAACTAATTATTTTTAAATGGAGAAAAAACCTTCAAGTTTTACCTAAAAAGATCTGTTGCACAGTAAAAAGTTCAATAAGTGGCTTGATATAAATTTTTAATACATTGTGTTATATTTATAAACTTTAAAAAGGTTCTCCTGAAAAATCAAGTTTTTTTATTTATGACGTTCTTGAAAGGAGTGAGCGACATGTTAATCTATCATAGTTATTACGTGTTAATCTATAGCAATTATAATATATTCACCTATAACAGTTATTACTTGTTAATCTATAAATGTTATTTTTTTAATCTATAGCAATTATTACTAATTAAACTATAGCATTTATTACATGTTAATCTTTAGCACTTATTACTAATTAATCTACAGCATTTATTACATGTTAATCTTTAGCACTTTTGACATGTTAATCTATAGCACTTATTACTAATCAATCTTTAGCATTTATTACATGTTCATCTTTAGCACTTATTACATGTTAATCTTTAGCACTTTTGACATGTTAATCTAAAGCACTTATTACTAATCAATCTTTAGCATTTATTACATGTTAATTTTTAGCACTTATTACATGTTAATCTATAGCACTTATAACATTTTAATCTGTAACAGTTACAACGTGTTAATCTATAGCACTTATTATATGTTAATCTATAATAGTTATGACGTGTTAATCTTTAACATTTATTACATGTTAATATAACAATAACACTTATTTTTCTAATAAAAGCCAAACAGACGTCGTGGTGTACGTTTATAATTCACATGAACATAAACTGTAACGCCGTTGGGTGCTTAGCATAAAAATGGTTGACATTTTGCTTTTAGTGTTGACCGAATTTATGTTAAGGGCATGCATACAAAACAAATGAATTAATAAACGGAACATGCGTAACGTGAGGCTCGTACTAAACGTGTTTCGGGTGAGAAGTGAACACATTTCCCCACCCCCATTGTTTCCCAACGCCTGGACGAGAGAGGGTACATTAATAATGCCCGTGGACCAAGCGACGGCGACGTACATACTCGCATGTACGTGGGGATCTCGAAAAGCTCCCAGAAGCGACATCTACATATTTTGCTTTGAGGAGTTTGTTGTATATTTTTTCTTAAAGTTGCAATCTTTGTTAGCATTTTCAATATATTATTTTTTGACATCTCATCAAACATGAAGAAGAATATGAAAGTCTGGGCATTTACGGGGCTGACGACCGTCATAGGCTGGTTTAAGTGATCACTTTACACACGTGTAACATTCACCAATTCTACCCATTATTGACAACCAAATTCTTGGAAGTTCCATATATATGAACCAATTTCGAAACATTGTTCTTGAATCACTAGAACTTTACTAGAGACATCGATTGGTGAGATGAAAAGAAGCTTTTTATTGCGCAGAAACTTTTTTATTAGTATGTGAGGTCCGAATCCTGGATTATAATCACACACATGAGAAACGCCCGAAAATATCATTTCATTTTTATTATTTAAGCTTATAATTTGACCGGATAATTTATTTATTTTCAATAGTTTAATTTCGATAGAATTTTGGATAAGGAGCATTGATAGTTGTCCCACCGCATTCCCACATCTGATACAGAAGCATCTAGGCTTCCTGGCAGACCTTCTCTAGTTTTTATTTTTTTTATTTTAGTTTTATGAACCAAATTGTGAAAATAATAGAAAATTTAAAACAAAATTGTATCCTGATTTTACTATGAATTAACATTTAAAAGCTTTCAATATCTCTGCCATTACCAATATAAATAAACAATGAATAAGAGATAAAATGCGATTACTGTAATGAATGTGTCTCGATGCAGTAGATACAAAACAGTCGAAAACATTTAAAATATGTTTTTTGTGATTTTATCATTTATAAAAATACTTCGATTCCATACTATTTCTGTGAGCCGAAGCGGCTCATTATTAAAAAAAGACATCAAATTTTAGGGTTCGAACCAGGAAGCTCTCAACTCAAGAGTCCGCGATACTAACCACGGGACCATAACCCAATACTGCATTGTTGTTTTTTACTGCATTTTTTTATTGTTAAAACACATTGGAAATGTGTGATTTATATTTTCTTTCTTTTCCATTTAACCTTTAACTAAACTGAACCACGCCTACGCATAAATTGAAAATAAATTTAATTTGTTTTCAAAATGTGGCAACTAATTAAGAATATAACAAGAATAACATAGTGTTTATTTTACTAAACATTAATCAAATATCTAACAATAAAAAATCAATATATTTTCTAAAACAAAGTAATTGAGGAATACTTTGAAATGGGAAAAAATGGAAGAGAATTCTGAAAATACGTTTTGTTGTTCGATTAAATTTTATAAACATTTAACTTCGGTACGTTCGGGAGCTCTTCAAAAACGAAAACAGGAAAAAAGTGAAATAAAGTAGGGATGTGGAAAATCCTGGCCATAAATCTGCTTCCTTCCGTAACCTCCTGTGGGAGCGTTAGGATGGGTTCTAAATAAACAGGAACAACCTGTATACCATATACAAAATAAACAACCTCTAATATATGTATTAACCAAGAAGTTACCGATTTTATCGTGAACATATTTCAGCTGAAACATGAACAAAATAAATAAAAGTACTGTTGGTTTTAAATTTAAATTAGTTAAGTGATCACTTTACACACGTGTAACATTCACCCAGACTTCCTGTAAACACCCAGATATCTATATTTTTCGTCATCTATGTTGAGATGTCAAAAATGCAAAATAACTGAGTGGAGAAAATCCAGATTTTTTAACAAGTTTTTGGACACACTTTAATTGTTCAAAACAAAGTTTAAGTCTTATTTTATAAAGTTGTATAATATGTACCCCAAAGTGTCAAAAACGAAAATATACCCTTTTTACACACAAATAAATATACCGTAGAACGGGGCTACTTGAATTTCAATGTGTTGCTTGAGCCCAGTACATTTTTTTTTTATTTAGAACGTGATATCGATCGAAGTATCGTGACAATAAGTGTCACCTGCCAGGGAAAGAATGAATCATGTCGATACGTTCATAATTGTAAACCAAATAAAAATTTTTATATTTTTGTTTATAATGGGCTCAAGTAACACATCAAAGTTCAAATAGCCCCGTTCTATGGTACATTTTTTTCATCAATTGATGTGATAAACTTTGTGGTGATAAAAAAAACAGAGAAAAAATGCTGTTTTACGAGGTTCTGATTCAGGATACGCCCTTAACTAACTATACCCCCAAATTGTTGATATGTACATAAGTGGAGAAACCCAATTTTTTTAACAAGTATATGGACACTCTCAAAAGGTTGTGAGACTAGATATCCCCAATTTTAAATGCGGAGTGTATAAATGAGTAATTGTGAACTTCGGTATTCCGTCATGCTTGTATATTATTTATAACTGAATCGGGTTCCTCGCTTTTTCCCAGGTAGGCCAGGGACACCTGGGAGCTTCCAAAAATAAACTTTCAATTGAAAACACTCTCACTCGTTCAAAAGACATATGTTTGAGAAAGTTTACCAATTCATATAGAACCAACGAGCAAAGTTTCCCATCTCGACTTGCTTCTTTTATGCGTATTCTTAGGAAGCGAAAACTAATTTATGGTTTTGGGAAATTTGAAAACAAGGCTTTTTTAAGGCTTATAAACAAGGTTCTTGGAATGATACCAGAACAAAAACAAACACATTTTGAGTACACAACTTTGAAAGTGTTCAAATCCTTGTTTTCACAGCTGTAATAATTAATAAAATAATAATGTAAAAATAACTCCCTTATAGCCACTAGTAAATAGAGAAACACAGGTTTAAGAGCAAGAATTTGGACACCACACTCAAACGTTTGTGAATAAAGTAAGTAATCATATTATGAGTTAAGTGAAAATTTTAAATAATGTTTTCAGGCATCTCTTAGTTTGTGATATAATTCGGAAAGAATCTTGCATACATATATAAATTAGGATCTCTGATAAATAAATAAACAATTTGTTTTAAGATAACATTGAAAATCATTGTAAGATAATATTGCGTCAATACCATGTGTCCTATATGGTATATGAACATACATGTATATAATAATAAAAAAATAAACCCCCTATCCGCACCCCAATGGTGCATAGGGCACTGTGTCATAAAAACGCAGTGTTATCTTGATCGTTAACACATGAAGGAAAGGTGATCAGCCGTCCGCTTCAGGTACCAGTCCAGGGTAATATTGAATAAATATTACATGGAAAAAAATCACTTATATTTATTTGACCCCCCTGTTAATTGAACCCGGGACCTCCAGAACGGTAGCGGAGCGTGCTGACCATTACACTACATGTATATAGGAGTTCCAAAATTAGAGAAGCGTGGTTGTCAGTAGTGGATAGAATGGTGAATGTTGTATAAAGTGATCACTTAAACCAGCCTTTGACGGTCGTAAGCCCTGTAAATAGCCAGATTTCCACATCCTTCTTCATCTTTGTTGAGATGTCAATAAATTGTACACTGCTAATCTTAAAAAGCAGGATATCCGAAACATATACAAACTGATAGAAAAGAAAAATATACTCCTATGAAAATCGCAAGATTTTCTCCACAAATTCTATCTGCACTGGAATCGATATTTAGTTTAAATAACAAACACAAAGTGGAGTTGAAGTTTAGTCGAGAAAATCGAAACAAGCGTAGAAGGCAAAGTTCTAGAAGGAAAACGAAACAAACGTAGAAGATGAGAGAACTTTGCATGACAAATGCACCGACTCTTTACTAGTTTATTCCGTTTGATAAAATTGCGTTGCGCTAAACTTTGCATTTCTCGGCTACTCGAAACCCCCCACCCCCTTCAAAGGATGCAGCAGAAGTGACATCACAAACAGATGTTTTAGTGGAGAAAATATTATTAACCTTTCCCGTACTGATTAAACAAAAATTACACGTAATCTGAAGTGGGGTGCCAAAAACACCCAGTTCATATTTGTATGGAAATTGTAGTACACAGCACAGAACTCAGAGAGTCACAGATGCTACGTCCTTTCTAGCGCGCAGCCGAGCGCCGACTAATCGAGAGCAAAAAGATAAGCGAGAGGCCGGAAATCGGATCAAACAAAAGTGGAGTAATCTAATTGTCTCGCTCTCTCCTTGTAGTAATACCACATTTGTGAGAGAAAAAACATGTCGCTAGCAGACAATAAATTAACGTCTTCATTTACAAGTACAAAGAAATCTCGATACTGACTAGTTTTGCTGTTTTTATCAAATATAATATTTTTAAACATTTAACAACTTTAAATTATAAAAATAAAAAATAAAAATTCTGATATATTATTTTTGTGTTAAAAAAATATATTAAAAACAGATAAAAGTATTGTGTAAGTAGCTCTTATAATACTAAAATTATGGAATTAAAATTAATATGTGGGGGATTTCAATCCCCCTGTTCGACCCGGCCAGGTTAAGCTGTGAATTCAAACAATTTTGAACAAAGGAATACTAATCTTTGTATTTGTTGGGCTATCCAACAAGTTTGTTGAGTTTTAACCCTTTTAAAGCGCTTAAGTATTGTGTAATGCCACTTAAAAATTCTACATCATGACTATTATTGATTTTTTTTAATAAATTTGTATATTATAAAGTAAATAATGTATATTTTAAAGAAATTAAAGCAATAATGTTTATCTCGAATAGCTGTTTCAAAAATTGGAGAGCTCCATGTAATGTGATATTGCACCTTTAATGAGCATCTCGATCCATTTAAATTTTGGATATTTGATATTTGCTTACAAATTGTGAGTGCTTTCATTTGGATGGATAATTTTACAGCACAATTTATTTCTAGCGCGGAGAAATTATTTTGCGCTGGTATCTAATTAATTTACTTGAAAATCTCTCATTTCATGTTAATTTTAAATTAACAAGGAGCAGAAGTGGTTAAATTAATACTTTAAAATAATGTTTTAAAAGGATATGATATATTTTTTTAGTGGGAGTTGCATTATTATTTACCTTGCTTATTGTGTATAAGGTTTAAAGATCATTAATTGGATTTTTATCAAAGAAAATAATTTTTTAGAAAAAAATAATGTTTTTTTTCCATCCCTTCGTATAAACTTCATTTTTTAAGTTAAAACGATGTGATTAAAAAATTTAAACTTATTTCATTAATTGATTGGGTCACTTTTTAGTAAAATGTATCCATTTTTATTTATGTATGTTTTACTTAGTAAATACCACTAAATCTCAAAATCTATTGTGACACATGTTTTGATACATTCCACATCATTTACAAACACCGTATGCAAACGCGGATTGCATCGAAACACGTGTCACAATAGATTTTAATAAAAAGTGGTATTTACTTAGTAATACTAAAATTTTAAAAAAATACATTACAGTGAAAAACTGATTACATTTAATTTATTTTGTCTATTCTGGGAATCGAACTCGAGACCTAAAGTATGCCAGTCAAACATGCTAACCACTACACTACGAGGGTGGACAAAATATGCAATGTAGATGTAAAGAAATAAGAAGAGTAGTGATTGTTGCACAGTGTAAGTTAGCCGTTGTCATGTCGTAATTTCTGAGATGAATAAACTTAATATTCCCTACGTATAAAAATATAAACTTCATCTCTGTTGAGACACTCATAATATATAAAAAAATATTCACATTTTATTATCATATGTATAAAAAAAATCTAATATTAAAAAAGCATAAATACGCGTGAAAAGCCAGTATGTCATCTTTTGCAGAAATAATTTCCTTTCAGGATTTTACTGAATTTCAGGGGACTTCCGCTGAATTGTAGGCTCTATTATTACATCCGTTTACCAGTCCCGAGCGAGGGCCTTCGAAGGCTTTATTGTAGCCACAAAAGAGCGTCGGCGTCGTTTACAAAAAATATAAAACCTTTATGTTATTTTAAGGCGGTGTTGCCCCAACAATGGAGCTCTCGGAGGAATTTGAACGGAAAATACTTTACAAGGTAGGCCACTTGACGTATGGGACCCAGGTTTTGTTTGTTCCATTCCAATATAAGAGCAAAGTAAGCAAGAATAAGATCAAAAAATGCGATTGAAAAATAATTTGATAAAATAAAGAATGTACAATTTTCGAATTAAGCTTAAAACAAAAAATATACACACCATATACTTAAATAAATAAAAATTAGAAACAAAGAAATTTAATAAGAACGTCAAACTAAATTCGAGTCTGTGTAGTCTGTATACTAAGAAGCCTATAATTATATTTTAATAAAACGTTCTAACCATCACGACAATTCACCGCAGGAGTAGGCAGAGAGAATAGAACATCACACCACTCTGTCTTTGCAAACATTCTTCGCCTCTTACACATTCATGCAACTCCTCTTATAAGACTCCTAACCCGACCATTAAAACCAATAAAACTTTCTAACCATCACGCCATTAGGTAGGCAGAGAGAACAGAACGCCACACACTCTATCTATGCAAAGATTTTTCGTCTCTTCCAAATTCATGTAGCTCCTCATACAAGGCTCCTAACCGAACCAGTTAAATGTATTTGAAATATTTTATCATGCTAAGTCTTCTTCTGTTTCTATTTTTAACTACAAACTGCAGTTTTTATAAAGTCAACTGAAATGCAATACAACATTATCTGTTTTTTTGTTATTTGAAATAATGTACTGTATTCATCAATTTTCAAATATGGTAACGATCAAATAATTCATATTATTTTTTGACATCTGATCAAAGATGAAGCAGAATATGGAAGTCTGGGCATTTATGGGACTGACAACCGTCATAGGCTGGTTTAAGTGATCACTTTACACACGTGTAACATTCACCAATTCTACCCATTATCGACAACCACACTACTCAAATTCTTGGAAGTTCTATATATATAATCCAATTTTCAAACATTATTCTTGAATCACTAGAACTTCACTAGAGACATCTATTGGTGAGATGAAATGTAAATGAACCCCGTTAATGCCCAGATTCCATATTCTTCTTCATCTTTGATGAGATGTCAAAAAATAATACAAAAATAACTCCTGTAATTGGAAATAATCCAGATTTTGTGAACAAGTTTTGGACACACTCAAATTTTTGTAAATCAAATAATTCAGCAAAAGTTTATTTAAAATTTGATCGATATCACTTGTCATTTTTAGTAAAGTATCTTTTATTTCCTAAATAATGCAATTTCCACTTTTGCGACTGTTTTTGCCTAGAATTTTCTCATGAATTAAATGAAATTATAGTAACTTAAAACATAAAGAGTAAATCCACTCACGAGTAGGCATATGCTATAAAACTTAAAAAGTTGAAGCCTGAGTAGGGTCATGATAAGCGGTGTTGCATAAGCCGTAGCTAGATTTCAGAGTTACTTGGACATTAGGTAATTATTTTTTTTTTTTAAAAACACTTTAAAATGGCCTCAATTAGAGTATTATTTAGAGGATGAAAATTCACTT
Organism: Brachycentrus maculatus; assembly: GCF_059751285.1. Lineage (NCBI taxonomy): Eukaryota > Metazoa > Arthropoda > Insecta > Trichoptera > Brachycentridae > Brachycentrus > Brachycentrus maculatus. The sequence continues at coordinate 1,412,291 of NW_028280993.1, read as the reverse complement.
AATCTCTTTTAATGTTGTATGAACTTTTTATTAAATGGTCGTAATTTAAACGTATTTAGAGGATACAGGTATAAAAACCAGCACTTAGTTTAATCGTAAGCCTTCATAATTGCGTTGAAATATTCAAATTACCTGGGGTATTTAATAAATATAGGTATTATGTGTTTAATAAAATTTAATACCCTCCTAAATGCGGCCAGGGTTGGTAAGAAATAAAACCCTTATGGAATGTGACACCATCATGGGACACCCTAGCACCAAGGAGACCGAAATTAAAATCCTTATTACCGAATAAATCATTTTTAATTGAAGCGAACTGAAAGTTGAGATGAATTATCGGCCCGGCGAATAAGGGTTGAACGAAGGTACCTTTTATGACTTTTAACCCTCTAGTGCGGACCCTATTCTCTATATAGTTTACACTGTTTTTTAGATAACCTCGTAGTTTTAGAAATATTTAATTTCTCTGGGGAATGGGTTCTTTTACCATGAAAAATGTTTTTTCTTCATTTAATCGACGGATGTATGTAGGTATTATGAAGATAAAAATTATGTAAAAATTTTTTTAAACACCTTTTTTTAATTTTTTAATTTTTTTTTATTTATTTGTAAATATTCATTTGTTTGTTTATTTAAATCACAATTTAAAACCTTTTTTGCAGAGACCCACCAAGCCACCTTGTGTGTCTTGTCGATGGAGTTCTTTTTTAATAAATTTATATGGTTTATAACGATTATAACCTAATATAGACAGAAAAAAAGAGAAAAAATTAAGAATATAAACATTTTGCCTTTGTTCCATATTTCATTTTGACCTCTTCGAAATATTTTTCAATTATGACAAAATTACACGCAAATATCCACAGATGTCATTGCTTTACAAGTTACATCGTACTAACTGACAGACTTACTTCGACGTTCATTAACGTCGATACTCCTTTGAGGAAAATTCACACCGACGCGACGTTCATTTGCGACCATACAACCGGAAAGGTTTATTCGTCTGGGTTACATGTAGATATTAATTAAATTCATTAATTGATACGGCAGTCACTTTGTGTTAATATCTATGCATTTATTTAAATTTAACTTACAATTTTTTTTAATTACATTTAATACAGGACATATTTTTACACAACCATTGAAAGTTTTACATTAATATGTCTAAAATTCTTTTGCTGGAAAAGTAATAGTCATCTCAAATTATATAAATATATAAATTACTTTTTTTGACATCTCAACATAAAATGAAAAATAATATTAAAAGTGGAGAGATCCCAGATTTGTGAACAGTATTTGGACACACTCAACATGTTGTTAGTTACTATACATAAACAAAGTACGCGTATTTCATCGCTTATAAAATACACACACTAAATGCAAAATATATAATTTGACAACATTTTGAGTGTGTTCAAATACTTGTTCAGGTATCTGGATTATCTCCAATTATAGAAGTTACTTATCATACTTTTTTTTTGACATCGCATCATAGATGAAGAAGAATATGAAAGTCCGTAAAAAGTTTCTTCGTCTCATCAATATATGTTACTAGTGAAAATTCGAGTGATTCTTGTACAATGTTTCAAAATTGGAATATATATGGAACTTCTAAGAATTTGATTAGTGTGGTTGTCAATCATGGGTAGAATTGGTGAATTTTACACGTGTTTAAAGTGATAAACCAGCCTATGACAGACGTAAGCCCCGTAAATGCCCAGACTTATATATTTTTTTCATCTATGTTGAGATGTCAAAAAATAATATAAAATGACAATTATTCGCAATTGTTTTCTTAAAACGACTGGACATGAATTAAATTTAAAAAAATAAAGAATTAATAGATATTATCACAAAGTGACTGCGATATTAAATTATTAAATTGATAATTTAAATAAAATACAAGACTCATTGGGTTAACCTCTTATGACACCCGATCTAAGAAATATAGAGCGTTCCGAAGCAATTTACAACTTATTTAATTAACGCCCCAAGGACCTTATTTTCATTTCAACCTAAAACCTTTCACCCCAACAGTAACTAATTTAATATATCTAATTTGACCGAAGTCTTGTTAATTTGGTTTATTGCCGCTTGAAACACCTATTGAACTAATAAAAGAGTCCGAGAAAATTTCCTTCAGTCGGGAGTTTTGTGGAAGTGCTGACAAAGCGACAGTAACGCCTAACACATTTTCAATTAGGCAACCCGCATGAAAGAAGAGTTCTACTGATTGCGGACTACCAGGCGCAGGTAGCTTTTTTCTCCTTTTTCCTCTATTCATTGATTTTCAATCCTAGTATTTTTTTTCTTTTAATCCTAATACAAAAAAAAAACATGGATGCTGTTTTAAGGAATTTAAAGGATGTACCTATTACATGTAATCATTAAAGTACAGTATTGAAATATGAAAATTCAGAGCCACCTAAAATTTACATTATGACATCTCAGCAAAGATGAAGAAGAATATGGAAGTCTGGGTATTTACAGGACTTATAATCTTTCATAAGCTGATGAAAGTGATTGCTTTACAAACGTGTTACATTCATCATTCTACCCATGAATGACAAACACGCTACTCATTTTTTTGTAACTTATACATATGGCATCCATGATTGGTTTAAAAATGCTTTTATTTAGCAGAGACTCTTTTATTTGAATGTACGCAACATCGTAACCGAATTATTTTACATACTGGGAGACGCCTGAAAAATTCTTTATAATTTTTATGCACCCTATAATTTGACCAGTAATTTTATCACAAAATTTTTTATGCAATATGTGACCAATTTTTTTATATAAAAACAAAAATTTTACATTTATGCAGAAACATTACGCAAATAAACATGAAAACTTTTAAATAATTATTCAAGTGTCAATAACTAGACTATTTACCCCACATCTAATAAGAGCTTGTATTTTTTACACATCGCTCACTCCTTTCGAGAACGTCATAAATCAAAAATCGTCAATTTTCAGTTGTGCGTGTTTTCGGAATGCCCAGAAAATGTACTATATCCCAGCAAAAGAGACATTTTTTAACTAAATATTTACCCGCTACAGGACAGAAAGTGCTATTTTTGCATTTGGAAGAATAGGTATTGTGTAATTATTTGTTCAAATATACTAAATATTTCTCAAATGAAGAAAAAACCTTCCGGTTTTACCTAAAAAGATCTGTTGCACAGTAGAAAGTTCAGTAACTGGCTTGATATTTAGTTTTAATACATTGTATTATATTTTTAAACCTTAAAAACGTTCTCCTGAAAAATAAAGTTTGTTGATATATGACGTTGTTGAAAGGAGTGAGCGACATAGGTTATGTTTTTTAGCTATATTTTTTACTTTCGCCACTATTCAATATTTCCCCACCCACTTGATATTCGACGGCCAAAATATGTGGCCAAATAACCGTAAATTACCAAACAAATCTCATTTTTGTTTTTGATTCAACCCTCTTTGAAATTTCCAAACATATATCATTACCATACTTGTGTCGCTTGCGCAGATGACCAGACGTTTGGGGGTTGGGGCGTAGTGGACCCCTGCGGTGTGACGGACCCCCAGGGTGGCCATGATCCTCCGGACCCCTCTGGACCCCAAAACAGGGTGACCAAGTTTCCGACAAGAACAGAACCGCAATACTTTGAAACTTTCTTGCGGTCTATAAATTACTTAACAAGCCGAAAAGTTTTCGACAATGAACGGATAGAATTTATATACGTACCTATTGAATAAGTTTTTAATTTAAATAATTTAATGCGTATATGAATTAATTAATTGTTTATTTCATCCCACAAAACATTACGATTTCCAATTTACGAAAAAGTGTCTTAACTGGATTTTCCGAGCCGGGGGCACATTTTACGAAACTATTTTGATGAATGATTGTTAACAACATTTTGGGTATATCCAAATTCTATTTTATAAATACAGAATTTGTGAACAACGCCGCCAAGTTATGTTATGGTCAGTACGCTCGGCTACCGTTCTGGAGGTCCCGGGCTCGATTCCCAAGGGGGGTAAAATAAATATAAGTGGTTTTTTCACTGTCATGTTTATTCAATATTACCCTGGACTGGTACCTGAAGCGGAGGGCTGATCACTTTTCCTTCGTGTGTTAATGATCAAGATAAAACTGCTTTTATATTATGCAGAGCCCTATGCACCATTGGGGTGCTGATAAGGGTTTGAAAAAAAACGAATGAATTTGTGAATAAGGATTTGGAGCAAAGTCAAAATGTTGTGGATGAAATAAAATAACTGACTAACCATGACGCAGCGCCGTTTTCCCGTAGGGAAAGGCAGAGAGAGTAGAAAGCCACACCAATCTCTCTTTGCAAACAATCTTCGCCTTTTCCACATTCAAGCGTCTTCTCGTACTTGTCAGCCAAATATTCCGACTCTTGACCTGTCACTTTCAATTATTCGACATAATTGATCTCACGCAATTTTCCTCGGCCTTCCTCTGCTTTTATTACCAACTATATTCAAAACATAAATTTGTTTCACTGTTCTTTCTTCAATCATTCAATTCACATGCCCAAACCTTTCTTAATTTTATCGATAATGCTTATCTTTATAATGCTTAGCCTTACATTCCTTCCTTATACCACCATTCGAAAATCTATCATACATCGTTTTGTACATTCTTCATCCGTACATTTAATTTCAAGTTATTTAATACATAAATATTTTATCATTCCTGTTATATTTCATTTTAATTGCAAGGGGTTTAAATTTCATCAAATATGGTGGAAGATTCACTAATGCAAATGCTTCATGCAAACATATATGTAATAGTACTAAAACTAACAAACCATGTTCACGATACCATAACGCCATGAAGGCAACCATACGAGCTCTAACGTGGCTGCGAAGGTATCCCATTCGCCATTAAATTTCGCCACTTCTGGCGGGAAATATTTCGGCGAAACGTAGTTCTGCTGTTGCAACACTGTAATTGTCGGCCATTTGTTTGTTGGCAACATTAACGAGATGGCTCTCCTGGCCATTATAATTATCATATTACTAATGGGCGAAAGTTGTTCATAAAATTCAATATGTTAACTGTCCGCCTTTGTCCGCCTCCGTAGTGTAATGGTCAGCACGCTCGGCCACCGTTCTGGAGGTCCCGGGTTCGATTCCCAAGGGGGGTATTATAAATGTAAGTGATTTTTTCACTGTAATATTTATTCAATATTATAACCCTAGACTGGTACCTGAAGCGGAGGGCTGATCACCTTTCCTTCATGTGTAAACGATCAAGATAACACTGCGTTTATATGACGCAGTGCCCTATGCATCATTGGGGCGTGGATAAGGGTTTTATTATGTTAATTTCATAACCATCGCACATTTACCTCTGTTTGTTTTTATTTTATTATCAGCATCTAATAATACATTTGTCAGCCTTAGCCGTGCGTTTAGCTACCATGCTGAACTGGATGTTACAGGTTTAATTCACAGGGAGGTCAAAATTAGTATAAGTACTTATTTATTTTTTTACAAAAATGTTGATAATATTAGTAACACATGTTGTGCTAAATATTTGTGTAGTTTTTTTACATGCTTTGGTAGTGATTGTCCTGACGAAGAGACGGGTACGTCTCGAAACCGGTAGACATAAAAATCTCGGTTAGTGGTTATATACTAATATTATTAAAGTTTTAGTAAAAAAAAAGTACTCTTGTACTAATTTTGACCTCGTTTGAAGGAAAAATGACTAACCATAAAGTAAATGCTTTAAATATGAATGATATAGAGAATATTAGTATTAGAGACTTTGTAAATACCGGTATTTCTTAAAATCTATTGTGACACGCGTTTCGATGCATTCCGCATCACTTTCATACGTTGTTTGAAAATGGTGCGAAATGCATCGAAACACGTAATACAATCGATTTTAAGACAAAATGGTAATTTACCAAGTAAAACTTAAATTTGAAATGGACCGATTCCCAATGGAGTCAAATAAAATAAAAGTGGTTTTTCACAAAGTTATTCGTAAATATTACCTAAGGGCTATCATTTCTCCTTCGTGTATTTAAAGTTCAAGATAACACTGCTTATATATAATGCAACCCTTTATCTTACAGACCTTTGAGTGATTTGTTTTAAAAACTTAATTTTGCATTATTATTTTTATATTTTGTTTCAATATCTTCTTCAAACATTATTACGATATGATATTAGGTTTTTTTTTATGTAGGTACTTGATTTCTTGGTGAAACTGTATTTTGTATAATAAAACAACAACTACATATTTAGTTATTTCTACATATATTTTATAGTGACAAGATTTCAATAAAATACATTTGGTAAAAACTATGAAGTTTTTATTTTATTACATATTTAATTATTTTAAGGCCTTATCGCAAAAAACCTTTTAGGAATGGTTGCGTTTTCCCTCATTTTTCCGCACCGAAGATAATTTCGTAAATGCCTTTATACAAATTGCTTAAATTCATCCCTTAAATATGACATTTACGCCTGAGCCGTATAAACTTTAGGGTTTAATGTCGTTAAAACGCTTAAATTTTACGAGAGCTCTTCATCCTGAAGACCACTCGCTCGTCATTCCACGTTGACATTTAAAAGGTAAATAATAAAAATATGTGTCTACAAAACCACCCTCCGTTAGGGTGATTAAACTAATGTACCGCCGTTCCACCCTAACCGCTCATTATCTGCCAAAATGATACTTAAAACACTTCATGCGGTTATGTGTTCCGTGAAAATTGAGAGGTTTAGAATTCGTACTTGGGAAATGATAATAAATACATCACACTCTTCTCATATTTTTGATATCTCAACATAAATAAAGAAGAATATGGAGTTCTGGATATTTACAGGAAGAGTTCTTTAAGGTGGTATGGACATGTGGAGCGAATGGATAACTAGAGAATGACTGAGAAAATATATGTATCGAATGTGAGCTGAAAACAGAACAGGGACGGCCGAAAAAGACTTGGCATGATCAGATCAATCAGAACCTAAAATCTGGTGGTATCAAAAGTCTGTACGGTATGTACGACTAGATGTATGGATGTGAAGGAGGCGTGAAGTGTATGTCAGGACAGAAGAGTGTGGCGTTCCATCCTTCCTACATACCCCTGCGGGGTAACGGTATGGTAGTAGTAGTATAGTAAACGTCATGGTAGTTGTAGTATTTACAAAGCTCTGTCATAGGTTGGTTGAGTAATCACTTTACACACGCACAATATTCACCATTCTGTCCATGATTAAGGTCACGTAATTAATACCCCGCAACTTAATTTTCTTTAAACCCATGTAACCTTTAATGTAATTGATTTTTTTCTTAAAACACTGTTTTTTGTATTGAATTAATAAGTTTTTCTTCGAAATAAATATGTATATGGTTCTGAAAAGAAAGAAAGATGTATTTATATATATATATATATATATATATATATATATATATATATATATATATATATATATATATATATATATATATATATATATATATATATATATATATATATATATATATTCTAAAAACTAAAATTGTGTGTGGAGACACGTTTGACACCTCGAGCAGACGATCGCTTTCTGAATTAAATGTTTGCGAGTTCCTCCTTAACATCCACACACTAGTCAAATTTTTGGAAGTCATACATATACGATCAATCTCATGACATTCCATGACCTCACAGCAGCCATCTATGATTAAGTTTAGAAAACCTCTTCTTCTTCGTTTTACCAAATACTTGAAAGCGGTCAGGTCAGGAGTCGGAATAAACGAAAGGTATGTATATATTAATGATATATACCTAATGCGCTAACCGCTAAACTACGTCCATATACAGATGCACTAACCGCTACACTACGTCCGCCTCCGTAGCGTGTAGCAGTTAGCGCATCTGGCTACCGTGCTGGAGGTCCCGGGTTCGATTCCCAGGAGGGTCAAAATAAATATGCGTGGTTTTCACTTTCATATTTATTTAATATCACCCTGAACTAGTTACCTGAAACGCAGGGCTGATCACCTTACCTTCGTGCAACTAACGACCAAGATAACACTGCGTCGACATGATGCAGTGCCCTACGCACCATTGGGGTGCAAATGAGGTTTGAAGAAGATATATGCATGAAAATACTCGAAAACAGGTGAAGATTGTTTGAAAATACAAATTGGTGTGGCGTTCTTTTCTCTCTGCCTACCTCTACAAAGACGCAGCATGATGGTTAGTTAGTTAGGTAGTTTAATTTTGCGTCCACTCAAAAAAGTAATGATTAATTTCAAAGTGAACTTTTTTTGCATAAAATAAGATTAACGACGCTCACAAACTTCCTGCCACTCTTTTACTTAGACCTCCGTTATTACTCTCCCTTCGTTTAGCACCTGCACCTAACTTCAAGAAAGTCGTCAGAGGCACTTCATATTTACAACTTTGTAGCCATAAAGTTTAATGGGGCACTCGACAAATTGTCTCCCGGGTAGGTACTGCACCGCCTACTTGACACCGAGTATCAAGCCTCGATCACCTGGCAACACCGGGCGTCGCTGTCAGCGGGGAATGGCGGGAACTTGAATTCACCTAGGCCGCCATATTGGCTGACGCAATTAGAATAGAGAATTTTAATAAGCAGTGAAGTTTTCTCACTTGCAGAAGATCAATCGCAACTTAGTTTATAAAAATGCTTAGCAAGAGCAGATCTGTCAGAAAGCCTAGATGCTTCTGTATCAGATCTGGGCATGCGGTGGGACAGCTTTCAATATATATGCAGAAGATCAATAGAAAAAGAAACACAATATTTAAAAAAAAAAAAAAAATTATATCACCCACAATAATAAGTGAAAGTCCCTCTCTAATTACAAGAGCGTAGACTCTTTATTGGAGAGAGCAGTGTAATTAATTTTAAGATTGTAAAGTAGAAATGTATGGAAAATTAGTTGATAATTAAAAAAAAACTAAATACAAATATTTAAAAATAACTTAAGCATGTTTTACTAACTTCACAATATACATCACTATGTTTCCATGTTTTACATTGCTTTTATTTGTGAATCTCATAATCTTGAGAGAATAGAACGCCACACCTATCCATCTTTGCAAACAATCTTCGCATCTTCCATATTCATGCATATCCTCATACATACGCAACGACTTTTTTTTTTTAAATGGATATAACCATAAATAAACAAAAACATAACCTAAGAATATCGTCATAATAAAACTTCATTATTTAATTATTTGATTCGGCATTTTTTGTGGTAATATGTATCCATTATCAATATTTCAAAAAAATTACTTGGTAAATACCGCTATCTTAAAATCTATAATCACACTTGTTTCGATGCATTTCAGCAACATACGATGTTTAAGAGAGTAATGCGAAATGCATCGAAACACGTGTGTGTCAGAATAGATTTTGAGAAATAGTTATAATTACCGAGTAAAATTAAATTTTAAAATAATATTATCATACATCGCTTTTTTATCAGATGAATCGGTAAAATTGATAATGTTAAAAAAAAAACAGTGAGGTTTTTATTAGCAGTCCATACATTTAAATAAATTAAAAAAAGGTAACCCTTTTAGCAAATTCAAAATCGTTTTCTCAAAAATATTCGTGATGTTTTAATGTGTGTAAATTATATATTCAATGATACTCTACCTCGATGAATATTAATTTTCCTGAATATTTCATGAATAATTTTCACTTAACGTCGGCGTCGCTCCATTCAGTAAACTTAGTGGAATGGAGAAGTCATTTACATTTTTCAACATTGCGGAAATTCGTAAAATAAGTACTATGATACTAAAAAAAACATTCTAAGTTTATACGAAGTTGATATTATAAGATTCAAGTTTTGTACTGACATTTCTTGGTGGACTGCATTTTGGACTGCATTTTATACGTATGGTAAAACAACTACAATAGTTTTTCCTCTTTTATTTTATTTACAACATTTTGAGTGTGTCCAACTACTTGTTCACGTATCTGGATTATCTCCAATTAAAGGAGTTATTTTTCATATTGTTTTTTTGACATCTTAACATAGATGAAGAAGAATATGGAGGTCTGAAGATTTACGGGGCTTACGACCATCTTCATAAAGATCACCAAAATATATATATTTTTTTTAAAGTTATTCAAATACAAAATCGAATGATTAATTTTGCGCCACTCTGATTCTGTTTGTATATTGCAGCTATCTAGTTTACAAATGTCAAATATGATTGACGTAGGACGCCATTTGTAAAATTATAGCATTTTCCTATAGGGTGATCAATTTCGTGCCACCATTGTACCATCAGTGTACCACTGTATAATTTTTTCAACAAATTTATTATGATAATCCCAAAAACTACGCATATTTTATGTATAATTTATATTTGAACCAATAGTTCTGTGATTTGCCATTTTATAATTATGTCCGCCTCCGTAGTGTAATGATCAGCATGCTTGGCTACCGTTCTGGAGGTCCCGGGTTCGATTCCCAAGGGGGGTAAAATAAATATCAGTGATTTTTTCACTGTCATATTTATTCAATTTTACCCTGGACTGGTACCTGAAGCGGAGGGCTGATCACCTTTCCTTCATGAGTAAACGATCAAGATAACACTGCGTTTATATGAAGCAGTGCCCTATGCACCATTGGGGTGCGGATAAGGGTTTTATATTTTTATTATTATAATTAAAAATAACTATGATTAAAAATCACTATAAATATTTTATTATGATTTCATTATAAAGTCAACCGGTTTCGAAGCTAACCCTTTCTTTTTGAAGACTGATTAATACTTAATAATTAATATGGAAAAAGAGGCGGTTAACTTCGAAACCGGTAGACATTATATTTAAGTTAAAAAACATATTTATAGTGATTTTAAAACAAAGCATATTTTATGTTTTTAGTACTAAGTACACTTTAGTCTCCCCATATATTTACATAATTTGAACATCCATAAAGTTTCGAACGCATCAATATTTTTACTTTATGGTTTATAGTGAGTCGGTACCCTAATAAAAGTTAACAAAAATACAAATGTCCACTTTCCCCGGTCATCTGATGTTTGGGGATATTAACATATCCGAGGGAAGCGTATGTTTTACTGCATATGAAATGTAGATTTTCACAAATCCGTAGCAGCTTTACCAGAAAGCCTCCATTCTCAGAGGTACGCATGCCGTATTATTATCAAATAGCATCTTTATTTTTTTATGGAGAAAAACAAAAAATGCTGTGATGCTTCTGTCAGATAATCCTATATGCCATTTATAAAGAAAAATTCCCTCACTTATGTGATATTCAACTATTGAAAAAGCGTATTACCATACCTAACTAAACCTACCTATAAAAAACGATATACCTATAATTTTAAAAATCTAACATATCTAATTTAATACGGTGTTAATTTCTAAGCGTTCTTAAGGCGATTTCGCACAAAAACGACGTTTTATAAATTGGCCATATTTGTTATTTTTACCATTGTAATAAATTTACAAGGTTGTAAAGGAATATGGAAAGACAGATGGGAGTCAACATCCCAAGAGCGACATGCGGAGACACAAACAGATCCCTAGGATCTACAAAAATAAGAAGAAGAACAAGTAAAGGAATAACTCACAAAGATCATGCATATTTTAAAATCTAGGTGCAGGTGAAATAGTATTAAAATGAAAATTCAATTTTAAAAAATCATTTTTAATTTAAATTTTATTTGGTAAAAACCACTATTTCTTAAAATCTTTTTTGGCACGTGTTTCAATGCATTCCGCATCATTTTCAGACACCGTATGTGAAGCTAATTCTAAATTTTAGAGTTGGGTCCTTGGGACGTTGAAGGCTGAAGAGGGGGTAGAAGCGGTTACTTATTTTTATTTTTATTTATTATTATTTTACAAACTAACCATTACGCCGCTTCTTCTTAGGGAAAGGTAGATAAAATAAAATGCCATTCCGTCTTTGCAAACAATCTTCGCCTCTTCCACATCCATGCATCTCCTCATACATACCTGCCGATCATTCCGACTCCTCAACATCCCAACTCAAACATCCAAAGTTTTCTTCGGTGTACCTTTGCATCTATTTCCAACTACATCCGCTTCACAAATGTATTTTACTGTTCTTTCTTAACTCATTCATTCCAAGTGCCCAAATCATCTCAACAAACCTTTTTTAACTTCATCGATAATGCTCATCTCAGTCTTGCATTCTTTCTTTTTATCACCATTCATCATGATGCCACGATTACATTATAATTTGAAATATCTTTAAGTTGCGATATTTTCAACAATTTACATCCAATGATTAAAGAAAACACTTGTTTTTTACCACTTGAATTTTATTATAGACTACATGTTTCAGAAGTTAAACTTCCATCATTCAGGTCTGTATTATAACTAAAATATAAAATATAAAATTGTTCTATAAATAAGGAAATGGGAAAGTAAGGGGAAGGGGTTAGTCAAGGGGCGGAGTTTGAAAACAAAGGAAAAATGGAAAGCAAAGGTGAAGAATTTTGAAACAATATATTATTTAATAAATTATTATTAGAATTTAGGTTTTTTTTTTATTTCTAAATTTTCAAGATAATTCATAATTTGGCCTTTATATGGAACAAGGTGTAATAATTTAAATTTATGAGAGTGAAATGAGTGATTAGTATCTATTATGTGATTTGCAAATTCCGAAAAATAATTACTAACAAGACCGCTATGATGTTCTTTAATTGTAATCTTTAAATTTCTCGCAGCTTTGCCAATATATTTTTTATCACTATCTCCACACGAAATTTCATAAACACCCCTTTTTTGTAATAAATCAATTTTAGATTTTGAGTATTCGAGGATTTTATGTAAATTATTATTTATAGAACAATTTTATATTTTATATTTTAGTTATTACACAGACCTGAATGATGGAAGTTTAACTTCTGAAACATGTAGTCTATAATAAAACTCAAGTGGTAAAAAACAAGTGTTTTCTTTAATCATTGTAACATGTCTTACCACAAAGTTAATGCCGAAACAATAAATAAAATTTACATCCATTTGGTGTATGTATATGCCGACACTGGCTGAAGTTTTAGCATAAAAAATGCACTTAATTTAAATAAAATGTTACATAAAAAGTAGCACTATAAAATTGGGAAGAAAAATCTGAAACATTAAGGCCCGAACCATCCACTTTGAATACATGAATATTTGGCGTCATAAAAACAGTAAATAGCCATTTTTATTCGCAAACGGGGGTTGGGGATTGCGGTTTCACCCAAACCGGATAGCAACATTTCATAATATTCACGCCTGTTAAGGATAAATCTACACTATAAAATATTACATTTCATGAAAGGAGTGAAAGTTTTTTTTTAATTTAGCGTATTAGTTTGATATTATCGAATAAAATAAAAGAGATGTTTTTGTATATATGAAACGAATGAGTAAAGAAAAGATAGTTAAACAAATTTATGATGCGAAAGTGGTGGGTAACACAGTAAGATCGAAGAAAGCTTGGTATGTTGTTACATTTATGTAGAGGAAGCGAAGATTGTTTGCAAAGACAGATTGGTGTTGCGTTCTATTCTCTCTGCCTAGTGATTGATTAGTTAAGTTAGTTAGGAAGAAACCGTAGTGAGAGCACCTTATCATTATTTCTTTTTTTTTTGACGGGTTTTTACATTTTGCGGGGTTGACGACCGTCATACGCTGGTTTAAGTGATCACTTTAGACACGTGTAATATTCACCAATTCTACCCATTATCAACAACCACACTACTCAAATTCTTGGAAGTTCTATATATATGAACCAATTTTGAAACATTGTTATTGAATCACTAAAACCTCACTAGAGACACTATTGGTGAGATGAAAAGAAGCTTTTTATTGAGCAGAAACTCTTTTATTAGTATGTGAGGTCCGAATCCTGGATTATAATTACATACATGAGAAACGCCAGAAAATTTTTGCTTATAATTTGACCAGTTAATTTTTTACAACATTTTCAGTGTGTCCAAATACTTGTTCACAAATCTGGATTATCTCCAATTATGGGAGTTATTTTACATATTATCCGTAGACTTACTTATTTTTTTATCATTCTTCTTCATCTTTGATGAGATGTTAAAAAAAATAATATGAAAAATAGCTCCCATAATTGGAGATAATTCAGATTTGAGAACAAGTATTTGGACCCAATAAAAATTTGCAATTATGTTTTTTATGAAATAAATATATCCATAATTTATAAAATAAATACCCTATTTAAAATGAACAAACGTCGTCAGTTTCAACAAGATGTGACTATAAGAAATATGCAAATTAACTTGTTTGATAAAATTAAGATAACGTAACAGTATATTTAGCAACATCAGGCGGTTAGCAGAACCCGGTATGATATGCTAATATCCGCTGGTATTGCTTTTAACTGTCTAAAGTATGAAGCGGAACGTCGAAACAGACTAAATAGGGGAGGGTTTCAGGATAATACTGAATGGTAGCAGTCAGTTGCAGTTTGCACACAGTACACTCGGAACTTGCATACTAAATTGTGAAATCAGGAGGACTCCGACGTGCATAAACTTCTAATATTTTAATGCATGCAGATAAATTCCACAATCTTTTCATAAATTAATGAGTTAACCCTCTCGTACATTTTTTTAAATAAGAAAAATCTCGTAAGGGGAATTCATGCAGATAATTAGACACAAAAGAAAAATATTAATATTTAATTTTAAGTCAAAAATCTTGGGGTACTTTATATATTTGTGGAATTCATGCAGAAAGTTAGACACAAAAAAAAAAATTTAATATGAAGTCAATATTTTTAGGATATTTTATTTATTTTTAGAAAATCACTAAAACTGACATACAAAACTGTAAATAATCTCATAATTTTTTGTTTAAAGGTCATATAAGAGTTTCCTAGTATATGGAAGTTAAGCATGGAGTTGGCAATAGAATGATGGGAGTTGATTGAATGTAGTCGAAATGCGATCTCTTAGGCTTATGTGCGATAAAATGATGTATGAAAGATGTTTGAATCGTGAAATAAGGAACGAATGCAAGCTTAGATAAGCATTATAGATGAAATCAGGAAAGATGTGTTGAGATGGTTTGGATATGTGGAATGAATGAGTGAGGAAAGAAAAGCATAAATAATATATGAGGCGAATGTACAATAGATGGAAATAGGAGCCGAAGAAGACCAATTAAGTAGTTCAAATTGATAACAGTCTTCTTAGACAGTAGTAAGGTCAGGAGTCAAAATACTCGGCGGGTATGTATGAAAAGATGCATGAATGTGGGAGAGGCGAAGATTGTTTGCAAAAACAGAGTAGTGTGGTATTCTATTCTCTCTGTCAATCCCCGCGGGGAAGCTACATGATGGTTAATACGTTTTTATTCTCTTCTAAAGTAACCTAGTTGTTTTCATTACACTTGTATGTATTTGGACTCCCTGGAGATCGACCCGTAACAACTTGTACGGTAGACAAACTCGCTAACTGTAAAGGTGGTCTAACACTTTACCAAAACAAATATAAATTAGACGTCACTTCTTTAACCCTTGACTACGGGACTTCGTATTTTAAAATGAGATTATCGTAAAATTTACGACGATAAGAAAAACTCAAATTTTACCAAAATATTTTAAAATAAGTGTAACATGTTTTTTGAAAACTTTATGTAAAATTTTCTTCTGTGCGTGTCATGTCAAGTCCCCTTGATGTCGAATATCACTTGAAAGTAATTGTCCTTGTCTTGAGCAGCCCTAAATAGCGCCTCGAAGGTTCTGATCCCCGTCCAATGTCGTATATTCCGGAGCCAGGAGATCTGCCTTCTGCCCACACCTCGTCGACTGTATTTTGCCTTTTATGATTAGGTGCAATAGCTCGTACTTCTCTCCTCTTAGCACATGCCCTAAATAGGATGCCTTCTGGACCTCGATATCAATCAGCAACTGTCTCCCTGCTCTTGCTCTTTGGAGCTCATTTGCGTTGCTGACCATATCGGTCCATGGAATCCGTAGCATTGTACGATTGCCTCTAACCGGTTCAAAGTGCTGATCTTGAGGGTTCACGATTCAGATTATAAAATACGATCATAAAATATTGGTAAAAATTCAGATATATGCTAGTTGTCACAAAATTCTTTACATGTGTTGCTTCGGTGATCCCAAATTGAATGTCTGACGTTTACGAATTTTTATATCACGAATGTCCCGTAAAGCTGAGTTAAAGGAAATACGGAGCATGAACAAATTGTTACAATCCAGTAAGAAACAACAGTGTTAGTATTGTGTCACTTATGTGATATTTGTAACCATGCCTCTTTGTGTATTTCTTTGTAAGATTTTTTCATTATTTATATACGTTACCATTAAATGATACCGTGACAAGGAAATTGCTGGGTTAGTTTTGTGTTAAGTGTCATAACAACTCAGAATATCATTTATATGTTTATCTTATCTATGAATGGTGGAGTTGGCAAAAGAAGGATGAAATTAGACTGAATGCAGTCAAATTGCAATCACTCAAACGAATGTGCAGAAAACGATGAACAATAGATGTTCGAATGGTGAAATAAGGAAAAAATGCAAATGTGAGATAAGCATTATCGATAAAAATTAAGATAAAAGAAAGATGTGTTGAGATGGTTTGGACATGTGGAAGGAACGATTGAGGAAAGACCGATAAAAAAATTATGAAGCGAATGTCGTTAAGAAAGAAGCAAGATAAGACCGAGAAAAACTTGGCATGATCACATATGTCAAATACTTGTACGAATAAGGAGATTCATGAATGTGGAAGAAGCGAAGAATATTTGCAAAGATAGAGTGGTGTGGCGATCTTTTCTCTCGGCCTACCCCTGCGGCGAAGCAGCGTAATGGATAGTTAGTTAGTTCTAATCTTTGTCATACGTGTTATTATATAGTATAATAAAACAAGTGTTTTATGTCCGTCGTAAATTTTACGAATCTCCTGTAATCTATGGTTAAATTAAGTTACTTATGCTTAATTAAAACACAAAGTAAACCTCAGCGAAAAAAGTTTAGTTTTGTTCCTCAGCTATCTGGATTTCGCTTAGTCTCTGTTTGCCTTAACTAGAGTTCCTTCCTCCGATTTAATTCCAGACCATTTACGACCCGTGACGTTTTTACACGGTTCTGTGGGATGAGTTTTAAATCGCAACCTTCAGCAGATGTTTCAAGTTGTATGGAAAACTTGGCTACCCTATAACTTTGCCAGATAATTACTGGAGAAAAGTTGTACGTGGATTGGGAGGAGACCCGGAGATAATGAAGAAGTTGATCTGTTGAAGTGCATTTACAGAAAACTGCTTTATCGAGTTGGCTAAAAAGTTTAGTGATTTACACACATTGTAATATGTATGTTATTCTTAAGGAAGATGCGTTTTGTATAGGAATGTGCAGAAATAAATGCAGACTCGTCACTTATATTCTTTGCTTTCTTCAAGCCAATACAATAATGAGTGTAATAAAAGAAAAAGAGACCAACTAAAATATTATATACAACATTTTTAGTGTGTCCAAATACTTGTTCACAAAATCTGGATTATCTCCAATTACAGGAGTTATTTTTATATTATTTTTTGACATCTCATCAAAGATGAAGAAGAATATGGAAGTCTGGGCATTTACGGGGCTGACGACCGTCTTAACCGACTTAAACCAACCTATGACGAATTTGTAAGCCCTGTTATTACCAAGAAATTCATCTTCATCTTTGTTGAGATGTCCACATTAGGAGATTTAAGGATTTGAACAAAAGAATATCCAACATATCGTAGTCATACAGGAGAAAGTGACCAAGTGCATTGTTTAACAAAAACGTGATCATTGACTATTTGACATCTTACTAGCTTAATATTGCCCTGAAAAAATCCCAAAGGATTTTAAACCTGTAAGTATAATAAATTGACTTGTTAAAAGTGACTTACTGAATTGGTGTTTATGTTCTTGCCAAGCAAAAGAGACTTTAATGGCCCTCCTGAACATTTTACGTTTTGGTAGTTGGTCACTTTCTCCTGTACGACTACGATATGTTTAATACATGTCAGGTAAAATACGTTTTCCATTGAGGGCTAGGTAAGAATCCAAATAAAATATAAAACGTAAACATAACGAAACCGGTAGTCACGAATAGGATAAAATAACAACTGTGTATTTTTTTCCACATGAATTTTATTTGACCAGTAACTGAGTTTCGTCGTACCCGACATCATCAGACTGGTCTAGTTGAAACCCGGTTGCTGGTCAAATAAAATTCATGTGCATAAAATTACATAGTTGTTATTTTATTATATAAAATATATAAAACTTTAACTAAATAAACTTCCAATCAAATAAAGTAAACATCCAGACTTCCATTTGAGATGTCGAAATCAAAAAGGTAATTGAAAATGTTTCATTCTTCTGTGCGACGAAAATGCATATTCTTTCTATGCTAACCATGATCGGACGAATGCAGTAGAGCAAGGACTTCACACCCCTAGATAGGGGAAGATTTGCATACTACATATATCTTCCCGGGCACGTATAGGTACATCTAGTACCTACACCCTGCGCTCCTGATCTCTTAAACTTCTCACAGAAGACAATGCAATATTATTTAAGAGAAACTTTCCATTATTACACTAGCGTGATAAATGTATATTTTATTCTGAATAATAACAAAAGTTATATAATTTATATTTGAATCGCTAACTTTGTGATTTTCCATTTTATAATTAAAATGTTACTTTGTTTTAAAATCATTATAAATATTTTATTATAACTTAATTATAATGTGTACCGGTTTCGAAGCTAACCGCTTCTTTATCAACACTGATTAATAGTATTAATCAATCTTGATAAAGAAGCGGTTAACTTCGAAACCGGTAGACATTATAATTAAGTTATAAAAATATTTATGGTGATATTAAAACAAAGTTACATTTTAATTATATAAACAAAAGTTCTTTATATTTTTTCTCTTTCTTTTTTTTACACACAAACAAAGATGCATATAAAAATAACATACTCTAGGTCCGCCTCCGTAGTGTAACAATTTTCTATCATTATTCTTTTAACCCTAATCGGTACTAATGGTGCATAGGGCGCTGCATCATATCGACGCAGAGTTACATTGATCGTTAATTGCAAGAAGGCACGGTGATCAGTCCTGCGCTTCAGGCGAGAGAGTGAAAATTATTTATATTTATTTTAACACCCCCTGGATATCGAACCCGAGACCTCCAGCATGACAGCCGAACTTTTATTATAATATAGCACGGAAAAACTTAGTGAGGGGACATTATTGTAATTTATAACTAAGATATGATAAAAGTTTAATAAAAATTATGGTATGATAAAAAAACTATGGTAAAACTAAAAATTAATAAAAATTATGGAATGATAAAAAAAATATTAAATTCACAATATTCATAATATTTTTAAAACACCATCCATTCTCAAAGCGGTCACCGCACGCCTCTTATATATAACATATGTTGATATATCGATAAAAATCTCGTTACAGAATTCAGTTATACAAAATTTCATTGTTTGAGTTCCAGATTAATCCTTTGTTTTGAAAGTTTTGGGTCCTAGTGATCAAATTAAACATTCAGAAGATATGAACACGAGTGTAAAGTTTCACATCGACTTCACTTGAACCCTTCCTCCGCCTTTCTAGATACAGCATCCTTCCCGCCTGGCCAGAGTAAGTGATCTGGAAGGTTTTGGAACACCCATACACGCGAAATCACTTTTGCGTAATACATTGTTCGATCGTGTTTCTAGAACAGTCTACGTCGTAAGAACTAACAGTTTTGGTATTATATACCCAGATATTAAAACATTATATGTTGATAGTATCATTCAAATAAGAACAAAGTCGGGTTGTGGTCACGTGGTTAGTGTCGCGGACTCTTTGAGTCAAAGTTTCTCGGTTCGAACCCACTCTACCACAATTTGATACGTATTTCTATAATAATAATAAGCCGTTTAGTCTTACAGAAATAGTATGAAATTGAGGTATTTTTGTAAATGATAAAAAACATTCGTTGTTCAGTTTGAGTAATACAACTTATAAACTCAACTTCGCGACTACCGGTTTCAGAAATTAACATTCCATCATCAGGTTAACTGTAGACTAAAATGGTTATTCTGAAACCGGTATTTGTGTCTTATTGCACAAAGTGAACGATCAATGATGAGGAGAGTGTTATATTACCAAACCATAAAGTTAATAATGCTTTTGATATACAAACTAACATATGCATTTGTATGTATGTAGGTATGTATGCATACATCAGGAGAGCTCAGTTACTATTTTAAGAAAAGATGCTGATTAATAAATAAAATATGGAGGATAACACAAAAGATACCTAGAATTGCCTACAATTTTCACCCATGAATTACATGAAATTATAGTAACTTTAAACATAAAGAGTGAATCCTATCACGAGTAGGCATAGGCTATGAAACTTCAAAAGTTGAAGCCTGAGTAGGGTCACTTGGACGTTAGGTTATTAAAAAAAATATACAAAAGACAGCACGCGTTTAAAACATAATGACAGTTTTAAGGCAGTCTTAATAATTAAGATTGAATCCCCTGTATTTTATTTATCCTTTGTAGTTGATTACCTGTCTCTTTTGTATTTTATGAACAGTATCATCAGATATTTATTGTAACTGCAGACAGTTGGTAGAGTTCCATATTGAATTGTTGGGTAATATTTTCAAAATAAAACAAGGTTTTTGTTGGATTGAATTCTACATTGGTTTATGTATATTATCGCGCTTCGTCTCAAAGAGTGTTTAATAATGTCCTAAGAAGACGAAACGCGTCACGTATTAAGTTATACATAAATAAATGTAGAATTTAATCCAACAAAAACCTTGTTTTATTTTGGATATATTACCCAAGTATCATTAGATTCGTTTGTCTGATCCGTAGTATTGTGGTTAGCGCGTTTGGTTATCGTAATGGTGGTCTTATATATACATATGTCATTTATTTATTTTAAATATGCTTCTTATGCCTATTTATTTTACCTGTTTAATTTTTTTTATATTTTGCCATGTATTAATATTAGTTTTGGTTATTTAAAAAATATCTTTTTTGTTACTTTATCATTTGTGTTTCAGTCTTGTTAACCTTAATCCCATGTCCCAAAATAAGAAATTACTCATCGGAAATATTATATGTATATATGATTTATCGCTCACTCCTTTCAAGAACGTCATAAATCAAAAATCGACAATTTTCAGTTGTGCATGTTTTCGGAATGCCCAGAAAATGTACTATATCTAAGCAAAAGAGGCATATTTTAAAGTTAATATTTACCCGCTACAGGGCAGAAATGTTGTTTTTGCATTTTGAAGAAAAGGTATTGTTTTATTATTTTTTTAAATAAACTAAATATTTTTCAAATGGAGAAAAAACCTTCAGGTTTTACCTAAAAAGATCTGTGACATAGTAAAAAGTTCAATAAGTAGCTTGATATTTATTTTTAATACATTGTGTTATATTTTTTAACTTTAAAAACGTTCTGCTGAAAAATCAAGTTTTTTTTATTTATGACGTTCTTGAAAGGAGTGAGCGTTATGTATGTAATATGTTTTGAAATAAATAAATAAAAAAATACATAAATGTATATGTCTATGTATTTATTTCGTTTACTAAAGACTTAAATTTAATGATATTTTAAGAACCCAAGGACAAACTTCTGGAAGAGCAGTTAATAGGACTTTTAGTTTTTTATTCATGTAAAAATAAATAAGGAAATACATCCCGTTTTGATAATATCTTAGCAACCATTTATGTCAGAAGAGGTGCTGGAATATTCAAGGATTAGGTCTGTTTTATTAATTCCGTAATGTACTGCATCTGCCACGTCCAAATAAACTAGCAAGACCTCCTTAAAATATTTGAAACAACCCATTTCTGTCAAGGGTGTCTGAAAACTAGGAACGTTAAAGTAAGAACAGCAATATTTCAGATTGTCTACGCTCCACACACGACATCTAGTGAGGATAGTAGTACAGAATACATGCTGTAATCACACTTTATGGTATACGAGTATACAGCCTTCATTAGACGATGCAATCTAACAGCAAAAAATGCTACAAAATGTTGTCAAAAGCCATGATTTTTATCTTATAATATTTTGATAAAAGGTATTGAAACTATTGGATTCATGTAAATAATATTCTGATTAATCGTGTTTTTATCTATAAAAAATCCATGTTTGTTTGTATTATATGTAATATAAATATAAAGCATCCGAAAGTGACAATTTGAAAACTTGACATTTAAAAGGCATACGCCATTTTAATTTGTACTGTCATTCAAAAGTCATAGAAGAAATTTTCAAAATAGAAGCGTTGTTGTAAATGAAGCCACCTATTATAAAGTACCTACGTATTATAAGGTACCTAATGGAATATATTTAAATTTTAACGGAATATTTAGGGCGGGTTGTATAGCATTAGTAATAGTTAAAAATCAGTAGTACTTTATAGTACCTACCTAAATTTTATTGAAAAAGTATTTTTTTTTCCATACAACAAAGACTTCATTTTTATACACAGCGGAGTCCTATAAATAAAGAATGAAATTGACATAAGAAGGATGAAAATAGACTGAATGCGATCCTTTAGACAAATGTGCTGTAAAACAATAATGAAAGTTGTTTAAGTAGCGAAATAAAGCCAAATACAATAGCTCGCCAATATACATGCCTTTTATATTTTTTTAGTTAAATATTTTACACTGTATTTAGAATGATACCGAATAATGGTTCATAAATATTGTTTATCCACTTAAATGGCAACATTTTCTTAAACCAGCCTATGACAGGTCATAAGCCCTATAAATGTACAGACTTTAATTTTTTTACATTCATATTTTTTTACAAAAATATTTGTAATATTAGTATATAACCAGTGAGTGAGTCGTTATGTACTATGAGTTTCGGTGAGTGGTTTTATACTAATATCACTATCTTTTTTTTTAAAGGATATAAAATTAAAAATGACTAACCACAAAGTCAATGCTTTAAATATTAATAATATTGAGAATATTTCATTTCTTTCTTCATCTACGTTAAGATATTTAAATAATTTACATTTTCTTTGGTTCAGGATAGAGAAATAAGAAGAAATATATCAAAGCATCTCATCTTCCTCCTTTCCCCCCTCGCTAGTAACTTCCCACTCACTACATACTCGTAGTACCATGCACCCTTTACGTAAATATTCATACAACCCACAAAGAAATATATTCCACCCCTTCATAGAACATTTGGAGACATGTGGAAATGTAAACTCAAAAGGGCTTCAACTCATTACTATGTTCTTTCTTATTTATTTTGAATGTCACTTTTTAGATTAAAATATTCATATAAAAAATCATGTTGTCCATTTTTGTATAAAACCCATAAAGGGATACAAATATATTTCCTACTGAGTTATCACAGTAGAAATATTAAATATTTACTTGGTAAATACAATTTTTTCCTAAAATATTTTGTGACACGTGTTTCTATGCATTCCGCACCATTTGTCGGTTTGTGGTCCCGTGGTTAGTGTCGCAGACTCTTAAGTCAGAGTTTCTCGGTTCGAACCCGCTCTACCACAATGTGATACCTATTTCTAATAATGAGCCGCTTAGGCTAACAGAAATAGTATGAAATTGAAATATTTGTGTAAACAATAAAAATAAAGATATATCTCTTTAAAAAAAAAACATCGTATGTGTAGCTAAATCTAAATTTTAGTGTAGAAGTTTGAAGAGGGGGTAGGAGCTGTTTATTATTATTTGTTTTTTATCACTGGGAATATAGACAATATAGTGTATGCTTTAGACAGAAATAGTAGAAATAGTGGTTTTAACCAAGTAAAACTTAACTTAAAAATGAATGTATATTATCATGAAGTGACTGCCGAATCAATTAATGAAATTTAAATATCGTTCCTAGGAAATAAAATAAAGAGTTCACGCATTTGTGGAAACCTGGGTGTAACAGGCATCAATAGAAAGCAGAGGAAAGGCAATTGAAATGGTATAGGTAAATAGAACGCAGTTAACCTGAGCATATTGTGAATCAGGCAATCACCTCGGATCTTCCTCGAAAAACACCTAGAGGAAGAACAAAAAACTCTTGGATGCTGCAGAGAGAAAGCGTGATTCGAAGGTACGGCGTGGGTGACGTTACCCATGACAGACCTACAACCTGAGAACGAGGAGAGCTGACCCCTACAGTCTACAAAGGCGATTAGTTGGGATGAAGCCAGGAAAAAGAAGAAGATTATTTAGATTAAAATATTCATACACTAAAGGTCAAGATCTGATATACGCGTCAGTACATATTGTTTTGCAATCCTTAGTGCATGTTAATCCTCAGGTTGACCAAAAAACGCATGTGATTAATATTTTGTGTGGTTTTAAGTGTGTGAATACTGCTATGGTAGTGTTCGCATGCTGGTGTAGGGATTGTCCTAACGAAGAGACGGGTACGTCTCGAATCCGGTAGATTAAAATCGTAGTGAGTGGTTATATACTAACATTACTAACATTTTGTATGAAATATCATATATTATTTAAGATACTCGCGAATTTTCGAGAGATTTAGGCCAGTATGGTCTTCCATCTCCAATATTAAAGTGACATTTCACCCCCCTTTCTTATGAAAGTAATATTCAGCTTTTAGGCTTCGAGCGCTCACGATCATTCACCCCCTGCCTCCTCTGCCTAGTACCTATTGCATGTAGATTCAGCACCTACCAACTACCAACTCCCTTACCTCGGGTTGCGTACCGCTGTACTGTTATTCCTTGCACTGTACCGATACTGAACACGAGATGTGGGGTCATTTCGCGCTCCGAGTACACCACACCTGGTACTAGAATCGAAAGCTACGTGATAAATGCAGACTCTTAAGAACGTAAATTGCAGTTCCCAACTATTTGTAATGTCTACTGCCTTTCAAAACCTGCAGAGTTTTCAAATATTGACTGATAGCTATTTTTTTTATTAATTATTATTATTGGCTAGTATTTTTTCTTATTTGGATGCCGAATACTCTAGGTCTACCTCATATTCCACCTCAGGGATTAAGGTAAGTCTAGGGCGCAGATAAGCAAGGTTCTCAGTCCAAATATGGACCCTATCGATGGAGAATTCCCCTAAATATTCATAAAAGCTGGTTGTAGATTTAATATTTCGTTAAATATTTAATGAGATGTCAAAAAGTCAGGGTAAATGCAAAGGCAATTGGGATGGTACGGGCATAGCAAGCAGAGAACCTGGATATATTGTATACCAGGCAATCGCCATAAATCATCCTCGAAAGACATCTAGAGGAAGACCAAAAAATTCACGGATGCTACCGAAAGATAACATTCAAATGCATGGCCTAGGTGACGTTGTCCATGATAGAAGGACTTACAACCTGAGAAAAGAAGAGCTGAGAAAAAACGATAAGTTGGGATAGAGCTAGGAAAAAAAGAAGACTTCTCAGATTGAAATATTCATACACTAAAGGCCGAGGTCTTACATGTACGTCAGTGCATGTTGGTTCTCGGGTCGTAAGTCATAAGTTGGGATGGAGCCAGAAAGAAGAAGAATAACTGTTGCTTTTTGACATAAATTCGTACCGCAGATTGTAGCTGAACTCTATTTGAACTCTTACTTGAAGAGGAATTACACTCCTGGTAACAATCTCGATACTAACACTTTTTTTTTCATTTTGATATTCCTAAATTACCATCACACTTTCATATATGGGCAGAATCACAACGCGCAAACGATGAACATTTGTCATTTCGTACAGTCGCGATGTGCGAATCCGAAGCTATACATATAAAATATCACTTGCAGTGATGGTATTGGATCATTTATATAAATGCGCCGTTTTTTCAGTTTGTCAACCAAAAATGCAGCGAGGGTTTAAATCGTGCAATTTATAAACATAATCCTTCATAAATCTGCAGCGTGTGCATTGATTTATTTTTATTGGTGCATTTCAAAAAGTATTAAATCCTTCGAACATTGAAATACTTTCATAAAAAAAATTCAAATATTTCTTTTTATTTCTCCTATCAGTTGATTTCAATATTTCTTTAAAATTTCATCAAATTTCATTCAGCAGTCAATAGTAGAAAAATTTATCTATTTTGAATTTAAGTTTTACTTGGTAAATACCACTATTTCTTAAAATCGATTGTAACACGTTTTTCGATGCATTCCGCATCATTTTTAAAAACTGTATGTCTAAATTTTAAAATTGTTCCACTGTTCTCACTGATGAAAATTTATTAATATAATAAATGTTGCATTTGATAAAAAATAAAACAAAATAATTAAACAAATAAATAAAAATAAGAAACATCTGCTACCCCCTCTTCATCCTTCAACGTCCCAAGGACACAACTATAAAATTTTGACCACATACGTTGTTTGAAATGATGAGGAATACATCGACACGGAATACAGAAACACGTGTCACAATAGTTTTTAAGAAATAGTAATAAATAAATAAGGCCCAATATACAATAAATCGCATATTAATTTTCTCTAACCCGAGGTAACAATTGGCGTAATTGAATTTTTTCTTAAAACACCGATTTTGTATGAAAAAAAAAATATTTGAAATTAAAAAATGGTTTTGAAAAGGGAGTAATTGAAAGGAAAGGATTTTAAAAAAATATAAAATATAAGAATAATTTTTCACAATAAAATCGAAATCCAATATTTTTTTAATTAGCGTGAATAGACGTCCAGCATTCAGCTCAGTCGAACGCATTGTGATTAGAACGCCCGAGATCTCGGTGTTAAATTTTTAAAAAATATTTTAAAGTGTACCCATACAATAAAAATACAAATGATTACCTTTGGTAATTTAATTTTGAAAATATATAAAATAAAACGAAAAAGCAATCTAATCGCAAAATTCGATAAAACAAATTATTGTAGATAATATGAATCTTTGTATTTTTTCTTAGGGAGTAAAACGAAATTCGTTTAACGTTGTTATATACCTCTCAAAGTTACCGTTAGAGGGGGTAACAAAATTTTCCAAAAATAATTTTCGATTGTTAATCCCTCCCTTACAGTGAACAGGGGCGCAGGGGCACAG